>NW_022589713.1:2334597-2645832 GCF_004348235.1 Phoca vitulina | reverse complement strand
CTCCTTCCCCCCCCCCCCCCCCCCCCCCCCCCCCCCCCCCCCCCACCAGTGCGGAATACAGCACAGGCCAAGGGATGAGTCTTTACAAGACACATTAGTACATCTTGGGTGGTGCAGAAAGGCAGGGATTACAAAGACAGGGGATGGGTTGGCAGTAGGATGTGCCTTGCGGCAGCCCAGTAGATTCCACATTCTTCCCTCAGGGGAGCAGCCCCGGTTGCTGCAAGTGCACACTGCCAGCAGCTGCAGGGGTCAGCGAGTGCCTTGGGAGACCAAGGGTTTTCTGGAAGCCTGACCAACTGTACCTTGGTCGCTGAGGATGTACAAGGATGTGCCAAACTCTTACCCTGTTTGACAGTTTTAAAATCGCTCTTTACATGTGCTTTTAATTTTTATTTAACAAAGGAATAAATACTTTATAATTAAAGGCCAGTTGGTGATTAGTTTTATTGAAGGCTAGCAAACACAGGGAAGAGCTGATATAAATCTTTATGAGTTCGGGGAGGCCCAGCTGCTTGCGGGCAGTCCCTCCTCTCCCGAGCGTGTTTTCTCTGAAGCAGTCTGTCTCTCACTTTCCCCCAACTTTGTTTTGGTCTAGTAATTCTATCCTGTTTACACAATTGCTCATCCTTTATCCTCCTGTTTTTGATTACCAACTGGTGTTTATTTTAAATGTAGTTACTGGCCAATTAAATAGAAATTAACTACATTTAGAGCCAGGGTTCCCGATTATTGGATTAGTGCTTCTTCCTTTGGCGAATGTTCATTCTTCTTCAGGCCGTTCTTAGAGCAGAAATCCCAAAGGCAAAGTCCAGCCCCCTTTGCCAGGGCTCCTTGGGGCAACTACCTGCGAGACCCAGAGTTGCAGGAAGTAGGTAGGGATGGGACGCTCCGTTTGCCCGTTAGGACCCGGAGCAAGCCCGGCTCCGTAACCAGAGCTGTTTCCTGTTGTGATTCGCTTAAACCATTTCTGATTCAAGACAGACTCTCCTACCAGAAGGTCAGGTTTATTTCACTGAAGAAAAGGAAAACTACCCCATCTTCTGCTTGTCTTTGTTTTTTAGGACAGCTGGAATGCATCTTCCTTTCCGCCCAATCGCTGAACACTGCTCGGTTGGGTGAAGGAGAGGTTGGCTCCCTTCCTGGGCTGGGCGGAGCACGTGGGCTATATCAGTGCGCTTCAGGGAACCGCGGAGCGAAGGCTTCCTACTCTCAAATCAGACCCCTTGTGCTAATCGCCTAGATAATCTGATATGGGTATCCTTTATTCTAAAATGAGAACGAGAAGCACATCTGTCACAGAAGTCATTAGTCCAAGCCTTTTTCAGTCTCAACATGTGCGTCTGTGGGTTGCACAGACCTATGTAAATTCTATATGGGTGTGTCTCAAGTGATATTGCCGTCTCAGCAGGAAACATCTTCTCCTGTCTTTGCCTGACATAAAGCTACCCATCCCTCAGGGTTCAGCTCAGGCCTATCTTCTCCTTTATGAAGACTTGCCCTGAGATACTGAGTCAAGTCCTAGCTCTGTCATTTAATAGCCGTGTGGCTCTGGGTTAACAGGGGGAAGTCTTCTAGTTCTCATTTCCCTAATATGGAAAATGGGGAATTATTGTTAAGATCAAAAAGTTTAATAAATGTGGAGGTATTGCTATTCTCTACATGGATGTGAGGTACCATTATTATTCCATTATGACTCCTTATTATGACTGCACCCTAGAATGCTATTTGGGGCATTCATTATATCCTACCTTATGTCCTTTCTTAACTGCTCCTGATAAGCCTGTCTGTTCTAATTAGGTTGTAAACTTTGAGAAAGTAAATAATCAAAGATAGATTTACCGGTAAGAATCATTCAACTTTGGGGCGCCTGGGTGGCTCAGTTGATTAAGCGACTGCCTTCAGCTCAGGTCATGATCCTGGAGTCCCTGGATCGAGTCCCGCATTGGGCTCCCTGCTCGGCAGGGAGTCTGCTTCTCCCTCTGACCCTCCCCCCTCTCATGTGCTCTCTCTCATTCTCTCTCTCTCAAATAAATAAATAAAATCTTTAAAAAAAAAAAATCATTCAACTTTGTTTATAACAGTAAAAAATGGAAAATTGGCTAATAGCAAAATAATAAGGGATCGAGATTAGTTAAATAAGGTATATTACACATTCATTCAACGTAATACAGTTTGGCCATTAAAATGAAAGGGAAGGGCTTTGCTCTGTGATGTAGAGAGCTAGAGGAGAACCCTCTCATCCTTAAAAGGAAAGTAACTGGATTAACATCAAATTTTGTACAGACTATCAGAGAGCTGAGGTGGCAGAGCAAGCAACAGGTCCCAAACCTAAGAAGAGATAATTCTGCAGGGAGAAAGAGAATGCAAAGTACTCACTGGGGGTGGACACCACTGGACACCAATAAGAAGAGTTCGACTAAAATAGTTGATAAATTGTTTGAAGACTGAATATGGGATGACAGGCAAGTATGAAATCCCTGGGGCCACAGTGTTTGGGGAGTCTGCATTTCATTCAGGCTTTTTCCACAACCCCAGCAAGTGTTCACAGAAAAGATTGGAAAGATCTCTTGGGTGGGCCCATCATGTTGCAGACCTAGGAGAGTGGTAGAGTGGTTTTGTGGGAAGAGCAAGAAACTCCAGTTGGATCCATCGCTCCTATCTCCAGTAGGGGGGAAAGCCTTAATCTGAGGAGGGAAGGCACATGAAGCACGACTGCCCTGGGGCACTGGTGAAAACTCACTGCACCTGGGTGAAAGCAACCAAAGGGAAACAAGTCAGGGAGGGACAGGATTATTATACACTGGGTCCGTAATACAGCTGGGGTAGAGACAGAACCTAGAGACATAACCCTTCCCTAATCCAGAGATAAGGTACATGCCTAAGACAGGCTTATTCAAAACATGGAGAATAAACTCCCACACTACCTCTCTCTCACTGTCAAGCCGACAAGCTTTGAATAACAAATAACAGAATACTACTGAGAGAGAAACAAGAGCACATGAAGAGACTCTCTGAGGTACAATGCAAGGAGAAGAGCTAAAATTCAGAATCAAACAGTGCTCTGGTAAATTCACTTCCATCCACCCAAAACCCAAGGTATCCCTGTAAGAATTTAACACCTTGAGGATAAACATAGCAACCCAAACCTAGATTAATTCATGCCACTACATTAAAGGCCTAGCAGAAGGAAAGGTGCCTCTGTATTAAGGCTAAAAACTATTTACTCCAGTCTCTACTAGCCTATACAAGATGACTGGCTTTCAACAGAAAATTACAAGGCATATTAAAAGGCAAGAAGAAATAGATTCCAAAGAGACAGTAGTCATCAGAACCAGATACAGATATGATACAGGTGTTGGAACTATCTGACAGGAAATTTTAAATAAGTATGATTAATATGTTAGTGGCCCTAATAAAAAAGGTGGACAACATGTAAAATCAGATGGTTAATTTCAACAGAGAGACAACAGCTATAAAAAAGAATTAAATCAAAATGCTGGAAATGAAAGCCACAATAATAAAGAATGCCTTGGAGAGTTTCATCAATAGACTCAGACAGATGAGGCAGAAACAGTGAACTTAAAGGTAAGTCAATATAAATGACCAAAATTGAAACACAAAGGAAAAAAAGAGTGAGAGCAAAAACAGAATAAAACACCCAAGAGTCTCAGGACATTATTAAACATTCTAACATATGCATAATTAAAATCTTAGAAGTAGAGGAGAAGGAGAGGGACACAAGAAATACAGGATGGAAGAAATAATGACCAAGACTTATCTAAATTTAATGTTAGGTCTGAGAAGCTCAGAGAACACAAAGTAGGGATGATCTCACACACACACTCCTAGGCATATCATCATATTCAAAACCAGCTGAAAACTAGTGACAAAGAGAAAACATTAGGGCAGCCAGAGAAAAAAAGAAATTGCATACTGTGGAACAAAGAGAAGAGATGGAACAGACTTCTCAGAAACAATGTAAGCCAGAAGATGTGAAGTGACATCTTTAAAGTGCTGAAAGAGAAAAACATACAAACAAAAACCTGCCAACCCAGAATCCTACACCCAGCAAAAATCTCTTTCAAAAAGAAAAAGAAGTAAAAGACTTGTTCAGACCAACAAAAACTGAGGGAATTTCTTACCAGAAGATCCACTCTATAAGAAATGTTAAAAGAAGTTCTTCCTGCAGAAAGAATATATCAGGGGCACCTGGGTGACTCAGTCGTTAAGCATCTGCCTCTGGCTCAGGTCATGATCCCAGGGTCCAGGGATCGAGCCCCGCATCGGGCTCCCTGCTCCGCGGGAAGCCTGCTTCTCCCTCTGCCACTCCACCTGCTTGTGTTCCCTCTCTCACTGTGTCTCTCTCTGTCAAAAAAATAAATAAAATCTTCAAAAAGAAAGAAAGAAAGAAAGAATATATCAGACTGAAACTTGGATCTACACAGAGAAATGAAGACCTGGGAAGTAAATAAATAAAGGAAAAATAAAACTCATTTCTTGTCTTATTTATGATCTTTCTAAAGGATAACTTTTCATTGTGGAAAACAATGATAGTGCAATGTATTCTGTGTTTATAGCACATGTAAAAGTGAAAGATTTGAAAACAATAACACAAAGATGGAAGGGAGGAATTGGGAATACACTCTTGCTAGGTCCTCATAAAACATAAGAAGAAGTATAATATTTGAAGGCAGACTCAGAATAATTAAAGATGTGTATTGTAAACCCTGGAGAAACTACTAAAAATATTTTTAAAGGAGGAATGAATAATAAGTCAATAGGAAAGATAAAATGGAATAATAAAAAAATTCTCAATGAACACAAGAAATCACAGGAAAAAGAAAAAAAAAGAAACAAAGGACAGATGGAAAAAGTGAACTCACCTTAATTATAGAGACAGATTGGTTATAAGTAAAAGGATAAAGAATAATATGCCATGCAAACACCAATTAAAAAAAAGCTGCAGTAGCTATGCTATCAAAGTAAACTTCAAAACAAGGGATATTATTTTAGGGATAAAGAGGTATAATACATAATGATAAAGGGTTTAGTTTTCTAAGAAAATATAACCAACCAAATAGTGAATGCAACTAACAACAGAGCTTCAATAGACATGAGGCAAAAGAGATACAACTAAAAGAAGAAATATACAGTTATCTCTCAGTCATTAATAGAAGAAGCAGACAGATAATTATTACGGAAATAGAAGCCCTGAACAATGCTATCAACAACTAGACCAAATTGATGTATGTAAAACATTCCACCCAACAGCAGTGAAACACACTTTTTTTTTCAAGTGCACATGGAACGTTCACCAATATATACCATATTCTGTGAAATAAAACAAACTTAAAAGAATAGAAACCACTCAAAGTATGTTCTCAGGCCACAATGGAATTAAACTAGAAATCAATAACAGAAAGATATTTGGAAAATCCCCAAATATCAGAAATTAAGCAACCCCCTCCTAATAATCTATGGACCAAAGAGAAAGTCTCAGGGGAATTAAAAAAGATTTTTGACTGAAAGAAATTAAAAATACAACATATCAAAATGTGTGCGCGAAAGGAGTGCTTAGGAAGAAATTTAGGCATTAAATGCTTAGGAGAGAAAAAGGGTTCCAAATTAATTATCTAGGCTTCTGCTGTTAGAAACTAGAAAAAGAAGAACAAAGTACACTCGAGTAAGCTAAGGAAAGAAAATAGTAACAGTTGAAACAGAAATCAATGAAATTAAAACAGAAAACAATAGAGAAATATTAATAAAACCAAAAGCTGATTCTTTGACAAGACCGATAAAATTTATTAACCGCTAGCCAGACTTACCAAGACCAAAAAGAGAAAAGACATACATTACCAGTGTTAAGGAAAAAAGAAGGGGTATCATTACAGACCCCACAAATACCAACAAGATTAGAAGGGTATAATAGTAACAACTCTGTGCCCAGAAATTTGACAGCTGAAATGGATTCCTTGAAAGAAACAAATCACTAAAGCTCACTCAAGAAGAAACAGATAAACTGATAGTCCTATATATATTAAAGAAATTTAATTTGTTCTTTTTAAAACTTTCCATAAAGAAGTCTCCAGGCCCAAAAGTTTTTACTGTTGAATTTCACCAAACTTTTAAGAAAGAAATAATATCAATTCAGCACAACTTTCTTCAGAAAATAGCAGAAGAGGAAACCTTCTCAATTCATTTTATGATACTGGCATTCCCTAATACCAAAGCGAGACATGGTCATCATGAGATAAGAAAACTATAGAACAATATCCCTCATCAACATAGATGAAAGCAAATTTAATGCAGCATATAAAAAAGATAATCATGGTCAAGTGGCACTGGTCTCGGGAATGTAAGACTGGTTCAACACCTGAAAATCAATCCATCTGTAAATCACCAAATTAACAGACTAAAGAAGAAAATAGATGCAGAATAAGCACTTAACAAAATTCTACCCTCATTCATGATTAAAACTCTCAGTAAGCTAGTAACAGAAACTTCCTTAACCTAACAAAAGACATCTATCAGAAACCTGTAGCTAACATCATACTTAACAGGAAAAGACTGAGAGCTTTCCCCCTAAGATAGGGGAGAAGGCAAGGATATCTACCCTCTTTCACTATTCTTATTTAACATAACACTGGAAATCCTAGCCATTACAATAAGACAGGACATGGAAATAAAAGGCATGTCATCTCTCTTCCCAGATGACACAATTGTCCATGTAGATACTCCTAAAGAATCTACACAGAAGCTCCTAGTACTAATAAGTCTAATAAAGTCTCAGGATACAAAGTCAGTGCATACAAATCAATGATATTTCTATATACCAGCATGGAACAATTGAAATTCAAAATTAAAATAACAATACTATTTACAATAACACCAAAAAACACCTGACTTAGGTATTATTCTAAAAAAAAATTTTTTTAAAAGAAAGAAAAGATAAAGATTTGGGAAGCTGCAAAGAACAAAACACTAGAGAAAAAAATCTAAGAAGACCCAAAATAAATGGAGAAATAGACTATGTTAATGGATTAGAAGATTCAGTATTATTATGATGTGAAGTCTGCCCAGTTTATTGTCTAGATTTAATGAAATTCCATTCAAACTTTCAGCAGGCTTATCTATGGAACCTCAGCCTGTATCTCACATCTCATATAAAATTTAACTCAAAATGGATCATAGACCTAAAATGTTAAACACAAAACCATAAAACTTCTCAAAGAAAACAGGAGAAAATGACATGCATGACCTTGGGTTAGGTCATCATATAAAGTCATCTTTATACCCCAGGGAACATATGGCAATATCTGGAACATTTTTGGTTGTCATGAATGGGGGTAGAGGTGGGGCTAAGGGTGGGAGGGAAAGCAATAGGCATCTAGTAGGTAGAGGCCAGGGATGCTGCTAGACATCTTACAATGCACAGGACAACCCCCATCCCCATTAAAGAACTATCCAGTCCATAATGTCAATAGTGCTATCATTGAGAAAACCTGAGTTAGGCAGAGCTTTTAGATATGACAACAAAATCACAATCCATGAAAGAAAAAACTGATAAATTGCATTGTATTAAAATAAAAAATTTGGAGGGTGCCTGGCTGGCTCAGTCAGTATAGCGTGAGACTCTTGATCTCAGGGTTGTAAGTTCAAGCTCCACAGTGGGCAAAGAACTTACTTTAAAAAAAAAAAATTTTTTTTTTTTTTTGCTCTGTAAAAACTTGTTTTTTTGATTACAAGAATGAAAAGACAAGCCACAAACTGGGAGAAAATATTTTTAAATCACATCTGACAAAGGACTTGTATCCAGAATATACAAAGAACTCATAAAACTCAACATTCAGAAAACAACCCAATTTTTAAAAAAACGCCAAAGATCTGAACAGATATTTATCAAAGAACATATTCAGACACAAAAGGAACATAAGAAAAAATGCTCAACATCATTAATCATTAGGGAAATATAAATTAAAACCACAGTAAGAGACCACCATATGCCAATTTGAATACTGGAAATGTCAAAACCTGGAAACAGCAGGTGCCGGTGAGGCTGTGGACCAGCTGGAACTCTCACACATTGCTGGTGTGGATGCAAAATGGTGAAACGTGCAAAATGGCACAGCCACTTCGGGAAACAGTTTGGCCGTTTCATATAAAGTTAAACACGTACCTACCATAGGACCCAGCAATCCCACTCTGAGCTATGTAGGGAAAAAAAGAAAAGAAAAGAAAAGAAAGCATATTCACACAGAAACCTACAAGTAAATATTCATAGCCACTGTAAAAACTGGAAACAACCTAGATGTACCACAAAGTGTGGTACGACCATATATATAATAGGCTGCTACCAGCAATAAAATAGAATGGATTATTGATTCACAAAACAACATACGTGAATCTTAACCGCGTTTTGCAAAGTGAAAGAAGCCTGACCCAGAATTGTTTGCTTCTATTCACATGACACTGTGAAAAGGGCAAAATCATAAAGAGGAAAGCCGATGAGTAGTTGGCAGATCAGGGGCTGGGGCTGGGTCGTCTCTAAAGGAGCAGCAGGGGAACTTTGGGGGGATGCAATTGTTGTGTACGGGACTGTGGCTCAAAATACCACTCTATGCATTTGTCAAAATTGATAGAACTGTACACCACAAAAAATGAATTTTACATGTGGGAGAAAAGATGGAATGCAGATTGTGACAGATACATTGAACTTACTACAAATGAATCACATAAGCACACCGAAGGGATGGGGAAGAAACGAGCTGACCTCAGTCACTTTGGAACACTGCGTTTTGATTTGATATAAAGCTTACGTAGCAAATACA
This sequence comes from Phoca vitulina, assembly GCF_004348235.1. Classification (NCBI taxonomy): domain Eukaryota; kingdom Metazoa; phylum Chordata; class Mammalia; order Carnivora; family Phocidae; genus Phoca; species Phoca vitulina. The sequence goes on along the minus strand of NW_022589713.1, from coordinate 2,637,001 downwards.
AACACTGCACTTGGTTTGTTTCTCACAGGGAGATGGGTTAGGTTTTCTGACACTACTTATTTTGTACAATTGGATTAAACCAGAAACTAAATCCATTATAGATGGTGACAGCCAAGTTTGTCACGGTCGCAGGAAGAAGTTACACATAGGAAGACAGGGAAGGCTAGACCCATGGTATTCAGTTGGATTCCAGGATACCCATACAGACACATGTTTTCAATGTTAAATTTAAAAAAACTAAGTATATACAGATAAATTGGTACAGAAATATAGTTAATGTGTATGTATGAGTTAACTTATCTACACACACACACACACACACACACACACACACGTCCTAGCTCTATCCACTGAAGGGGTTAGAGACAGTGACAAGGAGAACACCTAATTCCCAATGCTATTGGTTTCTAAATACATCCTCCAAATAAACAGAATCACAGATCCTTGCAGAACTGTTTTATTCCAGGGACGGTGCAGTGGAAATAAACATAAGCCTAAACATAAGCGTTTTACATGATGTCTAAATGTAAGGAAATGCTTTTATTTAAAAAAAAAAAAAGGAATACAAAACATGCATGCGAATCTGAAGGAGCTGCCAATAATCAAAGCTGGAAAAATTTGAGCAACAAAATAAAAAACAATAGTACACTATTAGACTATAACAAAAAGAACAAAATAAATGTCCTTGAGTCCACATGGATAAAAAGAAATGATTAAATAAATAAATGGGAGAGAAAGGAAAGCTCTTCCTTAGAGAATACCAATTAATAAATGTAGAAGGCCTGAAGGAAATAGAAAATCACCAATATCACACCACAGTAATAACTGCAGGCAAGATCCACCAATGTATGCTAAAAAGAGAAGGCAAATGTTTAAGTAGAAACTAGATATTTGCATACTATCCAAGTATCGCTGTACTAGTTTTTGTAACTCTTCTTTAATGCCAAAATTATTTCAGAATAAAAATTTGAAAAAATGAGAGAAAAATATTTAGTAATGTGGAATGATGTTTATGATGCATTAAATTTTAAAAAGTAGTATGATTCCAATTTAGTGTGCCCCAACACACACACACACAACACACACCCCCCCCCCCCAAAATTTGAGACGGAGCTATCTCTTGGTGGTGGCAATATAGGTAATTTCAATTTTATGTTGTTGTTGTTGTTATTAATATTATTGTTACCATTTATCAGTATTTTCTAAAATTTTCTACAATGACCATGGATTAACATTAGAATAAAAGATATTTAAAACACTTTTTGAGGGATGTATTACATACCTTCTGTATTTTGTCCAAGTGAATTCTTGAATTGAAGCACTGTCTTGCTATTTCTTTTTGTAAAATAGATGACGATCCCCTCAATTTATATTTATATATGGCACCTTAGTGCTTTGCACAAAATACTCAGTAATAGTTGAATTTTAAATATAGGTTCTGGGGTACTTAAATTAGTATAAAATGGAGCACACCTGAGAAATAAATAACATACACATACCATCTGATATATAGAAATAACAGAAAATATTTAGAGCTAAGTATGTAGTAGGAAACCCTACGCTAAGCGCTATTCTAAACACTTTACCTGTATTAACTTATGTAATGCTCACCACAACCCAAAGGTGGGGGGGGGTAGTACTATCATCCCCGTTTTACAGATAAAGAAACCAAGGCATAGAGCTTAAGTAATTTGCATAAAATCATGCAGCTAGTCAGTAGTAGGCAGCAATATAAAGTATTTCTATATTCATTGTCATTTTACTTCTCGTAGTAACTCACTGGGTCAGGTATCATTACCCCCATTATCAGATACAGAACCTGAACTTAGAGAAGTAAGTGATTAGCCTGGCTAAAAGTGACAGAAGGAGGACCCTTGATCTCAAAACTCAGGCTTTTTCAGCACTAGCATGCTGCCTCAAGCATTAACATAAAGTGGGCAACCCAAACAGGAAATTACTAGAGAACTGTCAAAACAAATCTCCAGTGGTGAATTCCAAACATGGATTAGTTCTTTCTCAAGTCTGCTTAAATTTCACACCGTCCACCTGCATGGTGTTTTCTTCCCTCCCAGCTGAGAATGGTGACATTTCTTGTTCTCTGGTTCAAATCAGACAAGTTTGAAGCACTATAATCCTCAATGAAGCTACTATATTCGTTTACAGAGATTTTTCTTCTCCTTTAAATTAAAAAGGCAGCGAACGGTACAATCTTGCCTCGCCTCCTAGAACTCTGAGAAAGTCATTATGGGCATTCTCAAGCAAAAAGAAAGTAACTTCATTTTTAGAAAGTAATGCCCTGTTGACAAGTTGGCAGGACTGCCTTGTTTGGAAAAGAATGTGCAGAAAACCTAAAGATAATTAGTGTGTGGTAACCTAACGGCACGCAGCAGGGCCGTAGCGTGCCTGACAGAAGCAGATGTGGCCACACAGTTCATGACCGCTGGAGAGTTTGCTTCATTCCAGTGGGGGCAATTAGAGAAGGCTCTAGAACCTGGATAGAACTCGAAATAGACTCCGAGCTCAGCAGCTGTGGGGTGCATCTAAGCCACCACCTTGGGCTCCGGGAGATTAGACTAGAATTCCTCATAAACCGATTTGCTTTTCTTTGACAGTCATCTTTATATTGCCCATCGTGATGGAGGAGAGTAGTAATGACATAGATGGTCAAAACAAAGGAGAATTTTTTAAAAGTGTTTTATTTATTTCTAAACACTTTACCTGTATTAACTTATGTAATGCTCACCACAACCCAAAGTTGGGGGGGGTAGTACTATCATCCCCATTTTACAGATAAAGATTTTATTTATTTGACACAGAGAGCGAGAGAGCACAAGCAGGGGGAGGAGCACAGGGAGAGGGAGAAGCAGGCTTCCAGCTGAGCAGGGAGCCCGATGCGGGGCTCGATCTCAGGACCCTGGGATCATGACCTGAGCGGAAGGCAGATGCTTAACCGACTGAGCCACCCAGGTGTCCCAAGGATTTTATTTTTAAGTAATGTCTACACCCAACATGGAGCTCAAACTCATGACCCCGAGATCAAGAGTTGCATGCTCCACCGACTGAGCCAACCAGATGCTCTTAAAGGAGATTTTTAAAACTAGTTTTACAATGCACTATACAATGATTCCATCATTGAACTTACCTTTTAACTTATATTTTGCTTAAGTGTCCATTAAAATCACAGGTGTTTCCAGTTTTACAGAGTGAATAAATTTTAGTAAAATTGTTTATCAAGTGTTATCTATTAAGGTAAATCTGTTCTGCTGATGATTTCTTTTAATAAAATTAAAGATATGTTTCACTGGAGGGAAAAAGTAGTTAAGTAGGACTGATATTTTTGTATTTTGAAATGCTTTATAGCCCTTTAAAACTGTTCATTACTCTCCTGATCTGAAATTTCTCCTACCCCTACTTCCTTTGTTCTCTCTTCCCTTGCTCAGACCATGGAAATCCTTCAGTAGATCTCTTTCTACCTGTATATTTGTAGCATCTAACAGAGCTAGGGTACACTATCACACAGAGCCAACAGGTGCTGCTCTCAAATATGAGGGGCCCCAACCTATGATATCCATTTGCTAATTCTCTCATGCAAACAGGTGCTGCACTCAAGAACTTCACTGACCTTGAAAATCAGACGACTTTGTTTATAATGCTATACTTATAGTGTGCATTCTCTGAGCCTAGCAACTGATGACGAGGGAAGAGATTGGGTATTATGCTGAGCAAACAGGGAAAGCCAAGCTGTTGCTAAATATTTTCCAAAAGTTTTCCTCTATGGGGTTAATCAGCCAACAGATAAGCAAGTGACTTTGAGTCTTTTTTAAAAAAATTAAATAAGAACAAAATTTTTTCTAGGTTCCATGTATAGCCCATCAGGGCAACACAGAACTACTTGCTAAATGCCTGTAACCTTTGTCTTTAGCAGAAGAGAGCACATGAAGATTTTGTTTATGGCTATGGGTCAGTGGAGGGTGTCACTGATCTGATCAATGCCACCATGTGCCTTGGGCAGAACTCCAGCCTTCCAGCAAAGGATTGCTGTATCTTGCCAGGATTTTGTATTGAGCCATTATGTATACTTCTTTCCTACCTGCCCTTTCCTGACTGTCAGGATGGAGTAAGCTGACTTCAACAACTCCTTTATACTCCTACATCTATTTTTTTTTTTGCTTTGTTTTAATGGACCAAGGCAAAAAAACATGGTGAGACCTCTCTCCTACCCTTCCAGAGAAGAAGGGACCCAAATCCCCAACATCAGGCTTATTGATGGTTCCCTGCCCAGCATGGCTTCTTGTCCCTAGTGAACTTGAGTAGCTCAGGGAGAATGAGACATTACCCAAAGCCAACTCCATTCAGCAAATGGCGTAGGCTTCCTGGCTTCATTTCCTCCGCTCTGGAGCTCATCACGCCATAAACCACAGGGACTTTGTAGGCATGTTATTGTATTAGCACCATATGGAGAATACTCATGGAACTCACATGCAGAATGTGTGATGTCAGACCAGTTTACATGAGTCCAAATTTTGTGCAGCTGTTAGACTCAGATGTTTCATTTCATTTTTTATGTCAGCACCATCCCAATAAATCCACTGATCCTGAGACTGGAAAGTAAAGAGAGTTCAGTGTGCTCACATGTGTTTCAGAGCTGCAAAACTCTGCGCCACATCTGTGTGGACCTGCTCTCGCTACCAGGGGTCACATCAGAGCCTCAGCTCCTGTTCCCCTCATAGAAGCGCAAGCACGGCTGTGGAAATCTGTGGAAACACAAATACAAGAGGACAGCAGTCTTCAGATAGATGAGAAACTATGACCTAGGATCAGATGTGCTCTTAAAAACAGATTCTCGCAAAGGAAAATTTCAGGAAAGATACTGCAGTTTCTTTAGAAGGCACTTGATAAAAACCATGCACCCAAACCAATTAGCTTCTGACAAGGAAAAGTGTTTGCTAACAAGTGTCCCTGACTCTACCTCTTAGAGAATCAGCAAGCCTGCCTTGGGTTTGCCTTAGTCAGAGCAAGATGAATCACTGTCTTTCACCAGTAAAGGGAAACCTTCAAAGGTTGCCACCCAAATAATGTTCAGCTTCAAAAATAAATAGTTCTCAATGTTTCCTTGGAATTAAGCATAGAAGGCTACACGTATTTTTTTAAATGCCTGGATTTTTAGATTTATGTATGCTATTTATGACTCCTCATAATATGACTACATGTATTATTTAAAAATAAATGTTGAGAACTGTGTATTGCCTATGATTTATTTTGGATAAGTTGTGGCTCTTCCTGGTTTGGTGAAAAAAGAGAACACTGGAGATTAAAAAAAAAGAAGGAGAGCAAGAATTCTCTGCTTTTCTGAACTGGCGGAGACACAGTTTCTGGGTCTAAGTTAAGAACTGATACAAGGTTTATTCCCCACCCCCTCCCCCGCCCCCATCCACATCAGTCCACTTTAAGGATTTTCACAGGCTCATCTCGATGCTTTGTGATGTGGTAGAGCAAAGCTTTGCAAAAGCTTAGTGGCCTGTGGGAAAACGGCTCTTGCATAAGAAATATTTGCGGAATTGCTTGTTTGACATGTCTCTCCTACCCATCGTGTTCTGTTGTATGGATTTTTTAAGTTCAGAAAAAAAAAAAATCAAAACTACTCTAGTTTATCTTCTGGAGCAGAGAGAAAACATTCAGCTGCAACACGCTGTGAACATTTTAGGGCCTGCTTCTCATTCCAGATGCATGGCGTGCCTAGCTACTTAAGACTTGACATCCCCTGCCGTGTTCCCTAAGCAGGCACACAGAGCAGATTTCGGGAGCTCCTGGGCACAGTTTAGACTCTAGCTCTTAATGCTCAGTCATTAAAATTGCTATAGGAGATGTAACTCTGGGTGTTATTTGGGAAGATCACACTGAGCAGCATCTTCCCCAATATGGTGGGAGAAGGACTGGATCTCACTTTAGCAACAAGGAAAGGGAGTGCATGGCGTGAGGCTTAATCAATTTGGTTTGGAAGATGCTGCTCTTGGAGCAGAAAGCTTTGCTCCATTGCACCATCAGCTTCAAAGTTTCCCCGAACTCTCTGGACCTGGGGAGAGATGCTAAAGGGTTCACAGTCCTTTTTGAATTCTGTGCTGACTAGATGTTCTTTCTACACCATGTAGCTAGGTAACTCACGTCGCAGCATGTGGCTGACAAGCAATTGCTGAAAATTCCCATCTAGGAAGATCAGAAGGTGTGCATGAAGGCCTGGTGGCGATTGTAGCAATTATACAAACTGCTCAAGTGTGAAAGTTCAACCCTGTGAAAGGTTCAACCCTTCTGGATTTTTCTCTCTCTCTCTCTTTTTTTTAATATAACTCATCCCACATAAGACTAAGCTGTCACCATTCTCTTAACAGTGATCTTGTTTTCCATGTGATAAATATATATTCATTTAATGAGGACATGGAGGAATTTGCAGCATAAAGTAAATCTTCTAGGAAAAAAAAATCTGTACTGTATACCTGAGGTGGTTTTATTCCTGTATTATTCCTTTATTTTCCTGCATCTCTTACTCTTAAACCCTCATGCCCTTAAAAGCGTACTCATCTTTGAGTTGAAGTAATCCATTAACTCTTTCTTTGCAGAAAATCCTCCAGGCTGTTCCAACCCAGGGAATGAGAGACTTACTATCTGATACTTAAACACATATAATAACACATAAAAGTTATAGGTGGACTAATCAGCCTCCTTTTTAAACCCACCATTGACTAAATGTGCAGCTTTTATGTCTGAATCTAACTTACAATATTAATTGCAAATATTTAATATATTTTTCTTTAAAACCACACGCAGTTGTCAATTTTCAAGTACCAGTTTTTGGTTTAGAAAATATGGTCACTGAAAACATAGGACCTTCCTGTTTTGTTTTAATTGGTTAAAAATGCACTGTGGAACCAAGAGGGGACACTTAAGTTGGAAACAGAGTTGACAGAGTTGACGGAGACCTTCCTTCCAGAAACATAGGAAGCCATGCCTGGATTTGCTAAAATGGGGAACAAGGGTAGCATCTGTGAAACCAAGGTGGGCCCTTTTGAGAGGTATCCAGAGATGAATCCCAAGGCCAGAAGACAGACTGACTTTTATGAGTTCAGGAAGCAGTACACGAAATAGTTGAAATTATAAGTGAAGAGGTGGCCCAGGCCCAAGTGGCTTATTGGCAAGTTCTAGCAAGCCTTCAAGATACAGATAATTCTTACATAATTTGATCTGTTCGAGAGCACAGAAAAAGATGGAAAGGCTTTCAAGATGGCTAACAAAGTACTCCACGCAAAATCTCATTGAAATGATACAAAAAATATAAAAAATAAGAATAACTAACAACAGAGCTAAGAAACCCAGAAAGGGTGTCATTACCAGGCTCAGAACAGTGAAAATTCTTGAAAAGTATAGGAGATAAAACTGGCAGATAACCTCCCAAAATAGAAAAAAATGAAAGCTCAGGAGATGAAAAGAAGACATTTTTTAAAGGTGAGTTTTTCAGGAGAACTCCAGTAAAAGCCCAAGATCAGAAGTAGCAGAGGCTCAGGAAAAGAATGGACCATAAGCAGAGACAGGGAATTATTTAAATGTCACAAATGAGCTGCATCTGACTCTCAGTCTCAGTGGGGTTGCCTGGTGTCTGTCACCAGATCAAGCCAGCAATGTAGCTTTCTAGATGGAAGTGGGAGCTTTCGTATAGGAAATTCTCAGAGTGGGCCCTGGGACCAGAGAAGAGATGAAGGCTCTAGATAATCTAGAGTTAATTAAGATCAGTGAAATGAAGTTCTGCATCCAGATGCTAATTTATTTCTACTCCTTAAATGAAAGTTCCCCTGGTCCCACACCTACCTCCTTCCCAGCCATCACCCTTATAATCAGAATCTGCCTTTCAACTGGTAGAGGAATGAGGATTCTACCATCAGTTGGGGAACACAAGCACCAAAGAAACAGAATTTTTTGAGAAATAGATAATTTTAAGGCAAGTTTAGTTAAGATTCTCTGAGAGATCCAAAAGATATCGAATTCATTAAACAACAAAAAAGACTATTATGAAAAAGAATTACTTCTTAAAAACTAAAAACAATTTGGGGGCAGACCCAGGTGTTTTAAAAGAAAAATTGAAAGTAAGCATTTATTTCAAGGATCTAAAAAAAGAAAAATAATAAAATAAACATCTTGAAAAAGCAAAAGAAAATGAGAAATTATACAAAATAAAAGCAGAAATTAATTAAAAGGAAAAACAAGCAAAAACGAAGCTGACGTGAAAATTCAATAGAATACAAAGCTGATTCCTTGGAAAGTAAAATGCAAGACAAACCTTCGAATAAAACAATAGGAAGTACAAATAACCAATATTAGGAAGCAAAAAGGGAGAATTAAGTATAGATACAGGAGAGATTTTAGCAAGTCAAAATATATTGGAAGAATAAAAAACTGTAACTAATTAGTGTTTACCTAAGAATGTTAAAATGGCTTAATAAATGTTAGGAAATCTGTTAAACATTTATAAGATAAAAGAGAAAATCCATATGACCATCTTAATAGATGCTGTAAAAGCATATTAAAAATGAATGCCTGGGGCACCTGGATGGCTCAGTTGGTTAAGCAACTGCCTTCAGCTCAGGTCATGATGCTGGAGTCCCAGGATCAAGTCCCGCATCGGGCTCCGGGCTCAGCAGGAAGTCTGCTTCTCCTTCTGACCCTCCCCCCCCCATTCTCTCTCTCTCTCAAATAAATAAATAAAATCTTTAAAAAAAAAAAAGAATGCCTGTATCTTTTAAAAAGTGTTAGCAAATTAAGACTAGAAGGAAAACTTTCTTACTTGATATCAGAAACTACAGTAAATATTATCCATAATGGTAAAACATTAGAAGCAATCCCATTAAATTGAAATTTAAAAAACCCACAAGGATATCTACAATTATCATTACTATTTAAGAATGCAGGGGCGCCTGGGTGGCTTAGTCGTTAAGCGTCTGCCTTCGGCTCGGGTCATGATCCCTGGGTCCTGGGATCGAGCCCCGCATCGGGCTCCCTGCTCTGCGGGAAGCCTGCTTCTCCCTCTCCCACCCCCCCTGCTTGTGTTCCCTCTCTCGCTGTGTCTCTGTCAAAAAATAAAAAAAAAAAAAAAAAAAAAGAATGCATAGAGTCAATGTAATAAGGCAAGGAAAAAATAGTAGATGTAGATGGTGAAAAGAAAAAGAAAAATCATCATTATTTGTAGTTATAAAAATCTACTTAGGGAATCCAAGATAATTAAAGGAGAAAAATTAGAACTAATGAGTAAAAATTTACTAAAGTGGCCACATATTAGAACAACATACAAAAACCAAAACGCTTTCCTATAATTGAACACCAATGACCAATTAGAAAATATAATGGAAATAAATGCAACTACAATCACAATAAAACACTGTATAGATGATCAGCCATAGAAGAGAATAAACCTAACAAGAACTAGACAGGACCCATATTATGAAAACTATAGGGGTGCCTGGGTGGCTCAGTCAGTTAATGTGTCGGACTCTTGGTTTCAGCTCAGGTCATGATCCTAGTATTGTGAGATTGAGCCCTGCATTGGGCACCATGCTGGGCATGGAGCCTCCTTAAGATTCTCTCTCTCCCTCTCCCTCTGCCCCTCCACCCTGCTTGTCCTCACCCTCGTGTGTGAACTCTCTCACCCTCTTTCTCTCAAGCAACAACAACGACAAAAAACTATAAAATTTAACCCACCTGAGTAATGGCAGAAATGCCCATGTTATCAGATGGACAGACTCAAGATTATAAAACTGTTGATTTTTTCCTAAATTAATATCTAAATTTAATAAAGGCTAATAAAGAACCCATTCGTACTTTTAAAAATGAAACTTGACATGTCCATTCTAAAGAAAACCTAGAATGGCAAATGGTAGGAATAGCTAAGAGTTGAAAGAGAACAAGAAAAGATAACTTACCTCACCAAATAGAGCAATCCGACATAAATAGAAAACTGTAGGAAATATAGAAAGTGGTTTTAGCACAGAAATAAATCAATAGTTCACTAAAATGGAATCAAAGTCCAAAAATAGTTTGTCATAAATAGGTAGATGAAGGACAGGTTTTTCCATATATATCTAGCTCAATAACAAAGGTGGCATTTTACTGGAAGGAAAAGTAGATTATTTGCTAATTGGTAGTAGAACTTTGCTATTCAATTGGAAAAAAGTAAAGCATATCTTTATCTCACACAATAATGAATTCCATATTCATTGAGTTGAATATAAAAAGCATTCAAAGTAAAAAAAAAAAGAATGTTTCTGTAATTTGGGGGAGTTGAAGGATATCTCTAAACGACATATAAAAACTAAAAATCAAGAAGGACAAAGATTGACAAAATTGATTACAAACATTTTGAATATTTCAGTATGGTGAAAGCCTCCACAGACATAGTTATGGGAGAAAACACCCTCCATGTATATAACAGACAAAGGATTACAATACATCATATGAAATGTTCCTGTAAAATGGAAAGAAAAACAAAGAATATGAACAGATAATTTAGAGAAAAAATACAAATTGCCAAAATTCCAAGCTTCACTAGTAATGAAAGAGATATAAAGTAAAATGCCTAGGTTTTGGGTTGTTTTGTTTTGTTTTTTTTGCATATACCTTGCTTGGTGTTCTCTGAGCCTCCTGGTTCTGTAGGGTGGGGGGGGGGGTGCTGTCTGTAATTCATTTGGGGAAATTCTTAGGCCTGATTTTTCAAATATTTCTTCTGCCCTATTCTCTGCTCCTTGCGGTATTCTAATCACACACACATTAGCCCTTTTGGTATTGTTCCGCAGTTATCAAATGTTCTGTTTTTTAAAAATTCTTTTTTTCTCTTTGAGTTTTGATTTGGGAGGTTTCTCTTTAGCTATCTTCAAATTCACCAATTCTTTCCTCACTGTGCCCAGTAGATGAGCCCACTGAAGACATTCTTCAACTCCATTACAATTTTTCAGTTTTAGTATTTCCTTTTGATTCATACAGTTTCCACCTCTTTGCTGACATTACCTATTTGGTCTAACATGCTGTCTATTTTTCCATTAGAACTTCTAACATTTTGATCATAACTATTTTAAATTCCTTGTCTGATAATTCCATCATCTGTGTCATATCTAAATTGATTCTGATGCTTGCTTTGTCTCTTGCTTTGTTTTTTTCTTGTCTTTTAATATGCTTGTAATTTTTTTGTTGAAGCCCAATCTGTTGTATTAGTAATAGGTCTTGAGGTAAACAGGCCTTAAAAATGAGGATTCTCTTAATATGGCTTGGAGTAGAGCTATGTTTAATGTTTGTTGTAGTTATAAGTTCCAGAGGCTTCAAATTCCTCTAGTGTCCTAATTTTTGTCCCCTCTTTTGGCTTTGGAGCTTCCCTTTGTACTCAGAGAATGTGGGTCTTGCAATTCTTTCAGCTGTCATCCACTGGAGGCTTACTGGTGTGGTGGTGAAGTATGGGGGGCGGGAAGTGTTCTATAGTCTTCTGATTAAGTCTCAGTCTTTTGGTGGGCCTGTGTCTTGGAAGTGTGGCCTTCACAAGTGTTTCTGTCTCTCCTCCCTGAGTATAGAATCCTCCTTCCTTATATTCCATGCCTACTGTCTGGTTAACTACGTTTTTTGGGTTTGTTGTAGGTGAGACAGAAAGGCTGGAGTAGGTTGGAAATCCCCGCCTCCAGGTTGGACAAGCTCTCCTAGCGTCCCAGGACAGTAGACCTTGGTTATGGAGAAGGTTCCAGGAAGGTTATACTATTGCTACTCTTCTTGTCCCCCTGCCAGGGCCAAGAGGGGATTTTCCTCAGATCCTCACCATGAGAACTTGGGGTTCCTAGGGAGGAAAGACCTCAGATTGTGGGGCCCCCTTATGATTGAGACCCGGGTGTTTCTCGCTGTCACATTAGTCCACATTCAGCCTCCAACAATTTATCACAATTACTAGTGAAGTTAAGTGGTCCCACCCTTATCACTCTAGTGTGTTCCAGTGTATCTCTCTGGATGCACTTGTTTCTCCAGATTTCAGAGTGAAGTTTGAGTTGAAACTTCAATTCTCTGATGGATCTAAGAAAAGTCACTGACTTTCAGTTTGTCCAGTTTTTCCTTGTTGTGAGGATGGGAAGGGTGACTTCTAAGCTTTTTACATGTCAGGATGAAAACCAGCAGTCTGCAAACTAAAATGTAATCCCATCTTTTGCCTATGAGATTGGCAAATTTAAGAATGAAAATATTCAGTAGTAGAGAGAGAGGAAGGAAGTGAGCATTCTCATATGGTGCTGATGGGAATCTAAATTGGGTGTCATCTTTCTTTTCTTTTCTTCTTCTTCTTTTTTTTTTTTTTTTTTTTTTAGAGAGAGTGCGCATACATGAGCGGGGTGAGGGACAGAGGGAGAGAGAGAATCCCAGGCAGGCTCCATTCTCAGCACAGAGCCTGATGCAGGGCTCGATCTCACGACCTTGAGATCATGACCTGAGCCAAAATCAAGAGTTGGATGCTTAACCAAGTGAGCCACCCAGGTAACCCCATGGGTGTCAACTTTCTTTTATTTTTTAAAAAGATTTTATTTATTTATTTGACAGAGACACAGCAAGAGAGGGGACACAAGCAGGGGGAGTGGGAGAGGGAGAAGCAGGCTTCCTACTGAGCAGGGAGCCCGATGCGGGGCTCGATCCCAGGACCCTGGGATCATGACCTGAGCCGAAGGCAGACGCTTAACGACTGAGCCACCCAGGCGCCCTAACTATCTTAAAGGCAATTTCACATTATCAGAGTTTAAGATGCACAACCCCTTTGACCTAGCAATTCTACTTCCAGGATTCTATTCAACAGATAAGCCCATACAAATGTGAAAATATATATGTACAAGAACATTTACTTAATAACTGCCCTTAATAGCAATAAATTGGATACAACCCACAGTGCTATCAATAGAAGAATGGTTTAATATACTAAAATAATAGCATGTCTGTGACATATTGCTACATGAAAAAAATCAAGTAACAGAAGAGTATGTGAATATATTATCTTTGTGAAAACAAAACAAGCAGAACATTGTGTGTATATGGTGCGTGGAGCTGGGTTTACATACACATGTTTTTGTATCTGCTTGGAAAAGAGTCTGGAAGTGAGGACAACAAATTCCAAAGTTTAATAGCTTCTCCACTAGCAAGGAGGAGAAACTTCCCATTTTAGGTTAGATGAAGACATTTTAAAGTAAGCACGTGTTATTTTTATAATTAAAAGCGCAAACACAAAGGAAGCAGATCCCGTTCCTCAATTAAAGAGAAAGCCGTCTGGGAAAAGATGGTAATAACCTTTAGTTCATATTTCTAAGCAATTCTAGGAATCTTAAACAAGTTGCATTTTTGTCTAAGTAAAAAAAACCTCCTGGGAATGCGGCAGAGAAGGAAAGCCACTTCTCTGCCAGTGGAACGGGCTGGTTAACCTTGGCCCGTGCAAGAGTGAGTGCAGGAACCGTGTCCCTCTCACTTGTCATCGCCACTCCAGTATCTCTTCTATGTCAGGCACTCAGCATGGTCTCAGTATAGATTGGTTGAATTAATAAATGAAATGAGAAATGAAAAAAAGGCAATGGCTCTGTGACAAATGACTATACCACGTATAATAGGGACATCTGGCAAGCGGTTGACTGGAAGTTTCTCTGTTCTTACCGAGTTTAGATACCAGCCTCAGATTCTACAATAAATAGGAGTTTTTTGCACCATAGCAATGTTGAGGGAATTAACCAGACTGAGAAAGCGCACTGCTCATTGACTGAGAATCTTTCTCGTACTGAAATGGCAGCAGAAGTTGCCAAGCTAATTTTCTCCCTGCCAGCTCACAAAAACGATCACTGACTCAGGAAATGACCTAAATGTTTAACATTTTAGTTTTAATTTTTGCATTCAAAAAGTAATGTAGCAAATGGGGCCAGAATCAGGATTACCTGGGGTTTCCGTGGGTTAGAGTGTGTGACCACAAGGTCTGGGATAAAAAGAGAGAGGGAGACCAAGGCTTATTGAGCACCTCCTGACTATTCATTGAGGGACTAGGTTAATCACTCAGCACATGGTACCTCGTTAAATGTCACAACAAGCTTGGGACATGTTGTCATCATTTTACAGGTGAGGAAACTGGGACTTGGAGAACTTGGGTGACTTGTCTCGGGCATGGGCGGCCAGGGGCAGAGCTGGGATTTGAATATAGATGGCCCTGGCTCCAAAGCCCACAGTCACCTCCGGAGCCACTGGACTCTGTCCTGGCTGGTGTTGGCATGGTTCGCTTATCATGTTAACACGAGAGCAGTCCCCGAAAGACTCCAAAGGCCTCGGTGAATAAGAACTGACCAGATTGGACCATCCCTTCTGTGGAACTAATTTGGAGATTTTACACACATACGTAAGATCCCCACCCCATCTTTAAATTCTAGAAGCTAAGGGGAAATGACTCAGTTTTACCAAACACGACTCTCCAAATCTTGAATAAACACAGGTGTGCTGTCTATTCCGCCAAACTCGTCGCAGGATACAGAGCAACCCCCCCCCCCCCGCCCCCGCTGAGACAAATCCCAGTTCCCGAAGAACTGCTTACCAGGGTGTCAGTGATGCGGAGACAGTCACTTGTTATAAATACCCTCATGGAATAAAGATCTTCATTTACTTTTCCATAATATTTGCTAACTCAGATGAGATGTTTTTCATCTTTATTTTCACCATGGCAGAAAGTTGACCTATCAGAGAACTGCAGCTTTCTGTCTGTTTATGTCACCTTTGCTTCTTTCTCTAATGTATTTTATGCTCCGTGTTCAGCCTCCCTTTACAGCATGTGAGATACTGTATCTGTTTCCACGACACCCTGTCCTGACCCTCTAATGTTAGAGTGCAGCATGGCCTGGTCCTGGACTTCCTACTTGTCTCTCCTCCGCCGGCTTTATATATCTTTTACACGCTGATCGCACCCACTTTTATTTCCCCAGCTTCCGTGCCTCCGTCAGATGTCCAGTAGAAATCTCCCATGCAACAGAGCTGCAAAGAGCCTCGCTTCCTACCTTCATCTCAAACCTGTTCCTCCCCTGCACCCTGAATGCAATTCTCCCTGTCTCGACACCACCAACCACCCTGTTGTTCAAACCTAGAATTTTCCTGGTTGCCGACCTTTCCCTCCCCCCATATCTAATTCTTCGGCAAGTTTGGAGGTTCGGCCTCTAAAACATCTCAAATCCATCCACTTTATTTCGTGTCACTGCCGGTATTAAGCCACCAATCTCTTGCCTCAACTACTCTAGGCTGGTCTTCCTGCTTTCATCTGTTTCCTGTCGAGCAGCCGGAGTAATAACTTTAAAACATCAACAATATTAATATATTGCTTGAAATCTTGAAACGTTTTCCAGTTTTACTTTATCACGGTCTACAGGACTTGCATTATCCAGCCTCTACCTACCTGTATGACTTCATCTCCTGCATCTCTTTTAACTCACAGTCCTGCCATCACATTACCCTTCTTCCTATTTCTTGAACATGCCAAGCTTTTCCCTTGGGTTTCCCTGGATGCTCCCCAGATTCTTCCCCCAGACTTTCCATGGATGGGCCTCCCTCATTATTCAGGTCTAGCTTACATGTTTCCTCCGGAATGGTTCTTCCATGACCACTTTGAAGTAGTTCTCCTTTACTTTGCCGGTCATTCTTTATCACGCACCCTGTTTTAGTTCTTTTTAATAGCAATTGTAATTATCTAAAACTACTTTTTCAATTACTTATCTGTTTATTGTCTGCTTCCCTCTGTAGAAAGACCCCTCCCCAGGAGCAGGGATTGTTTCTTGTGCAGCGCTGTATCTCTAGAGCTAAGACTTCCTCTTACTAAAATAGTAGAAGGTGTCAGGACAATTTTCTCTTCTGTCAGCCTACAGAATTATAGATCGCTGACTCAGGACATGACTTAAACAATAATATTTTCATTTTAATGTTTGCATTAAAAAATAATGTAACAAATGGAGCCTGAATTAAGGTTCTAACTCAGAATCGGACGGGCAGATAGTTGGTGTTCAATAAAAGTGTGTTGAGTCTTGAAGGCACTATTGCTTGAATATGATGACAAAGGAGTGAAATGCTGCCCTTTACTAACCTGAGGCTATAAATTATGATAAAGGAACATTGTATTCATTTTACAGCATTCTAATTAATATAGAATTCTAGCTTGTATTTAAAATACACACTGCATTATGTCATGACTTACCGGATCACTCGTTACATCAATTGAACATTGCAAAACACTGACCTCTTGAATTCATCCAAAGAAGAAGAACATGGGGGAAATCTGCTTTCCTAATTGTGACCAGCTGGCCTTACTGAACATTCCTGCTTGATTTCCATCCCTTTGAATGTCTAGCCTCAGTTCTAAAAGCTGAGATGGCCAAATACGGGCTGCCCTAATGAGTGACCTCCACCTCACCTTGAAAACAGTGCCTCCCGGTTAGCTAAACTGGACTGTGGCCGTCCTGGCTCCTAGCCAATGAGCCAGCAGTAAAGAGCGTTGGTTGCATTTTGAACGACACCTTTCCTAAATAGAGGCCCATGGTGAGGATTCATCCTCTTGAGAGTGGTGGAGGCATTGATTTTGCTCTTTTATTCCCCCTCACAAACAGTAACATATTATTTATTCTTATCACTCGCTGGTTACCACTCGTTATCTAAAAGCAAAGATGCAAAATGCCGAAACACGATAGAAGCCTGAGGTTTTCTTTTGCCTCCTAAGGAGGACTTCTAAATAGAGGCATTTTATAAACAGCTGTATGTTCTTTGGGAGAGGAAATTGGAGGAACTGGCTGGCTGAAAAAAAATGAAACACAGAGCTGTATGCGGCCTTTTCTTCTGATAAATCTGGGTAAACCTGAAGGAGCAGAGGAGGTAAGTGGTCCTTTTATTATCTGCAGACCAAGCCCAGGGCATGTGGTATGACCCAGAGAAACTTCTCCAAATTGAAGTGGATCTTTGTTAACTTTAGGTTAAAAAACAACAACACAAAATTAGAAACAGTCTGGATAAGTTGTAAGGAGGAGCCATTCATTTCTGTTAGATTTCTCCTGATTAGGTCTGTGGATCAGCTAAGTTGGGTAAGGTTGTCTTTTGCAGTTTGTAAGAGATTTATTTCGGGATTCTATGTCAACAAAGAGTGCAAAATGAGTTCAAGTCAGATTCCACATAGATTTGGAGGAAGGAGAACATACAAATCATAATGAATGAAATAGAGAAAGATTTCCTGAGGAGTCACAGCAATTAAATGCTTTGGGCTTTTTTTTTTTCCCAATCTGGATGGGGGATGCAAGATGAGTTACACCTGCAAGGGAATTAGGCTCCGCTGTTCGTTCTTGAGACTCAGGAAAGCCAAAAACTAATTTAAGCTTAGTTGAGGTTTCTGCACGTTATCAGGACTAAAACACATAAGGTCATAGAAATTCAGAGTTAGAGGGGACTTTGAGGATCTTCTACCAAATTTATAAATGGGGACACAGGTCCAGAAAGGCTTCTATCCCAAAGCTAGAAGTCAAGTCACTTTTAGGTTCACACCACTTTCCCCTTAATCTCTTCTCTGTCTACCTCTCTCTCTTTAAATTGGAAAATTCTCAACCTACTTGAAACTACAGTGGTCTGAGACAGCTTAGGTAAGGATCTGGTTGGACTTCCTGTCCTAGTTGGAGACACATCCACAATTACAAAATGAAAATCATTTCGGAAAACAGAGTTCAATAGAGGGGACTCGTACTTCGATTTTCATGAGGGTTTCTGTTTTGTGTATCAAGGGATTTCTTTATTTCTGGGACATTCCCAGATGAAGAGAGTGAAAAAAACTTTGGTATGATTCAATGATGGTGGTTTCAGTTGATTTAATTTCTGTCGACAAGCTAATTATATATTATCCTGTTCCTCAAACCTCAGCCACCCCATCCCCAAAGTCAAATGCCACCTATTTGCTTCCTGCCTCTGTGTACTCAAAGAGAAGCTGGAGACAATGAAGTTTCAGGCATACAGGTATACTGGGTCTAGAATACTTGGACATTGACATCTTGGTTTGCAAGTCTTTAGGGAAATATTTAAAATTATTGTGAGTCAAATTATTTCATTGACCTTCTGAAGACATGATGACCTCAAAATCATCCCCAAGAACTTAGGCCCACCATCATTGATGCCAACTGAGAAAAATGAGAACTCCTTTTTTTTTTTTACTAACTCATACCTTCTAAGAAAAAGAAAAAAATAACTCTCTCTACAAGAAAATAAGCTCTTTGCACAAAAAAGTGCTCTACGGCATTAATTGTACTAATGAACGTTGGAAACTATCTTAGTATCCAGTAATAAAGTAATGATTAAGTAAATCATGGCATATAACCCATATAAAGTATTGTGCAAGAACCCAAGTTGATAATTATGGAAACTCCAGCAATATGGAAATGTTTATTTAATAATTATGCACTAAATATCTACTGTATTCTAGGACTCTCCTGGGCAGTGGAAATAAAGGAGTTCCTCAAATAGCTTCCACTGTAGTAGAGGAATCAGGCATGGACAAGCATTTCAAAAAGAAAGGACTATGAAGATAGAGAGCTAGAGGTATGTTCTGGGAGTTATAAGCCATTCAGTATGGTGGGAAGACAGGGGTGGGAAGGAGTGGCTCCAGAAAGGAAGACATGGGCCAGATTAAGGGGGCCTTGGGATTTATTCTGTGGATAAAGAGGTGTTCTTTTATCTTAGCAGGATAAGATACATGACTACTATAGTCATGCATTCATTCATTCACTTGAGTATTTGTTAATTCAAGGATCACTTATTGAGCATGTATTCATTGTGATAGACACTGGGACTATAAAGATGAATAAAAATGATCCCAACTCTGAGAGGTTAACAACCTTACTGGTGGGACATTGTCATATAAGAAAATCATTGTTAATACTGTGATAATCAGCACTTCAAAGGAGCCATCTACAAGGCGCTATGGAAGCACAGAAACAAACACTCTGATGGGGAGGGAGTGGATGAAATGGTCCACAGAGTCCTATATAAGGAAGAAAAAACTGTCTTCCCTCTGTCCATCTTAGGTTTATTGGCTGATGCTCTGTAAATTAGATTAAGAGAAAAAAGTTTGTTAGTGCACGCATGGCCCATGTACATGGGAGTACTCAGTGATGAGGGGATACTCAAAGGGGGTATAATGTAGAACTTGGGCTTCAAGGAGTTTTAACAAACACAATAAATGTTTAAGAAGGTGACAAGACAAAGGAAAAGGACTGAGTTTCTGGGGTGGCAAATTGTGGGAAGGTAAATATATGGGGAACTAATGGATGATAAGGGCTAGGTAGTAAAGTTTGTTACGCAGATTCTCTGGGGTGGTTAACTTCTGTCCTTCCTGGTAGATGGGGGGGCAAATAGGGGGAGGGTGGAGAGTTTTGTTTCCATCTGTTTCTTAATCGATTGCCTTCAGCTCAAAATAAGTGGCATGTTTCAGGGTGGCATATTCTGCTAACCACCACTTAACAGAGGACATGTCAGTCAGGAAAACAAAAAAATACATTAAGAATTTCAATAGAGAAAATTTAATACAGGGAATCAGTTAACCAGGTCTTAGAGAGAACTGAAAATACAAAAAGGGGAACACTGAGGTTTCATAGAGATCGTAACTTCAGGAAGCAAAACCACCTCCTAGGTCTGAGCAAACAAAGAAGACATTGGGGTTATCAGAATTCAGAAGCCTGGGGATGGATGACACACAGAGGGGCCCCAGGCCCCAGAGGGGATCCCGGCCAGCTGGCACTGGTGTTTCTGAGGAAGGTGGGATGAAGCTGGTTCTGGGTGTGCCAAAAGAAACTGGACACTGGAAACAACTCCTATTGTCAGGACGAAGGGTCATTGCTGGGTGACATTACAGGAAAAGCGAGCAAATAGGAAAGCACAGGTCCCTTCAACTTCCTCATGCCTTCTGGGCTCCCTTTAGCACCCCCTATTGACTAAACCAGAAGGAATTCTGCTGACAAAAGGAAAAGGTGGTTTGCATAGTCTCAACCCCAACCTCACAAAAGACGGAAGAGGAAAGTGGGTTTGGAGCTGCCAGAAAACAGCTTCTTCTCCAGGTTCAGAGTATAAATCTGATCAAGTGAAGAAGCCGGCTGACAGGGAAGGAAATGCAGGCGGAAAGCAACCCCGCGTGCTGAGGCACGACGCCATCCCAGGGCTTGGCGCTCCTGGGAGTTCCGAGGACTGATACCCGTTGCAGTTGGAATGCAAAATGCATTGGGAAAGTATTGAGCAGTGCAACTGGAGTGATTGAAAGGGACCACGTGGCCGAAAGGGCAGGGACTCCCAGGCTAAAGAGCAAAGCAAGATAATATTCTTTAAATATCTCCTACTATATTTTTCCCTTTCAGTTATTCAGGGGTTTTTTGTGTTTTGTTTTGTTTTACCCTCATAGTCGTTAAAAATAACCTTGAATCTGAGCTTTTTTGTCCCAGGGAAGGGGAGTATTTGATATAGCACAGAACAAATAGGTCATTGCCTACATTTTTGAATTTCAAAATAGTTTTTTTTAAGTCCCTAGGGAAACAAGATAGCCTGAGGACAAGCCCTTTTGATTTGCAGAAGTATGGCTTTTTGAAACAGGAAAAGATTGACTTAACACTCCAGAAGCTTTATCAAGAGCCAGGACGCCCGAGTCTATTCTAAGGAGCCCTAGAGTAGGAATACACAGGAGAGGACAGAAGGCACGTTGCTCTTCCACAGGACAAAAGAAAAGCCCTCAGCAGCAGAGAGGAGAAACCAACCACAATGTCAGATTCCAGTGTTCGCGCTGTGTTCATTCCTCACCCCCTACGTCTGGGTCAGACCTGGGCAGGGCGGGGAGTGCGTGTGTGTGTGTGTGTGTGTGTGTGTGTGTGTGTGTGTGTGTGTGAACTTCCTGAGACATTTAACTCTAAGTCCCAGAACAAAAAGTCTATTCCTCAATTCTCCCACTACAGCCTGTTCAGACTGCTCCACGGAGAAGCCAGCTGTTAGCCTCGGGCCACAAGCGTACCTGAGGATGCATCTGGGATAATGTAGCCCCAAACACTAGAATGAACGGTTTTCTTGTTTCCGAGCTTCACAAAATGGTATACTATATGTGTGGAACTCGAGTTTTCCATATTATTTCATGTAGCTGCAGTTCATTCACTTCCGTTTAAGTATAGTGAATTGTGAGAATGTTCTCTGATGTATTAATCCATTTCCTGGTCAGCAGATATTTGTGCTGTTCCGTGTTCTGACTCTTCCCAACACTATGAACATGGCATCCATCTCATTAGGTTGTATATTGGGAAGGAACTGCTGGGCTATAGGCTATATGATTGTTCAAATTTATAAGATAATGCTAAGTTTTCCAAGTTAGTTATACTAGTTTGAATTCTCAGCAGTATTTTTAAGAGTTTCTGTTGACTACATTCTTTCCACCACCTGGTATTGTCTGACTTCTTAATTTTGTCAGTCTAGTGAATGTAAGATGTTATCCTATTATCATCTTAATTTCCATTTTCTTAAGGATTAAAAAGGTTGAACATCTTTTCAGGTATCTATTTGCCATGAGGGAATTCTGTTCTGTGAAATTCCTTTGTATATCTTTTGCCTTTGCTATCCAGTCCCTTGTCTTTTGATATCGATGGGTAGGAGATCTGTAGATATTCTGGATTCTAACCCATTGTTAATTACAGTTCTTGCAAACATCCCTCCTTATCTTAGTTTGTGGTATGAGTTTTTACTTTCTTAATAGTGTCTTTTGAGAAACAGATGTTCTTAATTTTAATTTATCAGACTGCTTTAGTGGTTAAAACTTTATGTCTCGTATTTAAGAAATTCTTCTCTACTCTGAGGTTATAAAATTGTTGTAAAATTTTATAAATTGTATAAAAAAGTTGTAAAATTGTGCCATTTATTTTACATTCTCAATCCACCTATAAATTGATATTTCAGAATGGTATGACAGAGGGGTTGAATTTTACTCTTTTCACGTGGATAATCAATGATGCCATGCACTGCTATGAGTGTCCATATGTCAATGTTCCATAACTACTTTTGATTTTTCACAAGTCCTGATATCTAAAATGAAGAAACTCATTGGTCTGTGAGAGTAATTTGGCCATTCTTGGCCCTTTGATTTTCTACATGCTTTTTAGAATCAGTTTGTCAATTTTTAAGAAATATTCTATTAGGACTTTTACTGGAATTGCATTAAATCCATTCAGTCTCAACCCACTTCATTCTGACTTCAATCTCTAGGACTCTACTGCAGTGATCTTGCCAAAATCATCAAAACTCTCCATATTGCCAAATCGAGTGGATTTTTCTTCATCCTCACTTTACTTAACCTGTTAACAGTATTCAAAACAGATAAGAACTCTCTCCTTTTTTTGGAATCAGTTTATGCTCTGGGCTTCAGAAACAGTACATTGTCCTGATTTCCTTCCCAAATTAATTAACTCTTCTCAGTTTTTATAGCTGGCTTTTTGCCTTGGCCCAACGTCTGAATGTTGGAGTGTCACGGGGCCTGGTTTTCAATTCTCCCTCCTTACTTCTCTTCTGGTCCGATGGCTTTAAATGTTACTATGTGCTGATATATAACTGCCCTGAGCTTCAGACTCATGGATCCACTTGCATAACTGACATTTCCAATTAAACTCCAAATAGGTATTGTAAACTAAATGTACCTGAAAAAGGACTCCTAAATATGATCCTTCCCTAGTCGAAGTAAATACCTCCATCATACACCCAGTTGCTTAACCCCAAAAAACAAGAATCCCAATCATTCTAGATTACTCTTTCCCTCGTCCTCTGTATCTAATCCATCAGCAAGTTTGTAGGTGCTACTTCCAGAATATATTTTGACTCCATCTACATCACTCTATCTTCTCAGTCTAAGTCACCACCCTCTCTTGTTTTCACTACTACAGTAGCCTACTAATGGGTCTCTTTCTTTCTGTTCTTGTCTCACCATAATTCACTCTTCCCTAAGCAAGGAGAGTAACCTAAGAGTTAGGGCAAAACAGGGGCTGCCTCTGCTTAAACTCTTCCAAAGGCTTCCTGTTGCACTTAAAATAAAATCCAAACCCCTCACCGTGGCCTAAAAGGCCCTACAAAGCTGACTCCTGCCTTCCTCTTAGGTCCCTCCTGGCTAATTTCATTCCCATTGGCCTCCTTCAGCTTTCTCAAATACGCAAAGCTCTTTCCCATGTCAGAGCTTTTGCGTGTGCTCTAGCTGATGCCTTCAGCTCACTGCACGGCTCTTACCACCTCATCTTTCTTCTATCTGCCTAAATATCCTCAGAGGAGCCTTCTCTGACCCTAAAAAGTCTGGAATGATTTTATTTATGTATTGGTTTACATATTTATTCCTGACTAGAATTAAGTTCTTTGAGGACTGGGGCCTTGGCTGCCTTGTTCATCAGTATATCCCCAAGGCCTGCTAACAGTGCTTGGCATGTGGCAGATATTCCATAAATATTTACTGAATGGAGAAAAGCCTCTCGCAGAGGGAGTGTGTGGTGTGATAAGGGAAGAAGACAGATGACTGAGGCTTATGGAGCATTTTACTTTTTTTTTCCCCAACCACTATGTAAAAAAAAAGGCAGGCAAATGGACTTGGTATAGAAAGGAGCAAAGAAAAATGAAAACAATTGATGTGCTGGGGTGTAAGTGTTAATGGTATTTCCTTCCTTTTATTATTGTTGTTATGCTATTTGTATAATAAATCCAAATTTGAAGAGAAAATTAACTTATTTGAGTTCATATTGTTTTATAATGAAATGGGCTGCAGTCAGCTTATGAAACCAGCTTATATTTATGATTTTGGAAGAATAAGTGAAACCTATAAGAAAGTGTTCATCTGGATGTGCTCTTTCACCTTGTCTGATGATCTAATTTCTGCCCCAAATACTGAACTTACACATTTGTTTTAAAATCCAAAATACTACCTTATGTTAAGAATGTAGTTCTGTAACTCAGATATTTCATGTCTAATCTATTTTGGAGAAGGAGAGGTTTAAACGATTGTCAGTATGTTACATTTGTCTCAGTTTTAATTATTGTCTTAGTCATGTTTTAGTTGGATGTATAATTGAAAATGTACTATGGCTGACACAACATGTGGTCCAACAATTAGAATATGCTGGAACAGTCATAAATGATCATAAGTACATACTTGTATATATTATTTATTTAACAAATCCATACATACTGCTTATTATGTGCCAGGCACTGTTCTAAGGTCTTTAAATATGAAACCATTTAATCCAATTCTTATAAAAACCTTATGACATAGGTACTATTATTGTCCCCATTTTATATATGAGGAAACTGATACACAGAGAGATTAAGTGGCGTTCCCAAAGCTTACATAGCTCACGGTCAATGCCAAAACTGAGATTAAAATCCAGGCAGTTTCTCGCTACTGGATGTTCCCTATAACTGGATGTTGCAGTGATTGAAACTTGGTTATGTAAATGAAAATGTTTTCTTCATCCAATTGCAATAATTTCCACATGCTTGCCATATGCCTGTTCTTTTGAATAGTTGCTTGTTCTGAAACATCACGAGAAGAGCCAGTACCGCGGGTAGCTACTGAAATATCATTTAACACCATGGGATTCTGAAGGATATCACTGATACTCCCATGGTCAGAGCCACTGTGGACCATTTTGCAGCCTGGGCAGTGTACCGTTCCCAGGCCATGGCCCGTATAGACTCGATGTGATTGGCACATCTTAGAGTTGTTTGGGGTCTAACTATCTGCAGTGACCCTGTGAGTGGCCTAAAGACTTATTAACTTTCTCAGAGAAAGACTTCCAACTGGGAGACCCTTCTCTCTACGTGGTCCATTTTTAGTTTCCATCCATCAAAATTTATTGCTAAGAGAATGTATTAAAATGCCACTCAGTGTACTGGATACTTGTCATGTCTTCCATTTTCAGTTCACTAGAAAGAAAAAATGCTTACATGTTTAAATGTGTCTCCATATATGGTACACTATAGAGATGGTTTGTTTTTTTCTATGTGAAATGTTATGATTTTAAATGCCTTTCTGGGTACTTTCAGAGATGGCAACAAATCTAAGCCAAGATTCTATGAAAG
Source organism: Phoca vitulina (assembly GCF_004348235.1). NCBI lineage: Eukaryota > Metazoa > Chordata > Mammalia > Carnivora > Phocidae > Phoca > Phoca vitulina. Next base: position 2,611,843 of record NW_022589713.1, on the reverse strand, counting down.
GCCACATTCATTCCTTAGTCCACCTGCCTTTAGATAATTTTGAGAACAACCTATTAAATTCTCAATTCAGTTGATTGGGAATTAAGGGTTTGGTACTCCCGGTCCTCTGGGCTTAACCTCAAAACATAGGTGCTGTCATTCCTAGAATGATCAGAACTGGATGAGTCAGGGGTACCTGGGGCCTGGGTGGTCCTCTTGTCTGACTTTTCCTTAGATGAAGAGCCTGAGGCTCAGAGAGTTGATAGTAGTTCATGTACACACAGCAGGCTGGTGGCAGGAATGACACTTGAATCTCAAATTCCAGTCTTACTTTTTTTTTCCTGTTACATCTCATTATATCCTATACTCCTGTAGAAAACACAGACTTTATTTACCTTGTGTGAATACCTTAAACCACCATATCCCAACTTTGTTATTTGCCCTTGTCCACATTCACTAGGACAATGAGTAGAGCCCTTTGAGCATTAAATGTGATCTATTCCATCTTTAGGAAGAAAAGTCCACTACTAGCTCAGAAATATAGACTGGTGGTTTATGGGTCATGACTCAGGAGTCAGGGCTCCACCACTAATTGTGTGGATTAATTAACTGGTTAATGAACTTTTACGGGCTTTCCCCGATTATGAAATAAGAGGATCGGACCAGTGGCCTGCCATGTACTCTCCAGCTCTTGTATTCCATGTTTCTGTGACCGCTACTTGTCAGTCCCCATTATCTTGTCCTTAAGGTGCATTTGGAACATATAACACTTTTAGGTCTTGATCAAATGAGATCATGTGTTTTAGTAGCCTCGTCAATTTTGCTACCTTATTTTTCCCATGTTGCTTTCTTTTTTTTTTTTTTTTAAGATTTTATTTATTTTTGGCAGAAAGAGAGAGTGTATAAGCAGGGGGAGCGGCAGGCAGAGGGAGAGGGAGAAGCAGGCTCCCTGCTCAGCAGGGAGCCCGATGCGGGTCTCGATCCCAGGACCCTGGGATCATGACCTGAGCCGAAGGCAGACACTTAACCGTCTGAGCCACCCAGATGCCCTCCCATGTTGCTTTCACTTAGGACCCTAATCCTCTAATATTCTGTTATTTTCTTCCACTAAATATACAGTGACCTGTCATTCTGCTCTGGTGAGTCTAGCCTACTTTTTGTTTTTGTTTTCGTTGGGAAAGGATTGTTGCTAAAATGAGCAGAGGAGGAAATTTCCCAGGTGGGTTCTTCAGAGTCCCAGGGATCTTCCAAGGGTTGCCGTGGTTAGGACTTCATGACTGCTTTAACCAGAGGTTGGTGTCTGGTGCACAGGGAACTCCTGGAGTGCCTGGTTTGAGAGCAGAACCCACAATAGATGCTTAGGACTAGACACTTCCCAACAGACTCAAACAGACTCTTTCTCTTAAGAGTCTTAGAATCAGAAGCAATGAGGCTGTAGAAGCTATGAAGTGGAAGAACAGTTAGTCAGAAAGGAAGGAAAATGAATGGAGATAGATAGTAGCTGAGCTACAGTAATAGTGGGCTCACTAGAGCCGGAATAAATAAACAAGCCTGAGGCGATGACCAGATGACCTGATGACCAGAGCTCTTATTGTATCCTGAGGGCATCAGAAGCTCTTGTTGCATGCTACACCATGTTCTAATTCTCTGTGAGACCTGGTCAGCTAACAGCTATTTCTCATAGCTCCAGAGTTCTCCACTATCTTTCCCATAATTTCCATCTCCTAAAGAACCCCGGATAGTCCTCTGTACCTTGCCATTTGAAAGAGCCTAAAGAACATGGCGTCTTTGTCATAGTGCCTGCATGCTGCATTGGGCCATCATACAGAAAGCACTCAGCAGTGTTGGCTAGATGCCACGTTGAGATGTACGGAATGACTTTGGAAGTGACTGAGTCCATGTCAGGCTGCTGAAAGAGTAGTTCTGTACAAGGATCAGAGTGTATCCAAAGCTATCTGAAAACTTGTGGGCTGAAGCACAGTGAAGCCTTGCGAGTAGGTGAAGGAAGAAGTGGTTTATGCAGCAAGATGACTAGTTAAGTTCCCCTACCCAAAGTATTTTTCCCTCCAGTTTGCCCACACTGCCTGAAATTGATGCTGGGAGATGAACTTCTTCAGTGGAAGTCATTCTGTCTGCAAGCACCCACTTGTAAAGTACTTCTGTTCAGAGGGAGGATTAACATGCAAAGCTGTTATCAGTATTTCCCACCTTAGTGTGCATTCATTCAGAAAACCCCCTCCTTGCAGTCTGTTGTCTTCAGGGACTGAGGAAATGGGAGTTTCCATGGTCACAGGAGGTAGAAAGGGGACATTTTCAGAGCACAGAGCACTGCTGAAGGAAAGTATGGTGACCGTGTGGACAAAATAAATTCTGGCTAGTCTTGGTGAAAGAAACAGTAGGGATGAAGCCAGATGTCAAATACCTCCAGGCCTCACTCTAGATGACCCCAATGGCCAAATATAATACACAAAGACAATCTTCCAGGATGTATGTTGTAGGACAAAGATTATAGGCTTTGGAATAAGAAGATCTGAGCCCTGAGTCTGTTCTCTGCTGCTTGTTTATTGTACATATAACTTGAGGTTTCTGGGCCTCAGTTTCCCCGTCCATAAAATGGGACATAATAATAATATATAATTCTTCAGAGGGAGGTGGTAAGGACTGACGGAGAGGATGGAGGTCAAATGACCGATAATTGCAGACTGCATCTGTTCCTAAGTAGTTCAACAGTAGTAGCTGAAGGAGAGGGAATAATTAAGGATTGTTTAAGCTGAGGGTAGACCCTTCCGGCTGCTAAGTCCCCACCCCCCAGACCCCACTCTGGCTGGGCCTTAGGAGAAGTACATGGATTGTCTTTTTTCCTGTCCCACACTGCTGTGGTGGTTACTCATCACTTGCAAACATTTTTTTTCCCATCTTTTTCTCAGTAGCAATCACTTTTTTACTCCTTACTGGTCTTGCTTTTCTGTAATTAGTTCTGAAATTGACCTTAATAGTAGCCCATTAGATTATCTCCTTGTCCCCTTGCTTTTCTCTTATAAATGTCTTCTAACAGATATGTATGACAGTTAAGAAGTATTGGTCACAAACTATAAAAAACTTGAATCAAGCTAGTTTAAGTAATATAGGGAATTTAATGGTTTATATTACTAAATGGTCCAGAGATAGATCTTCAGGCAAAGCTTGATCCAGCAGTAAAATGATGACATCTGGGACTTAGTTTTTTTCAGCTTCTCTATCCTGCTCTCTGTGGTATTTGCTTTTTTTAGGCAAATGGGTTCGCCCTCATTATGACCCTAAGGTGACTGCCAACTGCTTCAGTGGGTCTTGTCCATCAGGAAAAAGTGACTAATGTTTTCCCAGCAAAAGCCTCAAGATTCACTTTGATTGGATAAACATAGGTCACATGCCTCTGAACAAATCTCTGTGGCTAGGAGAGATAATGCATTGAATAGCTTAACCTAAGTCACATCCTCTATTCCTGGGACTGAAGTAGATTAAGTTCTTCCAGAGTGTCATGGATCCCAAAATAGTTTCTGGGCTGATAAGAGAGTGAACAGGGAAAAAGAGATGCTGGGGAGGACACTAACCAAAGACCACTGTAACAGTTTAAAAAAAGAGGCCATCCTTCTATGAAAAGTTGCAGTGGCCATGTGCTTAATGATTTTTCCATTTGAGAACTAGAGAACATGCTGTTAAACCAAATTTGATGTGTCCAGTGTAATATGGATTTACTTTCATCAATAGGCATGAAAAATAATCATTAACCTTTGAATTTTGTGATTTTATAAAGCACTGACTTCTATCCTTCAGTGCTCTCATGAGGGAAGCTTTTGTTGATGCATTTTGGCCATTTTCAACATGCTCTAAATTGAAACAGAGAGTGTATTTTTTTTCCTTCTAGTGTAAAATCGAATAAGCTACAGCACTCTGCAGGAAGTCAGTCTAGCCACAGCAAATCTGTACTTGTTTTTGTGAGAGAGGATGGGAAGAATGAATATTTGCCCTGTGGCATCAATTTCCTGCTTAATGTTCTCCAAAAGGTATTTGGAAAATGCCCAGCAACACAGATGTACATAAATACCATACATAACTTGTTTTCGTGAGTGGAAAGAGGAGTCTGTACGATTATGACAAGGCTGGCTTACCCTCACCTGCTGGTAGCTGGTGAATCCCTCTACCTTTAACTTAGTGATTTGGAGAATGGATCATTCCAGAGTGTGGCATTAAGGACAAGTCGTGTAGAAATAGCATGGCATTTAGCTTCTGAGCCCAAGTTCTTACTCATTTAAGGCTACTTTCCTCCCAAAGTTGGCTAGTGCCTGCTGGAGGTTGCCTTCAGGTCGCCTGTAAGGAGCAGATACTTACCAGGACGGGTTTCTAAGTAAACGAACAAATAAAAAATAACCCCCCAAAACAGAAACCCATCTGTAAGATCTGCAGACAGAAATTTGTTTTCAAACCACAGAAAAACACATGCACATACCACGTGGCATCTCTCGAGGTGTGGACAGACGTGTTCTCATTTCTGTAGATCACATTACCCCAGACCACTTGCACACCATTTTTGGACATCTTCTTTAAAAGGTTATGGCTTAGCTGGAGAACCAAACTCTTATTTTTTCAGCAACTAACCTCTAGGGCTACTACATGAATTAAGAACTTGACATAGAAAAGAAGATTCAGACTCAAGAATCCATTCTCTAACTTACTCAACTTCTGAGCCATTTCCCTGCATAACACAAGATGAGAAATAATAGTTACGATCTGTTACACCTACTAAGGTGCTTAAGAAGGAACGTGCAAGAAAGGTCTTTATATGTCTCAGAGCTGATCTTCATAACACCCCACAAGTTGTCCATATCTCCCTATCTTATAGATGAAGAAACTGGACGTAGAGAAGATGAATACAGCCCAAGGCCACCCCAGAAGCTGGTGGAGCCACCATTTGAGCCCATATCTGGCTGGGCCTAAGGTCCATGCTCTTTTTTCAAATTTAGAAATTATTGATTTAGGATTCATGATAGGCTTCAGAAGATTCATAAGAGCCTAAAATGGAATGCAGGTATGTAAGTATGTTCATATATGCTTTTTTTTTTTTTTTCCCTGGGGAGAGGATCTAAAACTTCCATCAGATTTATCAGCTGTATTTCCACAGCCTGGCACAGTCTGGAATACAGTAGAAAAATCATAAATACTGGTTCAATAAACAATATGGGCCCAGAAGAGGATCAGTACCACTGATTTTATTACACGCCTCTGTATCACTATAGCTTGTCCTAGTATCTGTCCTATGTTTAATGGATTTGAATTTCCAGTACAACTGGCTTTGTTTTGGATACATAAATCATTCTTTTAAAAAGTTAAAGATGCATAATTTAGTTGAGAATTCATTTGAAACTAGTTATATAAAAATATTAAACAATTTTAGATGGTATTGTCTAAGGAGATGCTTTTTCTTAAATAGAGCACATTAATGCAAAGGACTGGAAACTAGACCACCAAAGAACAGAAATATAACGTGAGCTACAAATGCAAGTCACAAATTTTAATTTTAATCTTCCTAGTAGCCACATTAAAAAATAATTTTTTTAAAAGAGCAGGTAAAATTAATTTTAATCATATATTTTATTTAACTCAGTATGTCCCATCTATTCTCATTTCGACCTGCAAGCAATATTGAAAGTTGTTAATGAGATATTTTACATTCTTTTTTCCACACTAAGTCTTGGAAATCCAGTGTGTAATTTTACACTTCCTTCAGACTGGCTTTATTGCTTCTGCTCAGGGGCCATGCTGGCTCCTTGCTGCTCTATGGGGTGGTACACACAGAGACTCAGCTGTTTGAAAAAAGGCAATGTTGGTGAAGCCTAGAGAAGAGGGGGAAGAGAGTACAGCAGGCTTGGGCATGTGGGGAGACACCTCGATAATCCAAGACCCAGTGACGTTGGGTTAGACCGCCAGCTCATATTGCCAAAATTGTAGATTTGCAGGTGATTATTAAGACAGGCTCTAGAAAACAGTGGAAAAGTCAGCATTTCAGCATCTCCCATACCCACAGTCACCTTCTTTTCTTGGTAACAGAGGTGCAAACTTAGGGCATACATCTAGGGGAAGATGTGATGCGGAGTGACTAAAGTTACGCCCAGTAATTATAATAATTTTGTTCTTTTAACCACACCTAGAGCAAAGGATCTGTGTTTTATAGCGCAGGGCTTAGGCAGTCTCTGGCCCCCTGAGGGAGAAAAGCAGAGCAGAGGTCCTGGAGTTGCATTCCTCCCTTTTACAGATACAGGAAGGAGTCTGCCAAGTGCCTGAGGTCATAGGCTGCAAGAACAGACAAAGCCATAAAAGAGCCCAGGAAACTGCTCTGCACCTAGCCCAAGCTTCACTTGGTCCTTTCTGTGCTTTCTTGAGGCCATACCAACGCTTTTCCCCAGGGCATTGTCCTACCCTCCTCTCTGGCCTGCCTCCTCCAAGCCCTGAGATTGAGCACACTTAAAACACCTTCTGCTTCTAGGCAGAGCAGCTCTGTGATCTACAGACACGACTAAGAAATATCTTGTTGATGTAAAGTATCTTGCAAAATTACATTTCTTCTTCTAAATTTTTTAGTGATTCAACATGACAAACGTATGATTGTCATTCTCCATAAGATACTGCTAATCCATTTGGGAGCTCACAGTTTGGTTAGAGCGGTTGCCACACCTAGATTCCCAAGAACTGAGCAGTTATCTGAATCCATATATAGCATGGTTTCCTTTTATCCCCAGTCTTAAGTTAAAAGCATTTGTTTTAGGCAAATGGTAGAGGATGTTTTAAATTTCAAAGAAAAAAAATACAACAACATGCGTAAAGACATATACCACTGGAAAATGGAGATACTGTTTATTTGGGAACCTCAACAGCTCCTAATAAATTACAAAACATTGACAAAATAAGTTCAAATTGTCAGAATAGAATGAAATCTATTGCTGGGTGAGGTGCCAACGTGGTTGAACAAAATCTTTCCACCACCATGTTATCCCCACTGTTGTTAAAACCACCATCAATATGCTCCTTCCATTAACCTTCAGGTAGTCAGGGAAAGGACCCAGGGAACCAATGTTTTATGAGGAATTTCCCCTGTACTCAGGGCCATGTCCTCCCACAGTTACTGGGTCATGGGATGGTATAAAGTGGCAAGTGCAGCATTTGTAAACCATTCCACAATCCAAACAATTTCTCTCTCCTCTATAATGATGCGAAGTTATTTGCTGAGGTAGACATCGACTGGCCTAATAGAAGAGTCTAAGAAAGCAATTAACTAGGTGGGTGAAAATACAAGTCAGAGATGGCTGTGACTGAACACCCTTGGGGAGTAATGAGACAGGAATTCTTGGGACTTAATTCATAAAGGAGAGCATTAGAGTGTGGAGGAGTGGATGGGTAGGCGATGACTCATGTTCCTGCATAGGGTGCAACCTCAAAATAGTGACGCTGATCCTACAAAGTGTGAATGAAAACCAGTCTCAGAATCGCAGTCACTACTCATGGATGATTGTTGACTCTACTTTCGAAGATTAATTCCTAAGATTGCTTTTGTAGAAGAAGAGTGCTCTGCTCACAGTTTATGAGCAGAAACAGGAGGTTGGTTCCTCAACATGTGTGATCTAGAGCAAGATTCTTAATTGCCCGAGCCTCAGTGGCTTTCTCTGCAAAATGGGGATAATGCAGTATAAATTAGAAAATGCATGATTCATTACATAGGACCTTCGACACACATTAGGAGAGATGATAATGTAGACTTTGTTTACTAAGAGAATGCTTGCCTTATCTCTATTAATCTCCCCTTCATCCCCAGGAAATAGGTACTATTTTCACCCCCATTTTATAAGTGAGGTTAAGATCACACAGTTTGCAGGGCGCCTGGGTGGCTCAGTTGGTTAAGCGACTGCCTTCGGCTCAGGTCATGAGCCTGGAGTCCCTGGATCGAGTCCCGCATTGGGCTTCCTGCTCAGCAGGGAGTCTGCTTCGTCCTCTGACCCTATCCCCTCTCAGGTGTTCTCATTCTCTCTCTCTCAAATAAATACATAAAATCTTTAAAAAAAAAAAAAAGATCACACAGTTTGCAGAAAGACTTCTACTTTATTTCTCACTGTCATGCACAACTGGATTTCTTTAATATGTAAACTGTATTATTTGTAATGGTTTAGACACCAATGGAAGATGAAGATCATTCAGACCCAAAATATAAATCCATAGAGAAAAATTCACTAATCCAGAAAACTGAGCCATTTCAAAGGACATGCAGCCTTATTACTTTCAAGTACATACAGTAACCAGAGAAATGAGTAATAAGTGCTGGCTGTTCAGGCCCAGATTCAGTAAATAGATAAAAATGATTAGCTTATCTAAGAAGTTCTGGCTTTGCCTACACTTTGAATAGAGTGTTTTATAAATAAAAGAAATCTCAAGTGTCGGAAAACAAATTATTTTCTTTGGTAAGTAAATGCTTCCTTTCAAATATTATTTATACTATTCATTTACTTACTAAGGCACTTTTTCTCATATATAGTACAAAAGTACACTTCAGCTCAGTCCCTGCACACACTATAAAAAACTTAGAGATTAAAACTGTCTATATTAAATGTTAAAATATTTTAATCAGATTAACGTATTTGCCCTTTAATTCTTTAGAATATAATGATCCAAAGAAATGTAAATTTTTAAATGTTTTTCAAGTATTACAGTTATCCAGACTTCATAACAAAGATTTATTCTGGTATTAATATGAATGGCATAATATCAGCTATGTCCTCTGTTAATGTAGAAAGTTTTTGAGGAATGCACTCTTTCCTCACATGAAATATTTATGTCATTTATGAGTATGCTTTATAGTAGAAAATGGAAAAATGGAGAAGGAAGTGTTCACACTATAGTCTCTGAGAACAGTGGTACTGGATCTGCCCTGGGTTATAGACCTGGGACTTCCATTCACTTTGGTGTACCCGGCAGGGCCCAAACTGGGCGGGGAAGCTTTTAGCTATTGCTGTGAATCCATGGAAAATATTTCAGTGTGATGTATTCTCCTTAAAAGTTAACAAATTGTTACAAAAAGCATAATGGGATTTATTAAATATGGTAGTCCTGAACCATGCCAAATAGTTCATGGTTTTGTGGGAATATAGCAAAGGTATTTATTGGTATTTTAATAAATGAGGGTCTCAGCAAGTTCCAGCTGTTGAACATACAATCATTACTTAGGAGTACAAATAGCAATATTTTTCTATCTCCAGAGTACATTCTGCTCCTGATATGCCTGCATAACTACAATGAACCATTAGTGGGAGTTACACACAGAGGAAAGAGACTGAGGAACTACATTTCTTTTCTGCTGCCCAAATGAAATTTCATCTGGTTGATATCTGTCCAGAGTTAAATTTTCCATATCACACAAACTCTGTCATTATTTGAATTCCATTGTGATAGGAGTCTTTCTTTCTAAAAGCCAACCAAACAGTACATTTTTAATTAGGTGGAATCTGGTTTTGCCACATATTTGTGTGTAACTAAATTAATGTTCAACAAATGACTTTTAAGCATCTGCTTTATGCCTAGCATTATAACCTGCAAAAGCAGAAGAAAAGCACCTGACACTGCCCTTCCAGAATTTAAGTCTGGGTAGAGAAGTAAGATATGTTTATCCAGAATCATAAATATGTAGAGTTAGAAGGGATCCAGAAATGATACAGTCTTGGGATTATATATTCAAACTCCAACAGAGAATTAATATAAGTGAAGTGTTCAGGCTACTTGGGCACCATGTCACATCAGAGGGTCCCCACCCCATGTTAAAAGACAATTGCTGGGGTGCCTGGGTGGCTCAGTTGGTTGAGTGTCTGACTCTTGGTGTCAGCTCAGTGGTGATCTCATGGGTTGTGGGATGGAGCCCTGCATCGGGCTCTACACTCAGCCAGGAGTTTGCTTAAAGATTCTCTCCCTCTGCCCCTCGTCCCACTTACATGTGCACATGCTCTCTCTCTCTCTCTCTCAAATATATAAATAAATCTTAAAAATAAAAGACAATTGCTTTCCTTCTCAGTGGATTTTTTTAAGATTTTATTTATTTATTTGAGAGAGAGAGAGAGAGCTCGCGAGCATGAGCAGGGGGGAGGGACAGAGGGAGAGAGAGAAGCAGACTCCCCGCTGAGCAGGGAGCCCCATGTGGGACTCAGTCCCAGGACCCTGGGATCATGACCTGAGCCAAAGGCAGACGCTTAAGTGACCAACCCACCCAGGCGTCCCTTTTCAGTGGATTTGCCACCATACAGAAATGTAGGTCTCTTGTTGCCCGATCTATTGATTTTTTTTTTTCAGAGAAGGTAGGATTCCAAGCTTTCCAAAAATTTCCCAATTTTTAAACATTGCTAACTAATTTGAGTTTCGCTAAGGCCAAATGAAACACATCTGTGGGCCTCATATATATATGCTGGCATTTTGCAACCTATGGTCTAGACTAACTCTTCCATAATGAGCGGATGTGGGAAATGGCCTCTCCACAGTCTGGAATTTTTCTCCAGGACTCCCAATCCAAAGCTTTTGTCATTTAACTGCACCTTCTGTTAACAAGAAAACAATTAGGTGACTTAGAAAGAAAAAAAAAGATGTAGTTATAAAGCAATATGTTAATTCTTTTTTTTAAGTACAAGATAATATCATGAACAAGATGGGGCGAATCTTATGGGGAGAGGAAGTAAAAGAGTACTCATAGTAGGAAGAATTCAAGAAGGTTTTACAAGTGGCATTTGAGCTAGATTTTGAAGGAAGTGACTAATACAAATTGATAAAAGATAACAGTAAAGGGAATTAGGTAGAGGAGAACAGAATGAAGAAAACATATAACCAAGAATTTGCAAATGGACATGTAAGACAACATAGAGAATGGCTTGGCTTAATCAGGGAGTAAAAATTATGTCACTATAATTTACTCAGCAAATATGTCCTGGGCTCTAACTGTGTGCCAGGCACTATTCTAGGCCCTGTAGATAAAGCAGTGAACAAGAGAGCCAGTCTGGGTTCTTGTGAACTCTTTTTTTCCCAGGGGCACAATAAAAAACAAGTGAACAATAATATAAAGTACTATGAATGAAATAAAACTAGAAGATGTGCCAGCAGCATCTGTGAATGCACATTAAGCCTGATAATCAGGGAAGACCTCTCTGAGCAGAGAGCGTTTACAATGAGTCCCAAGGGATGAGAAGAAGCCGTCATGCAATGATTTGGGCTAAGACAGAGGAGAAAGCTAGTGCAATGGGCCTTGGGTGGAAAGGAACAGAAAGAAATGTGAGCTGTGGCAAGGATGATAGGAGAAAAGATCAGAAAGATTGGCAGACACTTATTAGCCTTTGCTAAGGAGTCTGGAGTGAAATGAGGCTTCCCATAGGGAAGCTGCGTAATTTGATTATATAGAGACCATTTCTGATAAGAAAGCAGCATAATTTCATAAGAAAAGGAGGTAGATAATGGAAGTTCTTGAATGAAAGCTGATGGAACACAGTTAATCTTGGGGGAATGCTGTAGATTTCAGTGGGCAGAAGAACAGGGGCAAAAATGGTGGATGAGAGTCTATTCTGTCTGCTGAGTGCAGATGGGTTGAGATCAGGAGCTCTGGGTAATGGCTATTGTATAAGTCCAGGTATAAGGGAGGATTAGGATTCAGTCGGGAATAATGGAAGTGAGGGGAGGAAAATGAGTATCATGGACACTAAATAGAATGAATTGATATAAGTCAAAACAACCAGGAGAGGAAAACTGTTGTGAGGATCTCCTAAGTTTTAGAGTTGCAGGCCATTTTGGAAGCAGCCTTGATAACTAAGATAGGAGAGAATTTATCAAGATTGTAACTCTTACTGGATCATAAGATATATATTATAAGCAATTAGAAATACAAAATTAGAGACGCCTTGGAAGTGATAGTTGAGGGCAGGAGAGAGGTTTGGAACTACTCTTTGTATCAATAGAAATTGAGGAGAACAGAGAGAACTTTCCTAGAAAGTAATGTAAAGAAGAGAATCAGGTCAAAAAACTAAACCCTGATTATATCCACAGCAAGGCTGAAGTACAAGGGAACTAGGTGTTTGCTCTGTTTTGCCTTTTTTGGTGTTGTTGTTAAGATTTATTTATTTATGTTAGAGAGAGAGTGGGCGCACACACACACACACACACACACACAAACACATGCACTTGAGCAGGGGGAGGGGCAGAGGGAGAGGGAGAGGATCTCAAGCAGACTCCCACTGCGCATGGAGCCCAGGGGTGGAGGGGGGAAGGTGGGGTGGGGGGAGCCTGGCTCTATCTCAAGACCCTTAGATCATGACCTGCGCCAAAATCAAGAGCCAGCTGCTTATCTGACTGAGCTGCCCAGGTGCTCCTACTCTGTTCTGCTTTTCAAATTGATCTGTTAATCAAGGAAAAAAGAACATAGCCCCTTTGTCAACTCAAGTTTAGAAAAAAATACTTGTTAGAAGCAGGAAGTTAGGGCGCCTGGGTAGCTCAGTTGGTTAAGCGACTGCCTTCGGCTCAGGTCATGATCCTGGAGTCCCTGGATCGAGTCCCGCATCGGGCTCCCTGCTCGGCAGGGAGTCTGCTTCTCCCTCTGACCCTCTCCCCTCTCATGTGCTTGCTCTTTCTCATTCTCTCTCTCTCAAATAAATAAATAAAAAATCTTAAAAAAAAAAAAAAAAAAGAAGCAGGAAGTTATTCTATATCAATGTGATAAATACTAACATGTTTTACTATAACAAAGTTGTTATTTGAAGCAAAATTTAAAGAAACATAAATCTTGACTTACTTGGAAGGCTTTTAATTTTTACTTACTATTGATGATTACTTAATATTTGAATGTAAACCTGAGGGTTTTCCTAGAATCTGCAACTTTTCTATGTAGTCTAGAAAGGCTGATGGTCTTGAACTTGAAAGCTCTGAGTCTCTGGGGCTCCTGGGTGCCTCAGTCGTTAAGCGTCTGCCTTCGGCTCAGGTCATGGTCCCAGGGTCCTGGGATCGAGCCCCGCATCGGGCTCCCTGCTCAGCGGGAAGCCTGCTTCTCCCTCTCCCACCCCCCCGCCCCCCGCTTGTGTTCCCTCTCTTGCTCTGTCTCTGTCAAATAAATAAATAAAATCTTAAAAAAAAAAAAGAAAGCCGAGTCTCAAAACAAAACAGAACCAAATTTCAGGCAGACTTTTATTTATTTATTTTTTTTATTTTTTAAAGATTTTATTTATTTATTTGACAGAGAGAGACACTGTGAGAGCAGGATCACAAGCAGGGGGAGAGGGAGAGGGAGAAACAGGCTTCCCGCGGAGCAAGGAGCCCGATGCGGGGCTCGATCCCAGGACCCTGGGGTCATGACCTGAGCCGAAGGCAGACACTTAACGACTGAGCCACCCAGGCGCCCCTCAGGCAGACTTTTAAACCAACTCTTTACTCTTTATGTAGCAAAGCATTAATTTTATCTTTCAACAAAAATTTTAAAAAACTTTTCATAGCCACAATTATTTATTAGTGCCTGTACAAAGAATGAAGACATGGTCTCTGCTTTCATGAAGCTTACAATTTCATCAACAAAAATAGAATTTGATAACATCTACAATAGTAGAGGAATAACTATTTTAGCAGAGTACTGAGTGGGGGTTAGAGAATAGGCATTTGATTGTTTTGTGGGAGACCCTTGGCCAATGTCATTTCCTTTTAAAAAGAAGAATCAAGCTGAGTGTAGAGGAAAAGATCAGGGACCAAATTTGCTATTCAAAATGCCAAACTGTACTTTCCTCAAGGAAATTCTGAGAAAGTTAGGCCACTTAGGAAAAATCGAAATGGTTTCTTTCAATTATTTTAAAAATGCTTCCAAATTTGTTTGTTGTTTTGATTTTGAGGAAAATCACTATTACTTTTGTAAACATTAAGCATGTACATCAACGCTCATCATGAAAATTCAAATAATGCACACAGTACAAATATGAACATGAAAAAAATTATCACATTTTCCACCAGTTCATAGTGATATCATTATTAAGAGTTGAAAACAAGATCTGGATGCTTTCTCTGAATATAGACACAGAAGGATAGATAGAAGGGTAAAAAAGGAGAAGGGAAATAGAGAAATACTTTTATAAAAGTCAAATTCTGTGTTGCTATCTGTAATAAAATATATTACATTTAACTGTATCTGAATTTCAATAGAAAATGAAAAAGGCAAAAATAAAAAAAAAGTTGGATTAAAGTATCAGAAAACACCTGAAGCCATTGGACTTTGGCCTCTAGCGTCATGCTACTATATACTAGGTATACTAATCTTCGGGATTTAGTAGACACTTATTAGCTTTATTTATGTTACGTTAAGATAAATGTTTAACACTTCATTTGATTTGTTACTCTTATTAACCTTCCATGTTTAATCCAATTCACTTATAATAGAGGAGACAGCTTTCTATCATGAGGACATATTTTCTATTGATATATATGCTAAAAAGTAACAAAGATAATGTAGGATAGGCAGTCCTCTGCATGGCTCTGATACGCATGAATTTTAGTTACTACATTGTAGTTAAGTAACACAAGTGCCCCAATAACACAGTTCAAATTTTAGTTACCATGCTCTATGGTATCTTTACTGTATTTGCATAAAGTACAAACTTTGCTCCTAGCACTTCAGCATACAAATCACTATGTAAATAACAGATGTGAATCATGATCCATGACCAGTCACTTCCTTGAAAGTCTGTAGGGCCACCTCGCATCTGTTATTCAGTTCACCCACAGATAGCAAAGTGTGCTGTTGTCTTCTTGTCTCCCAGGGATAAACCTCTGTGACATTTTACAGAAAGAGTTAATGAAAGGAGTGAATTGACCAACCAAGAGGGAAGTGCAGCAAAGAAATGAAAGGAGATACTCTGGAAGTAAAATCTGAATGTAATGTAAATGGAGTTCTCGAAGACATTGCTGGCCAGCGCGGTGTGAGCCCCTCTAGATGGGCAGCCAGGCACTCAGCAAAGCCAACTGACTGACATCAGTGGGGAAAGAGGCAGTGATGAAAAGGATGACCATGTCCCAGAGGAAGTGACTACAGGAAAATACTTCACATTAAATAAACCCTTGGAGGTATTTCATGACACTGAACGTGCAAAGGAGAAAGTGTTGGAAGCTAATCCAGAGTTAGGAAGGAATAGGACAATTTTGCCAAGGCATCAGAAAGATGTATAGAAAGTTATATAAGGAGAAGAAAGCAAGTACTGTTGAAACCCTTATTGATGTTTTTTCACAAGGAAGTAAAATACTTTCATTCTCAGTGTTTTTAATGTTTTAAATTCTAGTTTACTGAACGTCAGTTTTTACTATTTTTTTCATTTCCCTATACATTGATAACTGACCTTAAGAGAGTTTTTAATGTTTTCTACAAAAGTTTTTAAAGATCTTGGAATAATCATAATTTTCCTTATTGATTATTAAGATTACTTTGCATGGCTTTAGCTTACATAGGTCATTTTTATGATGCACATTGCCATGCAAAGTGAGGTCTGCCTGTACTTAATTATATCAGGCAGATTAGCACTGACATATATTTTGTGTATTTTGACTCCAACTGGATTTTCAGTTGCTTAATTACAGAAATAAGGCAAAGCAAACCCTTTACTTCTCTACATTGCCTACTCCACCTAGCATAGCATTGAATGTCTGGTAAATGCTTGAATAGTACTTATTGGTTCACTACTTATGTAGAACGATAGGGTTTTTATAAAGTGTCAAGTCATAATAATAAATGTTATTCCTTTCTTTAGAATGTAAGCTTTCCCCATTTTACTTTCCACTGTTAGGGCAACAAAGTATGACTCCCAGGTTATATCCTACTGTCTTCAGGGTGCTTTGTTCCTTTGGACGATGATGCAAATTGTGGCCTGTGGATTTGTCTTGTGCACGACCTGTACAATCCTACAGGCAGCCCTGATGCCCACCCCTAGTGCCTCAAACAATGTCTCCCATGCCAAAGACACATGATAAATATTTATTGAATTAATGTAATTCGTAATAATTACTAGGACCGTGCACTGCATGTTATTTTGTACCAGATGTTTTATGTACATTATTTTATCTCATTTTATCTTTACAACGATCCTCTGGCCCCATTTTATAGGTGACAAAAGCTTGGCTTGGAGATTAAGTGACTCAGCCAGCAAGGGCATGCTAGAGCCAGAATTGGAATCCGAGGTTGTTTGACCCTACTGTGCCTTGGTCACCACAGTGATAATAAACTGA
This sequence comes from Phoca vitulina, assembly GCF_004348235.1. NCBI lineage: Eukaryota > Metazoa > Chordata > Mammalia > Carnivora > Phocidae > Phoca > Phoca vitulina. The sequence continues at coordinate 2,595,574 of NW_022589713.1, read as the reverse complement.
CATCAGTGACACCAAGTGATGTGCAAATGGACTAGAGACAAAAAGATGATGCAATTAAAAATCTCTTCAAATTCATTTCCTATCACAGGCCTATTTGACAAGAGGAGTACTTCCCATCAATTTATTTTTGTATTACTTTACATTTATAATTTCCCTCATGATATTCTCTTTTTTAACACCAATTTTTAAAAAGAATCCCCCAAAAAGCATTTCCCATAATATTACCTTAAACTAGAAATGGCCAAAAATCATATTATTATTATTTAAAACAATCTACATTTACAAGCCACTTCATGAAGCTATCTTGGTGTATAAAAGAACGTGTGTGTGAGCCTGTGTGTGTGAGAGTGCGTGTGTAACACCTCTTCCATTTTAAGAAGTTTACGTTTTAAAAAATCATTTGGTTTTCTGCTTTGGCATTTCCCTACACTAACACTTTATTAGTACTTCTTGGCTAATAAACTACTGATCTCAGGGGGAGAGTATCTCTGTTGCACTGCACACACTCTAAGTTTCCTACTCTAATAGCAGCACATCAGACCCACCACCGCAGACTTTTCATGGGAAAGGTCACATAGCACATGCAACCTGAAGAGGTCATCATGGCTATCAGAGGCCGCGTGCGACGTCCCTGGGCAAACCCACTATTGTTAGAAGGCTGTTACCGCTGTCAACTTGGCAAAGGCCTCCACTTCACACTTGTTTTCTTTCTCTTTGTATATACTAAAATACTCTTTGACTACTCTTCTCCTCAGTGAATAGATGTATATATGTTATTTGGTGGGAAGAGTTCATTTGAATCCACCCCTGGGCAGGATATGGCTTACGATCTAATGACTCTCTGCCCCAGGTTCTCTCTGTGCCTCTGTCTGTCTTGCTTTCTCTCCCTGAACCCCACACCCCTACCCATTTTCTCTCCCCAGGATTCTGTGCTAAGACTGCTTTTTAAAACCAGGAGTTTAGGATTTGATATCTGTTCTACATGTAGACTTCTTGCTGTGTGCTATTCCCAATGCCCTTTCCTGGTAGTTCACTTTCCCTTTCTTCAAATCTTCATACTTTTCTTCCTTTCTCTTGAAACCAGAAGATCTGTTACTTTCAATTGTATTTAACAAATGCTCAGTTAAGGTGGTAGCTTGGCCTGTGGGACTTGAAACAAATAATTCTATCAACGGTGGTCACTTAGTGAGGCTCTCCTGTTGACATTCTCTCAGATACATTGTTCTCCTTGGGGCTTAAACTATATCGCCTCTGTGCAGATTCAGTTGTTCAACAAATATTTATTGAGCACCAGCTATGTGCTGGGCCTGTAGATATGGAGACGAATAGGAAAAATACTCCTCTTACCTTCACTGAGCTTACACTGTAGTGCAGAGGACATTAAACAAAACAGTAAGTAAAAGGATATGCAATAGACATTCTGATAGGTAAGTGCAACTGTAGGGAAGGAAAACTTTTTCTCTAACTCTCTTATTTCTGTAGCTAGGACTTGCAAATTCAGCTGACAAATGACAGATTAAACAGGACAAAAGCATACACATTTTATTTGATGTTAGTATTTTTACTGGGCACAGGGGACTTCACAGGAAAGAGGGGAAAACAGACTTGGCGGCTTTTATGTCATTTTAACAAAAGGTGACAAATTGTGAAGGAGTAACTAGACAAAGGGAAGCAGTTTGGGCCTCTAGGGGTGGTAACTTGTGGGAAAGTGACGAGGAAATATATGAGAGAAACAAATGGAAGATAAGGATTACTTTAATACGATCTGTTTGTGCAGGCTCATCTTGGCATCAACTCCCCATTTCCAATGATAAGATTTTTCTGTTCTTCCTGGTACCAGCAGGGCATCTTTCTCATAGGAAATTTATGCCCTGCTTTTTTAGAAAGGGGGAAGGGCAGAGAGCCCTTCCTGTATCTGCTGTGTTTCAATTGCCTTCAGCTCAAAATAATCAATATGCCAAAGCAGCATATTTGGAGGTGCATGTTCTGATCCCCTCACCAGGAAGGCAATATATGGTACTATGATGGGGTGGGCATATACTAGTTTAAGAAGAGTGGTTGTTGGGGGGGCACCTGGGTGACACAGTTGGTTAAGCATACAACTCCTGGTTTCGGCTCAGGTTATGATCTCAGGGTTGTGAGATATAGCCCCGCATTGGGCTCCGTGCTCAGTGTGGAGTCTGCTTGAGATTCTCTCTCCCTCTGCCCCTCCCCTCCCAAAATAAATAAATCTTAAAAAAAAAAAAAAAAAGAGTGGCTAGGGAAAATTTTTCTTAGGAAATGTATTTGTTTGGAGAACTGACAGATGATAACTTGGACAGTCAGTTCAAGATCCCAAGAAAGAAGTTGGGGGTAGGGGGAATAGCATTGCTACCCTATGGCAGCAATGATCCAGCCTGTCCTGCTGAAGAACAGAAAGAAGGCCAGACAGAGTGCGGAGAGGAGAGGTGAGCCAGGGTGAGAGGAGGAAGTGAGGCCAGGGACTGACTAGTCAGGGTCTGGATCCTGTGGGTCCTGGAAAGGTCCTGGGAAGGTCCTGGGAAGGAATTTGGATCTTGGGGAACCACTCAAGGACTTAATGGGAAACCACTCGAGGACTTAAACAGGAGAGTGACATAGCCAGTGTATGTATGTATGTATGTATGTATGTATGTATTTTTATTTATTTTTTTGCTTTCCCTGGGGTAGTTTATTTTCTACTTAGGATTCAGAAATAAACCTAAAAGAACAAATATAGTAACTGCAAATGTGACCATTTATAACAGAAAACAACCACATAAGTTGAATAATCAAATGAAGGATAACTGGTGTATTCTCAAAAGGTCATTCCAAATATATGTGCAGAATGGATTTGAGGAGGTGAGATGGTAAATTCCCGAAGTCTGGTTGGGAGGCAAACCCAGTAGTCCGCGAGAGGGGATGGCGGCTTGGCCTAGATGGTAGCGGTAGAGGTAGGAAGAAGGGCACAGACAGACTCACCATATGTTTGGAATTAGAACTACCAGGACTTGCTGATGAAGTCAAGTAGATAGATACAGGAGAAAGGGGGAAGGAAGGAAGGAAGGAAGGAAGGAAGGAAAGAAGGAAGGAAGGAAGGAAGGAGGGAAGGAGGGAGGGAGGGAGGGAGGGAGGGAGGAAGGAAGGAAGGAAGGAAGGAAGGAAGGAAGGAAGGAAGGAAGGAAGGAAGGAAGGAAGAAAGAAATGGCTCTTAAGATTTTGGCTTGACCACTGTGGTGTGTTCGCTGAGCTAGGGAAGGCCAGGGGAGGGGCGGGCTGTGAGCAGGAATGAAGAGTTCTCCTGGCACATGCTCAATGTGAGATGACTATGTGTTACCCCAGTGGAGGTGTGTAGAACTTGGTTCAATTTGCAGCTCTTTCCCATACATTTGGAGAGAAATTTAAAAGGCAAATCGTTTAAGGGAAATAACAATACATCTGTCTTGGAATTAGAATTATACCTTCATTTGCTAATGTTCAGGTCAACTGCCTCAGTTTGGGAAGCAAATGACTGGTGACAGCAGGTTGACATGAGGGGACCCTTTGGACATGGGCTTTAAATCGATCAAATCAATTACTTCTGAGTAGGACTCTCAAAGTATGCGTCCGGGAATGTTGCAAACAGTTTCCCAGTGGATTCTGAAGTTAGACTTACTGGATTTAAATCCCAACTCCATCACTTGCTAATTTTATGATTGTGACAAGTTATTTAAATCTCTTGTTAGGTTTCCTGTGTGTAACATAGAGATGATACCAACCTCATAGGGTGGATTTCATCAGCAGCCTCTTTGGTCTTAATGTGGACCTTATGTGAAGGGAGATGTGAGAGCATATTTGTCTGTGGCTCCCAAATCTGGCCTGGACCTGAGCTGGATTGGCCTAAGAAGTGCTGGCCAAGGTGTTCAATATAGCACCACAGGAAGGCCTGAACCCTTCTCATAGCCTTCTCCACTTTGAAATGTGCTATGAAGACAGGGAGGCCCTGCTGGCAACTGGAGTGGGTCATCATTTAATAAGCTCCGAGGAGGGTGTGGAGTTGATCCTGTCTTAGCCTGGGGCTATGAGGACATGCCTTGAGAAAGAGATGCATGTTTGTTGTTCACAGATGCCCCCAGTGCAGTGATTCTCAAATTTAAGTGTGTATCAGAATCCCTTGGAGGGCTTGTTGAAACACAGATTGCTGGTCCCTGCTCCCAGAATTTTAAATTCGGTAGGTGTTGGATGAGGCCCAAGAATTTGCATTCTAACAAGTTTCCAGGTGATGCTGATGCTCCAAGGACACTTCAAAGGAACCACTGCCCTCCTGCATCCCAGAGACCTAGGCACAGACAGGAGTTAACCATATCTGTGGCAGTGTGAGCAATGAAAACAACATTCTCATCCTATGGGGAAAACTGACCTCTAAATACAACTTCTCTCAGCTCCAGAGAGACGATTATAATCCTGGCTTTCAACATCAGTTGGATCCAAAGCCCAGATAAGACAAAGAAAATAGAAAGGTAGAAAATTGCCCTAGAAGCACCTCCCTCTGAGCTCTAGTCCAGTCCAGGGCCTGGTTTCCCTAGCTGGGACCCCTGCATCCTCCCTGGATTGATTCTAACCATAGGGATTGGCCCAGGCAGTAGGCAGGACCTGAATAACCACAACTTCCATGTGCTCTCTAAAACAGTACCTTCCTCATGGAGATGTGTCTGGGGTCCCTTAGGGATTCCATCTGGGGCTTTCGATCATACTGCAAGATCATACTTCGAGCAGTCAAACTTGGCCCAGAGAAGAGAAAGTATTGGCTTTTCTCATAGTCTTAGCCCTCAAATACTATTTCATTTCTACTCTACAGACAGCTAAGAATAAGATACCTTTGTTCTTTAATTCATTCTGAATTGTGTCACTTTTCTCCCCTCCTATTTCCTGAAGGAATCCTCCTGCAGGTTTCCCCTGATACTGGCTCATTTTGTAAGAGCCAGTATTGTTCCTCTCGGAGGTCTTCCTGATGTTTGAATGGTTCCTAAATCTCCTGTGTCATTGTGCCACAATACCCTTGACCTCTCCCCCCCCCCCCCCCCCCCCCGCCCCCCCAAACATTTCTACTGCTGCTCTCTCTCTCTCTGCTTTCTGGAATTAATGGCTTTGTGAGTCAGGTCAAGCCACATTATGCTGCAATAACAGATGAACCTTCTATTTTAGTGGTTTACAACAACAAAGGTGTTTTCTGAATTATTTTCTCACTCATGTTAATAACAGATCAGCTTCTGTTCCATGGCATCTTTATTTTGGGGCTTGGACTGAAGGAGCAATCCCCACCTGTGACACATTGGTCATTTTATAACAGGGAAAAGCAATGGCAGAACCGCGCAATGGCTTTTAAAGCTTCTGCTAGAAATGTCACATATCCTTTCTACTCACATTTCATTAGTCGAAGCAAGTCAGAAAGCCAAACATAATATTGGTGTGTGGGAAGTGTAATCTCTTAGCACAGCCTCTCCTACAAAATCATCCTCCCTTGTTGAGAGCGGCTGGTAAAGAGGAGCTGGACTTGTATTTATTTTTACAAACTGATACAAATTAAACTCTAACTTAATGGGCATCTAGAAGATCCAAGTTAGTAGTGATCTGCTCCATTCTTCTCTTTTTACTTTTGCAGCCTCCCTGTTTTTATTGGCCACTCTACCCACTTTCTCCATGTCATTCAGGCCATAATCAGCTTCTTTGGACCCTACAAGCAATCTTAAACCATCTTCGATTGAGAGGTTGAGAAAAGGAAAAAAAGTGAAACAGGGAGCATGAGGAAAGTAAGTTACTTTCTTTAAGAACTTTAAAACAATATACTTCCATAGATTTGAACAAAACTGGGTTCCAGGGCAAATGTTCACCTGTCCTGTTTGGCATAGATTAACGATATTACCTGTTGGTGGCCATTTTTAGTCCCTGGTCAGGTTTGTTGTGATTGTGCACATATTTGGGGGTACTTTATGAACACTCTCCACCCCTTTGTGTCCAGAGAGTAGAGAGGCTGTGAGACTGTTGGAAGAGCTAGTAAGAAGACACATGTGGCTCTGATGGAAATGAAAGTGGAGGGAATAAAAATTCTAAATGAGGAGAAAAGGATGAGAGTTGCATGTGTGTAAGGGATGAATTGTTTCACAGAAGGAACAGTTCTGAAGGACAAAGAGAATCAGGCAGCAATTGAAGAGCTGGGCTTTTGCAATCAAGGGTAATCAGCAAGAGATGAGGCAACGTGATTAACAAAATGGAAAGCATGGCCCACGGGGTTAGAGGATCACAATCAACACAGATGTCCTTTAGCCTATGTTAATTCAGGAGAAGGCCAAGAGTTTGTTTGAGAACTTAAAGGCTCAAATATGTTTGTGGTAGACCAAGGCCAAGCCTGCCTGCAAACTAAGTGGAAAACTCCTACACCCTGCCGCCCAGGTGTAGATAAGGGGAGACTGCCCCAGGCTGGGCACCACAACCATTTCAAGGTCTGGTATCTGGACAGTAGCCTGAAGGAAGCAGCCTGCTGAAGAACTACATTTTGGCCTTATATGGTAGCGTAAATTGTTTCTGGTTGCTGACGTGGCGGGAGGTATGAAAGATAGTGAGCCCATGCTTCTGGGCTCCCCTGACCTCCCAGACATCTCACTCTCTTCAGGCTGCCAAGACCACCAAATTTATGTGTCTCTGTGAAGAATAGAGGAGGCAAGGGGCAGCCTCGTCTGCCTTACCTCATGTCTATCCCTTGCAATGCTTAGATGCTGCTCTGGAAATAAATCAAAGTGCAGCATCTTTGAACTGAACTCAAAATGTCATTCTTGCCCATTCTCTCACCTAGACCAGACTCCATGCTCTGACTCTCATGGAGTAGAAGTGCATTCGGGGAAAGCTTTTGTTAAAAGCCACAAGTGGTCCATTAGTTCAAGGCCTAGCCCCATCTGCACTGTCAAATGAGTGGTAAATTCAGATGCTTTATCTGCTGAGGTCAAGAGATTACCGCCTCAAGAGATTTTCAGTGATCTCTTTTGGTGGAGAAAGTGCCGGACAGTACTTATGTGTCATTAGAGGGGACAAGTGCATCTGACTTAAAAGTTTTGAGAAACATCTAACTCCTATTAGATAGAAATGTGTTCATTATTATAAGCTTAATATCCTCTTAGTCACATCAGACAGTGGCACGGGGATGCAAATGTCACCTGCTTAGCCTCTCCCTTTCCCTCTGAAAGTCTTTACAAATCCAAGGGCTCCTTACAACACGGTATGAACAGCACTTGCCCTAGCTTAGGCAATCTTAGTAAGTTATAGGCCAAACTAGGACACTTTTGAGCATGAAACGGAGTACAATTGGTAATTATGCTAGACAACAGACATAACCTGGGGCCATCCTAGGAAAACTGAGAGTCTAGTCACCCTATAGATATCCTAATCCCAGTGTTTGCCTGCCAAGGCTCCTTCCAAAGGGATCCTGTTCTGTCCCCAGCCTGGACTGGAGAGGCAGCCCCAGGCTCTCCAGGCTGATCCTGAACCACCAGCCTGTATTCTCATTGAGCATGTGATCCAAGGCTGGTAAATAACCCGAGGCTAGTGACTTCAGGAGGCCTCGAGGATGCTTGGCTAGACAGGACGAACCTGGTCAAGCAGATTCCATCATGAATTGGAAATCCAGACCAAAAGAAGCCAGGCTGTAATGATTCTATTGTTTCTGCCTCCACACTGTTCACATGTTGAATTCACACTGCCATTGTCAATAAGGAACACCTGTCATTGCACTACAATTCTCAACTGCTAGGGAGTGGGGAGGGGAGGCAGTAATATGGAAAATCTCCAGCAATGTCTGCTAAAACTGCAAATGTACACACCCTTGACCAAGTAATCCTAAGTCTATGAATTTATCAGACAGATATGCTTGCACACTTGCAAAATGCTCTATTTAGAGGCTATTCATTGCAGTAATGTTTTACTAGCAAAAGACTGGCCCCCTAAAATCACTCAGTGTTGATCAACAGGGAACTCATTTGTAAGTTATATACATCCGTAACATGTAAAATATGAATGTACTAAATGGAATGACCTTCAATATATAAGTGAAAAAAGCAAAGTACCAAAGAGTGTAAACAGTATGGTACAATTTGTGTAAAAGGTGGGCGAAGGGAATGTTTGTATGAGTGTGTGTTTTTACTTGTGTATGCATAAAATAATAAAGATAATAAAGACTGCCTCCAGGGAGAGAAATTGGATGGTTGGGGAGTGAATTGGAGCATTTTCACTATACACTCTTTTATACTTGTTGAATTTTGAACCAAGGGAGTTTATGACCTATTTTGAAAATTAGTAAATAAAATTAAAGATCTAGGATATATGACAGATTTTAGGTAGGAGCTTAGAAATATTAACCCTATCTTTGCCCACAGGGTGCACTCAGGAGCATTGGGATTTGGGGACTGGCAGTTTTAGGATTGGGTGGCAAAGTCCTGATTATTCAGCAAACATGTGGTAGGCACTATAGGAATTACAGACATTAATATATATACATATATACACATATATATGTATATATATACAAATATCTATATAAATGTATATATATTATGTATACATGTATACACACATGTATACATACAATGTGTATATATATGTATACATATTAAGTATATATATAAATGTATATATATAATATATATACATTAATATATACAACTATAAAATGATTTATAGTTGCATAAAATGTGAATATACTTAACATTACTGAACTGTGCACTTAAAAATGGTTAAGATGGTAAATTTTATGTTATGTGTTTTTTTACCACAATTTAAAAAATAAGGAAATAATAAATAAGAACAAAACAAAATTAAAAAAAAATTATAGTCTACTTAGAGCCTGAATATAATCCAATATTTTACCCATAGTTGATGCTCAACAAATGTTTAATAAATAGAATTGGCAGAAGAGAGAATAAAAGTAACAAATTAAAACAAAATGGAGTGAGGGGTGCCTGGCCGGCTCAGTCTGTAAAGCATGAGACTCTTGATTTGAGGACTGTAAGTTCAAGCCCCACGTTGGGTGTACAGATTACTTAAAAAAATAAAACCTTTAAAAAAAAAAAACCAAAAAACCAGGGGCACATGGGTGGCTCAGTTGGTTAAGTGGTGGGTCATGAACTCAGGGTCATGGGATGGAGCCCCTGTCAGCCTCCCCATGCAGCTGGGAGTCTGCTTGGGATTCTCTCTCTCTTCCTCTGCCCTCTCCCCACTCGTGCAGGTTGCAGGCGCACTCTCTCTCTCTCTGAAATAAATAAATATATCTTAAAAAAAAAAAAGATTCTCTCTCTCTCTCTCCCTCTGCCCCACCACCCCCATTAATTCTGATGGAGAGGGTCAGGGTTATATGCATTGTGATGCAAAGGAACAAAATGAAGGCTTTTGGATCCTACAGTCCTGGGATCCATTCCAGGCTTGACTCTTTTTCTGGCTAATTGACTTAGTTCCTAGTTGCCTCCTTCTATAAAGGATTGATAATATCCCCCTTTCGGGACTACACCCCACTGTAAATGAGGCAGCTCAAATAAAGCACCTACCGAGATACAGGGAACATAGGATATGCTTTACACATGTTGGTCCTCCAGTGAGATTCCATGAGAGCCTTGAAGATGAGTAGAAGTTTGATGGTCTGGAAAAAGTCTAAGGAAAAGGTATTTTAGCTCAAAGGACTATTACAGTTGGGTGAGTCAAGCAAGAGAAACCTTGGGATTTTCATGAAAACTATTCAGGGGACTTTAAGTAACTTTTTTTTTTTTTTAAGATTTATTTATTTATTTGAGAGAGAGAGGTGGGGGGAAGGGGAGAGAGAGAATCTCAAGCAGGCTCCCTTCTGAGCTCGGAACTGTTGTGGGGCTTGATGCGGGGCTGGATCCCATGACCTTGAGATCATGACCTGAGCTGAAATCAAGAGTCAGATGCTTAACTGACTGCACCACCCCGGCACCCCTTAAGAAACTCTTGAATGTGACTAAATGCCAGTACAAAGACCTAGGTCTCCTCTTTCCTTTTTCTTTTTGTTTCCGCTCATTTTCTTCTTTTGACTTCTTTTTGTTTTTCTTTAAGCCCTCTCCTTTTGTTCCTCTTCCTTTCCCTCCTTCTTTTTCTTTTTTTCTTCTTTTTTTTTATGTCAGAAGATAGATTGTATTCTGAAAACCATCATCATTTTCCCAGGTAGTCTTAGGAATATTACATAACTTCTCTGAAACAGCATAGTTTCATAGAGTGAAGACCGGAAGTAGCATGATTTCAAATTTAAATCAGGAAGAACAGCTATTTGCCCCCCTGAGACATTATTAACAAAGGAATAATGATAACGCCTACTGTGTATTGAGGGCCTATTAGGTACTTCACATACAGTATCATGATTTTTCACAACTGTAAGGCATATACCAGCCCCATTTTACCGATGAGAAAAATCAAATAAATCCTAGATTTAGTGGAACTAGGATTTAAACCCACATCTCAGTTCAAAGACTGTGGTCTTTTCTGTATACTGTCCTCCTCTCCAAACTTCTTGATTTTCTCTGGTCTCCCATCTCTAGCCTTGTACTAATGCTTATGGTCTTCAGTTCTGGAAGCAGTAGTCATGTTTAATAGAGAAGAGTAATTAGAGAGGTCATCTATATTAACAAGAAACATGACAATAGTATGCCTCGCTCTTTGTTGGTTCTGAGAGTGGAATTTTATTTAATAGATGCCAAAGTTATTAATAGCTTATTAAAGTACATGAAAGACTCGGGAATGCCTTTGATTCCAAACCAGATTCTCAGAATGATTAATACTGAACCAATGAATCCCTCTCCCTAAATTTTTCTGTTTTTAATGCTTGAGGTCATATAGTTGACCTCTTTCTGTTATTCCTTTTGCTTCAGCCTACTTATGCAGTGAACAGAATTATCACCATACAGAAAAACATGGAGAATCTGTTCTGCACACTCAGGAGAAAAATGTATCATTTTGAGAATTTAACAACTATTATAGATATTTTATTCATTTATTCTCTTAGTTACTTATAGAGCAATTGTCAAGAAGCCTGTATGCTTTTAGGCTGGTGCCTGCTTTAAATGCCAGTATGTATTCTTTCATCTTTCAAGTGTGATTTGTAAGGTTCAACAGTTTTTTTTAACTGAACTGTGAATGTGTCTGAATACAACCAAAATTGGAACAACTTCTTGGAGACTTTCTTTGCTTATAAGAGAAATGGTTCAAGTAAGATAGTGTACAATTGCCTAATTTCTGTTCTAATTTTCATGAAATGCTTCTTTCTGGCCTGTGATGTTTTACCTTTACCATTGGTGTCTACACACACATGCTAACACATGGTCATACAGACACAATACACACAGACACACACCTACTTCTTTGCACATTTCTTTTTTTTTTTTTAAGGTTTTTTATTTATTTATTTGACAGGGAGAGAGACACAGCGAGAGAGGGAACACTAGCAGGGGGAATGGGAGAGGGAGAAGCAGGCTTCCTGCCGAGCAGGAAGCCTGATTCAGGGCTCGATCCCAGGACCCTGGGATCATGTCCTGAGCCAAAGGCAGACACTTAACGACTGAGCCACCCAGGCACCCCCTTCTAAATTTTTCCCCTCGAGGAAGGTAAGACTTAAATGTTGAAAGAGGAGGAAATTCAACAGGCTCTTTGCTAGAATTATAGAATATTTTTTGTCGAAATGACTTTAGAGAATGTTTATCCAAAGTTTTCATTTACAGATAAGGAAAATGAGACCCAGGGAGGCAAAGTTACATACCCAAGGTCACACAGCTGGATGGTCAGAGAGACAGGGTTGGAATCCATTTTTTTCTGACTTTCAGGTTGAGATAGGGTAGACTGATCAGAGGGGGAGCAAGCCTTAAAACAATTTATGGAAAAGGTGCCACTTTGAAACAGTGTTCCCCTTGTTCCTGGCTACCTTCCCATCTCCCTCCTCAGTTTCTTTATCAGAACTTTTGGTTGAAACTGACAGCCCAGACTCTTCCATGCCTTTTACCTGTCTTCAGCCTCTCTATCATCCTCCCCAACTTGACCCCCACTTCTCACATGTGCTGCTGCTTCTTCCTAGTGGAAAGGTGTTTTATAAACCTGCTCAGAATTTACAGGAATGTCCCTGAGAGAGGTATTGCCTAATGCCAAAGATGAATGGTAACAATGTAGACAGCAATTTTTTAATTACAGTAAGTAATGTTGGTTGGGAGAGGGAAGAGCTTAGTTGGTGGAGTGGTTCTTAGTCTTTAAATAATAACCAGCTAGACCACTATCAACCACCTGGCCATACAAACATCTTTGTATAAAGTCAAGCTTAGGGGCGCCTGGGTGGCTCAGTCGGTTAGGCGGCTGCCTTTGGCTCGGGACATGATCCCGGGGTCCTGGGATCAAGCCTCACATCGGGCTCCTTGCTCAGCTTGCTTGCTTCTCCCCTGCCTGCCGCTCCCCCTGCTTGTACTTGCTCCCTCTTTCTCTCTCTTTCTCTCTCTCTCTGTCAAATAAATAAAATCTTAAAAAAATAAAAAATAAAGTCAAGCTTAAAATGCATAGTAAACATGAGAACTGTTATCTGCGGCTTATATCTTTTTTTTTTTTAAGGGTAAAGTGGGTATTTTATTTATTTGTACTAAACCTATAAACCAGTCAGCCAAACTGGTACTATTATCATGATACATTAAAATACAAAACATCTTTCTACAAATTCTAGAATAATGAACAAATTAACAGTTCTAGTAAAACATCACAAGGGACAGAGGAAATCAATGAAGCACATTATAGCTTAACCCTTCACCATTAACAATTGAGGTTATTAACATGAAAAGCCTCACAATCTCAGAAAATACAAACTATCCTTCATCACATGTCTTTGTATCTTCACTTCCTATTCTTGAGGTTAGATTCTAGAGCCTGAAGATATCCACATTAGGATTGTATCTAGTTATCTATAGCCAGAAACACCTTTTATCATGTTGTCCATAGCAGCCAATGCTACTGAAACCTCTTTGACTCCAATCGTACCCCCTCAATGGACACAATAAGAATAATGGGAAACAGAATATCGAAGCAGAGATATATAGGACCCTAAAAGACAAAGCCTAGGAGAAGTAATACAGCCACCGCCCAAATTGAGATTGAATAATATACTCATCATCACACATCTTCAGGCTGTATGTTCACAGAGTAATTTGGGAACAAGTCCATTATTTGCTGGGTACTAAAATACTTAGCAGATTGTTGTATTACACTATGGCTTTCCCCAAAAGTTTCTAAGATGGACTCCAAATTGCTGATGGAATTTTGCTGGAACTGGATCTGGGGCTGCAGGGATTCCTCTCCACAGTTCTGGAGCTGATTGTTCCAGGCTTGGGGGCACCAGCTCTGACTGGTCCAGGAATGGTTGCTCCAAGACTGGCTGTTCCAGATCTGGTTGCCCCAATTCGGGTTATTCCAGGTCTGGTTGCTCCATATTGGAAGGTTTCCGGAAGTGTTCCTCAGGTATCCCTGGTGGTAGGAATAGAAGCCTGGGTATTCTGCGGTTGCTGTGGTGTTCTGAGTCACACACTCTCTCTCCTTTGGCCAATGGTTTTTCTGCCAACTCTTACATTTTATTCTCTGGTTCTGGAACCAGGTCTTCACCTGCTTATAGCTAAGGTTCAGAATGTTGGAAAGTTCTTGCATCTGCTGGAGACTGAGGCATTTCTGTCTCTGAAATTGATCATTGAGGATATAGAGTTGGGTCTGAGAGAACACGGTCCTGATCTGTTTCTTGCCCTGGGCCGTATCTTCCTTCCTCACTGTTCTCTCCTCTCCAGAAGTGGGTGGTAGTTTTACCCTGGGACTGGTGGAGGAGTCGGGACTGTCCTGAACAAGCAGATCCATGGAGGAAGGAAGAGGAGAGATGGTCTCCGCGTGGGGTGTCTCAGCAGATGACATTTGCAGGGACGCATAATTTTGTTCAGGCCCATAAATCTCAGGCATTGGAGAAGAGTCCCTAGAACTGGGTGCTTCGGGGCCAGGCAGGCATTGGGGCAGAGTTGGATCTGCACTCATGTTCGTGAGTTGAGGGTAGATGGAAAAAAAAAAAAAGCGAGATTGTAAGAAAGGCCCGGCTTATGGATCTAGGTGGAAGAACTGAGAGGAGTAGGAAGACCTCCAGATGTTAAGAGTCTGAGAAAGACAGGATGAAGTGGGTCACCACTGCAATAGTAAGAGCCAACCAGCCCAATGGAGCCAAAGGTTGGAACTTGTATCTTTAAGTCTGCAAAACAACTAACGTTTCTATAGCTCTTTACTGTTTACAAAGCACTTGCACATATATTTTCCTCTTTGGGTCTCAAACAACCGTGTGAGCTCATTAAGGCAATGTATGTTGTTCTTTAGAGGAAAAACAGAGGTTCCAAGTCAGAGAGACTTACTCAGGGTGGACTCAGATCTGGGGCTTCTAATTCCATAAATCCCAAGGTCTTTTTATTTCACCACTTTGTCTCCTAAAGAGCCCAGCAGCAAACAGTTTTAGAAATTTGGAAACTTAGGCCAAATCTGTTTAGAAGGTGTGATGGTTAATTTTCTGTGTCATCTGCGACAGGACCAGGCTGCTGTGCCAAGCTGCTCCGCTGCTTGGGCATATGATCCCAGAAGGGTATGTTGAGATTATTTTAAGATACTGTTTCCTCAGTGCTGTGGCAGGTGGGGTCAGAATGTGGGGCATAGACATGCACACTGGATAGAACTTGGCTGGTTTCGGATGATTCGAATATGATAGGACATACTTGCTTATTTGCTCTTTTATTTTTATGAAATGCTTCTCTCTTGCATATATACACACAGAGATTTTATTGATGAGAAAGCTGATATCTATGGGAAAGGGCTTCCTAATGTAAAACCCCACTATGAAACTTGTTTCCCCACTCACAAGACCTGAAGAGGCCTCCTTCTGCCCTGTTCATCTTTGGGCCTAGAAGAACAAAGAACAGACGTTCCTTTTAGGCACTGCTGTCCTAAGAGAAGGGAAGGGACTGGGCTACTCAGGCACAGTTACTCTTTCCAAACTCAGATGTCACTTTATCTCCCCTTGAGCAGAGTAAATAAGGCAGGGAGAAAAGCCAGGATGGTTACGTTAATGGAGCTCCCTTCACAGGGAAGGAGACATCAGGAGTGGGAAGACATGCTCCATCCCACTGTAAATTAGTGAAGACATGCTCCATCCCACTGTAAATTAGTGAAGATTACGTGACTTAATGTAGGTGAAACACTTAGGGCCTGGTCTAGAGTCAGTACTGGATTAATGGAAGCTCTTTTAACTAGAAATCCACAGACTCATTTCTGGTTCTAGCTCCTCCATTAACTGAGGGATTCAGGATGAGAGACCACATCTGTCTAGCTCACTGCTGGATTCCCAGAACAGACACGGGTGCCTTGCAAAGCACCTGTAGTGATGACGATGATAACAACAATAATACTGTTTTTAAATAAATTAATTTTCCTCTCTGAATTTGCTTCCTCATAAAATAAGGAATTTGATCTTGACATTTAAATCTCTTCCTTGCTCTAATGATCTAATTCTATAATAAAGAATCTCAGCAAATCTGATACACCTCTGTGGTTTTTTAGGTTTAACGACAACGACAACAACAACAAAAGGATTTGCTGCTAGCATTCTCATTTAGTCTTCGTATTTTGAATTCCAATATTCACAAAAGGCAATCCACTAAGTATAGCAACATATGTATAATTCTCCCAATAATGTTAGGGTTAATTAATTTTTCTCTATCCCCCAAATATCCTGGTCAATTTTAGTAATAGTGCCAGCATTGTATTCCATTCCTTATAATTTTTTTAAAAACTTTCATTTTGGGTTGATGAACAGCTTATCTCTATTAGTCAAGTGTCCACAGCTATGCTACTATATAAGTTTTTCTCAATTTAAAAGTTTAGGATTTTATGGAACAAATCCAATGTTGCCAAGCATTCAGATCATTGTTTTAGAAAATCTCTTCCGTGTCCACTGAGCCAAAAACAAAACCATTCTCCAGTTGTTACATATTAGAGATGAGAAAACAGGCTCACGTAGTAATATGACCAGGGCACAAAAATAGTAAATGGCTGAGCCTAGTTCTGAGCACTTTTTATTTTTTTATATTTTAAAGATTTTCTTTATTTGAGAGAGAGACAGACAGAGACAGAGATAACAAGAGGCACAAGCTGGGAGAAGAGGGAGAAGCAGGATCCCCAAGATCAGGACGTAAGCCAGAGGCAGCCGCTTAACCAATGGAGCCACCTAGGCACCCCTCCAAGCACTTTTTAAAGTGCCTTTGTATTTTATTAGTATCTTCTTAAGCAATTGGTACTTATGATCATGTGCTCCATCATCCACTGTGCAACTAGAAAGCTAATGTGCTCTGGAAGAGGGCATGCACAGAACATAATTGAATTTAGCACTTTTTCATTAAAAAGTCTAAAATTTCTTATTTACATTTGAAGGGATTAGCTAACAAAGGCAAATATCACAAATCTAGTGAACAGCCTCAAAAGGCACAATGGAAAATATCACACAGTAGGTGAGTGAATTCAGCAACTCTAAAAACAAAGTTTCTTCAAGACTCAGATCTTCTTTATGCACTGCTATTTCAGTTTGGAGTCTAAAAGACTATCTATCTACTTTGTGTCTGACTTATTTTCCTGTCAGGCAGGAACTGGAATTTGAACTTTGCTCTCCAAAAGCCAAAGGCCAACTAATTTAGAAGGAGACTCTCAAAGTCAGTGATGGTTTCTTCTAGTTTCATTTGCTCTGTCTAAAGTGATGAAAGGACTTGATTCCCAGATAACTATGATCCTTATTGCTATTTTTACAAATCACATTAATTTCTATACTTAGTTCTGATCACTTGTGGCATTCCTGAGGCAAGTCTGGATTCATGCAACATTCCAATCCTGAATGCCTTTTCAAGTTTCCAACAGAACCCTGTGCTGGTGAGTGATGATACCTTTATTGTAGTAGCCCCAAGGTGTAGAAGTTGTTTCCTGTGGCCTAGACTCAGCCCTACCCCTCCACTTGTTGAAACATCTGCAAATACTTTTTTCATTTCAGAGGCATCTGACCACAGCTAGCCTCCCATCTGGATTGCTTCCTTTTTCCTGATTGCTCATGTAAGGCATCAATAATCTGGGAAGCACTGAGCAAGAGAGAAACTGGGAGGGCCTAGGGATTAGAATGGAGTTCTTCGAGGTTAGTTCTTATGGGTTTTCTTTCATACTCATTCATTAATTGACTCATTCAATCATCATGATTGATTGCATGGTACTAGCAATGCAGATATCAACATGTAGCAGTATCTGTCCTCAAACAGAAAACAATCTATTACATGCAACATTTATTATTTCAGATAAGGAATTACATTAATCAGTTTATAGTAGTAAACTATTTTTACGAGGTGTGTTTTGTGTGTAAAGTTCCACAATTGCTTTAATTCTTATCTTTGGTAGGTATAGGATTCATGGCATATTTTACTTAATCTCTTTGTTTCCCCACCTTGAAAACTGAAAAGCAATGCTCTCAATTTCAATAAAATTGAAAGCAATACTCTCTGAAGGCTTTTGTAAATAATAATCATTAATTAATTTAATAAACACCATAGGAATCTTTACTTGATAAGTAAAATGATAAATTGTGTAGTGCAAAGTAATCATATTTCTTCATGTTTCATTTGCTTTAGGTCTATATGTTAAGCCAAGCATCTAACTGCTTGACTACTATTAGAAAGAGACTATATTTTAGAAGGTGTTAATGCAGTTGGATCATTTCCATGCTCTTATACGATATTTAATTCCAAGTTTTAAAAATATATTTATATTATGCCCACATTTGCACATTTTAATAAGTTACATTCAAAATCTCATTTTATTATAATCAAATCATACAAAGAACTAATTAACTCCATCCTGGGAGTTACTGAGCAATGATTATACCTTCAAAGCAGCAAGAGATTTAAGGTGTATTCAGGGTGTGGCCCATCCATCCAGGATTTCAAAACTACATGGTTCTTCAGGTCCTGTTGGGGCCCATCTATCTGCACGTCTCCCCTGCAGGAGTTTGGACTAACCAGGTCACTACATCCTGACACTGCAGTCTCTACCACGCATTGTTTGCAACATGATGTAATGTCAACAGACCACAGAGAAGTTAGCAACGGGAAAAGGAAAACACTTTAATACCCAAGGCCATCCCTAGGGTTCAGCAGGACATATATCCTATATCAAATCACCTGATATCAAATCCTACAAATGAGCTTGGCCAAAAGGTTCAGCCATGTGGTCTGACTGTATCATGTTCTTCAGTTGCAATGCAATACTGAGGCAACCTGTTGTGAGTTGACAGTTCTTCCAGTTTGCTAAAACTGAAAAGGCAGTTTTGTTGCTCTATCACTGCTTCCTCTTTGCTGCAGAACATTTCACACGGCATCGTGCCTCAGCTAGTTTTCATTTATCTAGATATTATTTGAAATCGTGGAAGTGGATAGGGGTCGCTGGTTCACTTCTTCAGCCTTGGCTTCTCCCCATCCCCCAGTGTTCCGTGTCTTGCTACTCAGAGCAGTGCTATTCAATATAACATGAAAATACATGTCAAGGGCAGATGGCAGCTGGTTGCCCGAGAACTCTAAGAACAAAGAGAGCCATGGTGGCCCTACAGTGCTATGTTCAAATTAGAAAAAGATACCCCTTCCTCAGGTGGATGCAAAACACATGTCTTAGGGGGTGAAGGTAGGTGCTGGAATTCAATGCCTACCCACCTCCTCTGCAAGGCACCATGGTAAACAGTCAACACACTGCACACGTGTATGGTGTCCTGGCAAGAAGGGTATGTGTAGCCTTAAAATGATGGCAGAGGGCAGTAAGAAAGATAAAGGCCACTTGGATATGGAGCATGATGGGAAACAGCAGTATTGTTTGGTTTTGACTTTTCCTTTCCCTCTCTAGAGATCTATTCTAAAAGCTGAGACCAGGAACAGGTTTTACTTTTACACAAAAATATATGTAATGTATTACCATTTCTAAGGTGATATGCACTTAAAGAGACCAAAATTATTTAAATATTACATAATCCACCAGTTTTGTCCGTTTACTGCTGTACCTCTAATACCTAGAACAATGCCTGACACAGAGTAGGTCCCTTAATATGTTGAGTAAATCCAAGACTTTTGGTCATTGAGCAATAGGAAATTAAGCCAAGGGGCGCCTGGGTGGCTCAGTTGGTTAAGCATCTGTCTTCTGCTCAAGTCATGATCTCAGGGTCCTGGGATCGAACCCCACATCAGGCTCTCTGCTCAGCGGGGAGCCTGCTTCTTCCTCTGCCCCCTCTACTCCGTTTATGCTCCCTCTCTCTCTCTCAAATAAATAAAATCTTAAAAAAAAGGAAATTAAGCCAAGAAGATCTCTCATTTTCAATATTTCACAGATCAAATTAGGAAGGGTCATCAAAAATTAGTTTTCTCCTAGGCACTTCATAGGCCAGAGGTCTCAGCTTTCATATAAAAAACCGTCACCACAAGTGCTACTCAATACTGATTATTTAGAACTTCCAACGCGCACATCGTATTTTTCGACTGACAGTGAAACACGTATAAGTCAAATATTTTACATAAGGACGCACACTCCCACTGTATTCCAGTACTGGATAGGCTAAATAGCAAAAAAAGAAAAGAAAAATTTGGTGGCACAGTTGTATTTAAACATTATTTTATACTTTCGTAATTTTATATATGGGCTGCTGTAACAGCAGTATATTATTTGTAATAATTGAGTATATCACCTTCCTCCAAAGATCTCAAAGCACCTTTTGTAAGGAATATTCCTCCCCACACCTCTGGTGAGGTAGGTATGCTGTAGGCATTATTTCCATCATACCAGGATCACACATGAGTCATAAGGCAGTGGTAGGGCTGCCATTACTCACTCATGACACCTTAGTTCATAGCTCTAACTATCAGAGAGTACTGCTCACACATTCATTCATTCATTCACTCATTCCTTCCTTCACTGAAAATACTTATTTGATGCAGCTTACTAAGCATTTAGGATCAAGTCCCTACTTCCTTACTGAACTCACACTGTATAAGCATTACAATCTTAAAAAAAAATCTCATAACAAATATTTAAAATTCAGAGATTTTTCAGCACATTGTGATTAATCCTAATTGTTTCACAGTGACATACCTACCACTGACTCACTAAGGAAATGACTGAAATACCAAAAAATTAAAGATATACTTATCCATGGTATGGCTGTTAATCACGTGTCTGTAACATAAGGCTTTTAAAAAGAAAACGTTTGCCTGGTACAGCTAAATACTTGCGTTTTCTGTGTCTAATTAGAAGTTTCCGCCGTGTATTATAGTTGAGTTGGTACAAGATGTTCAAGACCATGAAAAGATGAATGTAATAGCTTCCTTGTGTCATGGTCTGAATTTTTTTTTTTCAGTTCATTTGTCCTTTTAAGTAATCTTACTGTTTGTACGCTAACTGAATTCGCAATCGTTCCTCTTGCCAAACCATGCCTCCAGACTTGACTGTATAAATTAAATTTCATGCATGCATGTGCAAGCCGTGCCCGTTAAACGAAGTAATATAAACAAATTAAAGGCACATTTTAATGACCCTTGAGTTCCGTGTTATAGTGGTTTTTAGACAGTTACCTACTGGGCACAGTGTAAGACACTGATTCATAGAAGTAATTTTCAGTGTGCCAACCGGGTTTGCTCATAGGATCCAGTCCCCTAACTGTGCAAGTTGCATTTTGCACGGTTTTCTTCTCGGGCTCCCCACCCCCTTGACAGTTGTGACGCTCCCCCGGCGACCGCCGGGAAGGGGCTGATTCACCCCCAGCTCCCTCTGCCGGAGCCGGCGCGCGGGGCGGCCGCAGCCACGGCCACCAGGGCAGAGCCGGCGCCGGGGCCCGGCAGCGGCTGCGTGACAGGCTGCACTCCCCAGCCCCGACGCTGTGGTAATTCAGACTGATCTCATCGCCTGTCGTCACGACACGCGCTTCCTCGCTCGCACGCGGCGTAGCGTGAGAGGCGCCGGGACAGCCGGCGCGCTCACCCCTGAGCCTTCGGGCAGACGGGCCCCTTGGAGGCCCGCGAGGCAGCAAGTCCCTGCTACTGGTTAGAACGTCACCATCCTGCCTTCAAAAAAATGGTGTCCGGACGTCAACAGATAACCTAACCTCCCAAGCGTTGGCCTTCGTCCTCTTCGGCCTCAGCGGGCCCTGCCGCTCACCGCCCCCTGACGCACAGCCGCCACCCCCTCCGAGTTCGGGAGTAGGCGCCAGGTCGCCGGGGTCAGTCGCCCGGCAACGCAGCTCGCCTCCCGCGCGCCCTGGGCGTCAGAGCGCGCCGGGTTCCCGGCAGTCCGGGCGCCGTGGGGGCCCCTTCCCGGGTCTCCCTGCCGGGGGCGGGCCGTCCGCAACCCTTCTGCGCACGACGGGCAGGGCGCGAGACCCCCATGCTGCTGTGGCCTGAAACCTCCACGACGGAGAGGCCAGGCTTGGAAGGCGCCGAGCAGGCGCCGCGCCTGCTAAGGAAACCGAGAGGGGTCCGCGGGGCGAGACCGATTCCTCGCCGGCGTTCCTCTTCTCTTTCCCTCCGCCGCCCGTGGGGTTTGCTTTACAGCTGCGGAGATGGAAACTTTTTGACGTTGAGGGCATCACCCTCTCGGCTAAAGTCGGCGGAGGGCGCGGTGTGTCAGGAGCCGGGCGGAATCCGAGATTCCTCGCCGGATTATTCGGCCGGGTCGGCACGCAAGGCGGGCTCTGTGCCCGCCAGGAAGCCCCGAGCAAGCACGGAAGCGCCGACAGCAGGCGGCGGGGGCGGAGTTGCCGCCGCCGCCGCCGGGATTGCGTGACCTGCCGGCCGGCGGCCGCACGCACTTCGTGCCGGTGGCGGCCCTCTCCAGCCTTGCTGGCCGCCGCCGCCGCGGAGCGGGAGGCGCAGGTGCTGCAGGGCGGCACCCGGTTTCCACTTTTACAACCCCAGCCGGGAGGGGAGTCACGCTATGTTTCTGGGAAAGGGAGTGAGTTCACCGGGGAGGACACAGCATCTCCTTGTTATTAGAACGTGGGTAACATTCGGTAATAAAACCCGCTCACACAGGATGTATTAGACGAACTGGGAACCAGAGCTGCTTCATCAATAAGCAATCATGCCGAGAAACTTTACAAAGAAAACTTTAAATTAAGAGGCAGGGCGCACAGGTGCGAATCGTGTGACACGCTTACACGGAAAAGAACAGAGCAGAGACAGCGGCTTTGGAAGGCAGTTTTGTCCACTCTGCACAAAGATGAATAAGAGAGTCTGGATTTTGTGCATGCTGTTAGTCCTCATCGAAGTGTTCTTTCCAGTGTTTTATTTCAAAATCAGAAGTACCTATTTCCCTGGCATACTGACTGGAGAGACTTCTTTTATGAGGCGACTCAAGAGTCCCAAGCGCATTTAAAAAAGAAAAGAAAAGGCTACAGACATTATAAGAAGCCAGAATCTAAGTTCTTTGTCAAGATCTTGAGAAACGGTGTTTTTCGCTCAGATATCTATTTATGTAACTCGTATGTTTGTAGATATCTAGATAAATCAAGTTTGGAGGGCAGAACAAAAATATTAACACCAAAATAGTTCAACACAAAAGCAATCCAGTGGACTAAAAGCTTTCAGCTTATTTGCTAGTTATTTATAAACTTTGATATGGTGGATCTAAGCTCTTATTTATTTCCCTCTTACTGTTACCTTAGACCTATGGTGCCTAGTGACACATGCATTGATTTTTGTTATACAAGTAACATATCATTATCGAAGAGGGGGATTCTCCTGGGTTAGGATACCTACTGTAAACTCCTAGGAAACTTTTTCAAAATACACATATTTACCTCCCAACTTACCACATGTGTAAAGAGAGAGCAAGATTCACTGCTCAGTTTTAAAATGTTTTCCCAGCTAACTGATCCTCACTTAAGTGTATTTGGGGATGTTTATATTTGTGTGCCCAGCACTCTGTTTCCTCTGTGACCAAACTGCCCCTTTACTCTTCTAGGCATGTATTTAGAAAGGGAAGTTCATCATGTGTGGCCTTGCCTACCTGATCCTCACAACTGGTCAGGAGGCATGTACCTGTTACCTCCTAGCTTCAGCGATTTGGTCAAAGGATTGCTGTATAACTTAGGGTGTGCCAAACTGTCATTTCCTGGCATTTTTCTAACTGGAGGTTGGGAACAGAGGCCTCCTCTTTTCCTCTTGGTGACAAATCTGGACCGTCAGCCACTGCTGCCCTTCCATGTGCAGAGACTGTAAAAGAATGGAACCAACCTTCATTAAATGGTAAACTCAAAGGGCCAAGACACCCCACGATTTTTATAGTTCAAGAATCCATATCTGAAGTTCTCAAAGCAGTCCTGTTTCCTGCTTTCTTGAAGCTTGGTTATTCAGCTCTTCTGCTGATTCTGTGAGGTGCTCTGGTATCCTAATAAAATATACATTTATAGAAATAAACAACAGAATGTATATTTAGAATGCTATTTGGAATAATTTTTTTTGATTTATAATATTTTTTTATTTTTAAATTTTTTTATTGTTATGTTAATCACCATACATTACATCATTAGTTTTAGATGTAGTGTTCCATGATTGTTTGTGCATAACACCCAGTGCTCCATGCAGAATGTGCCCTCTTTAATACCCATCACCAGGCTAACCCATCCTCCCACCTCCCTCCCCTCTAGAACCCTCAGTTTGTTTTTCAGAGTCCATCGTCTCTCATGGTTCGTCTACCCCTCCGATTTCCCCCCCTTCATTCTTCCCCTCCTGCTATCTTCTTTTTTTTTCTTTCTTAACATATATTGCCTTATTTGTTTCAGCGGTACAGATCTGAGATTCAACAGTCTTGCACAATTCACAGTGCTTACCAGAGCACATACCCTCCCCAGTGTCTATCACCCAGTCACCCCATCCCTCCCACCACACCCCCCACTCCAGCAACCCTCAGTTTGTTTCCTGAGATTAAGAATTCCTCATATCAGTGAGATCATATGATACATGTCTTTCTCTGTTTGACTTATTTCGCTCAGCATAATACCCTCCAGTTCCATCCACGTCGTTGCAAATGGCAAGATCTCATTCCTTTTGATGGCTGCATAATATTCCATTGTATATATATACCACATCTTATTTATCCATTCATCTGTCAATGGACATCTTGGCTCTTTCCACAGTTTGGCTATTGTGGACATTGCTGCTATAAACATCGGGGTGCATGTACCTCTTTGGATCCCTACATTTGTATCTTTGGGGTAAATACCCAGCAGTGCAATTGCTGGATCGTATGGTAGCTCTATTTTCAACTTTTTGAGGAACCTCCATACTGTTTTCCAGAGTGGCTGCACCAGCTTGCATTCCCACCAACAGTGTAGGAGGGTTCCCCTTTCTCCGCATCCCCGCCAACATCTGTCATTTCCTGACTTGTTCATTTTAGCCATTCTGACTGGTGTGAGGTGGTATCTCATTGAGGTTTTGATTTGGATTTCCCTGATGCCGAGCGATGTTGAGCACTTTTTCATGTGTCTGTTGGCCATTTGGATGTCTTCTTTGGAAAAATGTCTGTTCATGTCTTCTGCCCATTTCTTGATTGGATTATTTGTTCTTTGGGTGTTGAGTTTGATAAGTTCTTTATAGATTTTGGATACTAGCCCTTTATCTGATATGTCATTTGCAAATATCTTCTCCCATTCTGTCGGTTGTCTTTTGGTTTTGTTGACTGTTTCCTTTGCTTTGCAAAAGCTTTTTATCTTGATGAAGTCCCAATAGTTCATTTTTGCCCTTGCTTCCCTTGCCTTTGGTGATGTTTCTAGGAAGAAGTTGCTGCAGCTGAGGTCGAAGAGGTTGCTGCCTGTGTTCTCCTTTAGGATTTTGATGGACTCCTATCTCACATTTAGGTCTTTCAACCATTTTGAGTCTATTTTTGTTTGCGGTGTAAGGAAATGGTCCAGTTTCATTCTTCTGCATGTGGCTGTCCAATTTTCCCAACACCATTTATTGAAGAGACTGTCTTTTTTCCATTGGACATTCTTTCCTGCTTTGTCAAAGATTAGTTGACCATAGAGTTGAGGGTCCATATAATATTATTTTTAACTTGCTTTTTTTCACAGAACAATCCATTGGGACATTAATTACCAAAGAACGATATCATCATTTCTAAAAGATGCACAACCTTGATATTTGATATATCAATTTGTTTCACATTTTGATATTTCCAACTTTTAAACATTAAACAAGACTGTGATGAACACTAAATGTATGTACTAATAAGAAAGAACTTTCCCAGAAGCTTCTGGCAGCCTTCTCTTGGAGACTGTTTGATCAGAATTGGGTCATAGGCCCATTTCTTTTTTTTTTTTTCTCTTTTAAGATTTATTTATTTTAGAGAGAGAGAGCAAGACAGAAAGCACAAGCCAGGGGAGGGGCAGAGAGAGAGTCTCCAGCTGACTCTCCATGGAGCCAGGAGCCTGACCTGGGGCCCTATCCCATGACCCCTGAAATCAAGACCTGAGCTGAAATGAAGAGTCTGACGCCCAACAGACTGAGCCACCCGGCTGACCCAACAGGCCCATTTCTGATTTAAATCACTGGTAAAGGGGAAGGGGCTAGCAGAATTGACCTAATCTGAGCTGATTCCTGGAGTTGGGCTGATTCCCTTGGGTTTGGGGTAAGGGGGGAGGGGAGGGTGAGGAGGTCTGGATTCCTGAACAAAAGGAAGAAGGGGGCTCAGATGTCCACTACAATAGTTTTGAACATTTCAAGGTGTTCACAATATATGTATTAATTTTTGACCCTAAAAGCAATGTTTAAGAGTGCTATTGCTCTATACCCTTGCAAACCAGGGCTACTATAAGTATTTTAATTTTTTCATCTGTTTAATAGATCCAGTAACACTATTTGATTTTTTTTTATCAATAATTCATAAGAAAATATCATTAAGATGATCCACAACTCCTTATTTAATGGAATTAAATCATTCTGTTAATAGAAATATAACAAAATGACAGGAAAATTGCTATAATTTGATTCCTATAAATTCCATAGCTACCTAAAATTATAGGTACAGAAACATGAACTTCGTATCTACAAAGGTAGAATGAAATAAATTCTGCCAATCACTTATCAAAACACATGTTAGACTCTTAGATGCTTCATTAGAATCCTATGGAAATCTCAGAAATAAGCTCTAATTTCATTAAACAAGCAAATTCTACAAAAGCTGTTTTTTAAATATATAAGGCAGTTATCAATTTGAATTCATTAACATTTATTATAGGCTATATATTGGATGCTAAGAGTTTAAAGAACTAGCAGGGGCATATATTTGAGCATCAAATTCATTACAAGGGTTTTAAGTCAGTATCATGAGAGTTTTATTCTTTTTGTTTTTATTTTATTTTATTTTATTTTTAAGATTTTATTTATTTGCGAGAGAGAGAATGAGAGACAGAGAGCATGAGAGTGAGGAGGGTCAGAGGGAGAAGCAGACTCCCTGCTGAACAAGGAGCCTGATGTGGGACTCGATTCAGGGACTCCAGGATCATGACCTGAGCCGAAGGCAGTCGCTTAACCAACTGAGCCACCCAGGTGCCTTATTCTTTTTGTTTTTAAATATGTTCATGGAAGTGAATGTATCCTGGGGTTGTAATGTACAGCATATTGACTATAGTTAATAATACTGTATAGTATATTTGAAAAGTTGCTAAGAAGGTCTTAAAAGCTCTCATCACAAGAAAAAGTTTATAATTATCTGTGGTAATGGATGTTAACTAGACTTATTGTGATTATTTCAAGATATATACAAATATTGACTCATTATGTTGTGTACCTGGAACTAACATAATGTGATATGTCAATTATATCTCAATAAGAATAAATATACTCATGTAACAAATATTGAACTATATTTGGCACATAGTACATTTTTGAGTAAAGCTCTTATCAGTAGTGAATGGCCACAAGAGAATATACTTACAATCACTAAAGGTTGCCTGACTTACTTTTAATATTTGAGAATAGACATTTATCACTTAAAGGCTTGATGTCTCATTGGAAACTTTGTTCAATAATTATATTCTCAGGGCTAAAAAGAATTCAGTATAGAATTTATTACTGCACAGATCACAACCCATTTGAACTCCCAGAGAGAGAAGCTATTTAAACATTGTGACCTTCATTTTATTAGGTACTCAAGTTTATACTGCACATAGGATGGATTCAAAAATATACAGAGGAAAAACCCACAAATAGTATTTTGTGGCCAAAGCTACCTCTAGACCAGTTATTTGGAATTCAAAATATACAAAGCAGCTTTACAAAGGAGTCTACAATTTTAAATGTTGATTAGCAGTTAAAAAAACAAAACAGTATTAGGAAAAAAAATCTAATCTACATCTTGGCGAGAATAAAGTGTGTTGGGGTAAGTGCAACAAAGCAAGTAGTCACTTGCAGCTGACCTCTTTTTTGAAAACTGGAAGCTGTATCAGAAAAGTTATGAAAAAAAGTAAATCTAAGACAAAGTTAAGTTTCCAGAATTCAGTACTTTTTGAGTATTTACGTATGTTACTAATCCACAGTAGGCTGATGCCTCCTGGGTACTGACTGGCCGGCAGAGTCAACTAACACAATACATGAGGGCCAGGTGCTTCTGCTTATACTTTTCAGTCCAAGAACACTTCAGTGCTCACGTGTTGGGCCATGCCCTTGGCCACTTCCACCATTTGGGTAAAAGTAAACAATAAGTAGGATCTGACTGAGTTATGTTTGGAAGGGTTCTCAATAAATGAGACATTGTGTATGAAGTGCCTGGCAAACAGAAAGAGCCCAATAAATGTTAGCTTTTAAAAAATTCTGCAATTGCATTGGATAGAACCCAGAAATAGCAGTGATAGCCATGGTTGCTTCCAACCTGGGAGGCCTGTCTGCAACCATTTTATTCAAACTTTTGCAGGAATATATGGTACTGTGTTCTGGTTCACAGGATAAAAATAAAGTTGGGCTAACTATAATTTTGCCATGCTCCTTTGGTACAGTTCTGAACTCACTTTGAAATTAGCAATCTTGGGGAGACTTCCTGATATTTTTATCAGACTTGCCGACAAAGTACCTATTCTTCCACATGCTTTTCATGGGGGGCGGTGAAGAGGGGGAAATAATATTACGTACCAAATGAATGGGATGAATGACAGTGCCCTGCTGGATCAATATCTTAGGTAAATTCATAATAGAAACAAAAGCACAGACACTGTGTTCTCATAAATATTACTACTACAACACAAAGTTCTGCAGACATTGTGGAAAGCCCTCATTTAGTCACTTTACAGAGACTCTTCTCCCAAAACTAGGGACTATATTTTTTTCTTTCAGGGGTCATTGACCTACAGGGGAAAACAAATAAAGGGTCTCACAGGAGGTGAAAAGGAACTTAATTATCACTGGATTACTTTATAAAGTCACAGTAAAAAGTGAAACTTAGCTGATTTAAAATTTAAGAACAGAATAACACAAAACTTTATTCAGTATGTCCAATGATAGGAACATTTTAAATTCTACTTCAGTTCTAGTATGGCCAATAATGGGGAGAAGAAAAGTAGTGGAAAAACAAAAAAGACAAGGAAAGATACTCAGAGGGAGGGAGAGAGGAAGAGATTGAGATCAACAGAGAGTCAAGAATAAACACACAAGACACTGGGGAGAGGCTTATTGGATTACTTTTTGAAAAAGTAACACCTTGGGCGCCTGGGTGGCTCAGTCGGTTAAGCGTCTGCCTTTGGCTCAAGTCATGATCCCAGGATCCTGGGATTGAGCCCCATATCAGGCTCCCTGCTCAGCAGAGAGCCTGCTTCTCCTTCTCCCTCTGCTGCTCCCCTTGCTTATACGCTCTGGCACTCTCTGTCAAATAAATAAAATCTTTAAAAAAAAAAGTAACACCCGGTCACAACTCTTCATCTGTGCTGAGGTCTTCAGGAATAACACCTTTAACTGCTACGTTTTACCAAAGCTATTCTTCACAATTTATTAACTCTCTTTGTCCTTGAAATTCTTACTGGGCCTACCACTCCCTGTTCAGTAGAACTTTCTCTGATGATGACAATGTTCTAGATATGGGCTGTCTGATGCCATGGCAACATGTGACTACTGAGCACTTGTACTGTGGCTAGTGCAATAAAGGAATGGAATTTTTTTATTTCATTGTAACTAAATAGTCACATGTGGCTATCTTATTGGACAGTGCAGGTCTAAGGGACATTTACGGTGTGGACATTTATGGTGGAAGGAAAAATGGTCTCGAGGCCATATAGATATGACTAAGGACAGATGAAATTAAATCACAGAATGAATTACAGCCTTTCAGCTGTATCTTCTCCCATCCTTAAAGCGTTTCCTTTTCTTATCATATACACGAACTACTCAATAAATAGTATTGCTGATAATCATACTACTAGCTAAACTAGCCTCAGAAGAGTCATCTTGCTTTAGGTGTGCAATTTCTGTTCCAGATAAAGCACTTAGTGGACCTAGATGAACTGCCTTTTTTGTGCCCCATGTCTAAACCCCATTATTGAGAAGAGTCCTACCTTCATTGTCCCTCAATGAAACATGCTGAACATGAATAGCTGTTGAAAGTTCTTTGCACTTCTCATAAGCATGCTGTACCTGACCACTTCGTCGGCTGTCCTCTACTCCCCTTAATCCTTTCTTCAGTCCTCTTATTGCTTATCTTTCCCAGATGAAGAAAAATGCTCTTTGAGGGGGTGGAAACTCAAAGTCGTTGGTGGGCGCTGGAGCAAAAATATCAGCCAGGTTAAGTGTACAGTGTAGATCTATCTCCAAGACTTTGGGGAACAAGGCTTTTAGCAGTGTTCAGTACTTCATGTCATTTTTATTAATAAACGGCTCTCATCAGTAGTTTGACTACTGTTTGAGCACTGCTCTGCATCGTTTGATCACCTCTAAATCTATAGGTTTTAGTTTTCTCTGTATTTATTCAACCTTACTTCATTCGATAGTAATGTCTCTTTCTCTGCTAGTGAGCCACATGATTTTTCTTGTAAGAGCTGCATTTTTGACCTCATATAATCCTCAAAAAGGAGAGATGGGGGGCGGGGGGCGCCTGGGTGGCATAGTCATTAGGCTTCTGCCTTCGGCTCAGGTCATGATCCCGGGGTCCTGGGGTCAAGCCCCACATCCGGGCTCCCTGCCCCGCGGGAAGCCAGCTTCTCCCTCTCTATCAAATACATAAATAAAATCTTAAAAAAAAAAAAAAAAAAAAAAAGGAGAGATCGGGACTATTGAGACACTTGAAAATCACACCAACAGCTGCCCCTACCTGGGTTAGTCACAGAATCACCCCATTCCGGTAGGCAGTGGTTGTCTCTTAGTAGTAGGTCATTAATAAATACTTGCTTTATGAAGGTAGGAAAGTAAGTCACGTGTAAAGGTTAGCAGCCTCCTATAAATAACTTGTGTACTAGGGGTTCTCAAGATACCCAATGAACAAGCCCTTACATCCCGACTACTTTGGGGCTAGGATGAAAATTCTAATACCCTCCCAATTGCCCTCGCTGCAATGCCAATGACCAGAGCTTCCCTTTACACCCTTTACAGTTTCTCTCCTCTTAGCGCTCAATAACTATAATTGCCCGCTGCTGTGTCCGCCATGCGGGCTGTAGAGCCAGGGATCAGAGGTATAGTGACTTGGGCCTCCACTGCAGGCTGAGTCTCTCTCCAACCCATCTTGAGGCTAGGGACATTTCTCTCCTCCTCAGCAGCCTCTACCACGACTCCAGCCCGCCCTCCCCCGCCCTGCCCTTCGCACCCCGCCCTTGGCGCCCCTTCCTTCCCTCTCACAGCACTCTATAATACAAGCCCTCCCTTCCAAACCCCCATCGTGAGCTTTCCCGCTTCCGCCCGGCGCGTGGGGCCCGGAGCGTGGCAAGGGAGCCCCGCTCTGCGCTGGCGAACGGCGTGGGCCGTGACGTCACTGCGCTCTGACGTCGGGCCGACGTGTAGCATGGTCTCCCGGGAGACCGGGAAAGCCGTTCGCACTCGGAGTCGAGGTCTAGGTGAGACAATGAAATGACTTCCTTGAGCCCCCGGGCCTACCCAGTCCCCCGGGACGCAGTTCCGGAGCGGAGGCGTGCTGGCATGGGGGAGGGGGGAGAGGGCCGGAAAGCTGAGCCGCGGCGAGGGAATATGGCCCCGAGCGTCTCCTTCGCCCCCCTTTGCGGCCCCTGCACAGCTTCCGTGAGGACGCTCGGCCCCGGCGTCCTCTACTGTCCCTGAGAGCGCAGCTCGGCCTCGGTCTCGCACCCTCCTCCCGCCACTGCAGGTCCCGAGGGAACGGGGTTAGAAAGGCACGGGTTTCAAAACCCTTCCAGCAGTTTTGGCTGGCCTTGCAGTTGGTTTCTATTTAGAAAATGCCGCCGCTTCAGGAATGTCTTAGAACATGAACTCCGTTTCACCTGACCCCGACCCGCTCATTTGCGGGTGATTCACACCACGGGAAGGGTGTGTTTACGGAAGGGTCTTAAAGCCGAACGTGAGTTAAGGCTCAACGTGACACTGCTGTGAGGAAGGGAATCGGAAGTGAACAATCCAGGACGTTTCTGTTTTCGACATCTTCGTGATCCTATTAAGAGAGCAGGTTCACAAATACTTAGTAGCTGCTGCCAGTTTCACCGCACCTCTTGCTCAAGGGCAGTCTACATGCATGTAATGTGAAAGAATAAAAGAAACCGATTTGATAAAACATGCAAAATAATATAAGAGTGAAGTAACAATTTAAAAAATTGCCGTGTTGCCAAAGGGGAAGAGACCTCCCCCCTCCGTTTCTTGAGAAACTTTGTATTTGTGAATGTTTCCTCTGTTCCTTTAATACCTATGCAAATCTTTTTAAAGACCCAAAATGTTTTTCTTGAGGACGTGAGAGCCATTTCTTTAAAATGTAAACATCAAGGAAGCTATCTCCTTGTCACCGTGGGAATTTCGCCTAGGCAGTTTACTTTAGTACCAAGGGCTCTGTCAGAGAGATTTGTATTCCTTAGCACAGTCGCAATTAACTAGCGCAGATAGCTACTTCAATTACTAGGTGAACTGAAAACGAACTATGAAATTGTGTAACAGACTGTATTGAGGATGAGTTACCATTTCTCTCGAGAAGATGTATGTAATGGATTGTATCTACATAGCTGTATAAAAAAAGTGGGATTTCTGTCTTTGTAGTCTCATTAGCAGATTGGCTCTGATGCGCATCACAGTCTAGTTAAATGATTATTCAGTAATGAGACTGTTTTCTTTCTGCATTGTGGAGAGATTTTCTGGGTTGGCAGTATTTAATTTTTAATTTTTTCTTCAATAATTAGAACCTGCCAAATTTCCCTACTTGCTATAATAATGACACAAAGTTGGAATAGCTTTAGAGATAAGGTAATAAACAAAAACTGTTCCACTGGTCCCTTGTTTATACTGTCACTGGATCCGTGCTCAAATAATTTTATGGGTGGAATTTAAAAAGGAGATTTAGTTGGTAATTTTAGGAAAAATTCTACTCCCACCAGAGTTTAATTAAGATGATGCCATCTTATTTTACTGATGGTGAGTCCATCGTAAAATGACAGAAGAGAGAATAATGAGCCTCCTGTGAATTATGAGCTCTTGCCACATCAGAGACAGTTCGCCAAACATCAGATTATC
The DNA here is from genome assembly GCF_004348235.1 of Phoca vitulina. Lineage (NCBI taxonomy): Eukaryota > Metazoa > Chordata > Mammalia > Carnivora > Phocidae > Phoca > Phoca vitulina. The sequence goes on along the minus strand of NW_022589713.1, from coordinate 2,562,791 downwards.
ATGTACTTGGCTATGTGGGCCTATGTTAGCTATGTCAGTTAACTGTACCACACACACACACACACACACACACACATACATTATCTTTATATGGGAAGACAGCTCATTATTTGTTTTAAACAGCATCTCATTAAAACAGCATGCTTTGTGGAATTTTCTTTCCACCAATGGTTGCACTCTTAAAAAAAAAAATACTGCCACTACAGAAATTTTTGTTGACTACAATTTCCCTAACACCTTGTTGTGGCTGAGGTTGCTGTCTCTGATAGAGTACTACGCCTCCAGTCTATCTTTGTGTCAAAACCCTGCTCTGATCAAAAGCAAACAGCCTCTGGAAGCCTCCCCTAGTTTCCCATTCCCACCGGAAAGAAAAGACATTTTTCCTTCCTGAACTCCTAGGTTGTTCCTTGTCTACTACTCCTGGCCCTCAGATTTTCTTCCTTGCTATGGAATTGTGCCTGTATCATCTTACTCTGCTGCCCTCTTTCTCCTCCTCACTCCTTAGATGTATATATAAACATTTCTCATGAAACTGGACTGTGTATTTTCTCCATATTTGGGAAAGATTAAAAAAAACCCGAAAGTACTGTCTCCCTTCATCTTGTGTAGTTACATGAAAGTAGTGATAGAATTTTATGTTCAGTTGTTTTATTAGAAAATGAAAATCTATTAAAGTAAAATATCTGCATAAAATTATGTAAATGTTCATCTTAAGTAAAATGAACACTTCTCATGCTTTGATGACTCTTCAGTGCCTGCATACGATACTTAATTTGATAACTATTTTTTTCATACTTCATCCTCTAAACCAGCATTCATGTCACAATTGTTTTTCTTATCTGCTGAACTAAAATACTATATTTAGATACTTTTAAGTTTTTGGATCCCCACCCTTTTTTTAAGAAAACAGAAATAGGCCTGTTTAAAATTTTAAGTGACACTTATTCTGTATTTGCAAAACAAATCATTAGTAATAAACTACCACAGAAATTACAATTAGACTATAAAGTTCTAAAGAAAGAAAATGTTTCTAACTCAGTTGTCTGTTATCTTTCCTATTATATTGGCCTAATAGCTAACTGAGAAAAGCCCAGTTGGTTGTACCTTTTAACATTGAGTTGATGAAATAACCGTTAAAAGTTATCACCATTCATCTCTGAGTACTCCCAAGAATTTATATCTTTTAATTTGAATTTTATTCACATTATTTCAATTCTGACTATTGCTATCAATGTTTTTATATTATTTTACTTCAGAACTCATATTTTGGGAAATTATGGATCGTCACATCCCCATGCATGCATTACCTGAAGAAATCCAAAAGGTATGATATTGTATTGTCTTATTACAGCATAACATTAAGAGCATTTTAAGGTAGATATAAAACCTGGGGGAATGATTTCAGAGGTTTTACATTTATTTTGGTCAGGGCATCTGCAACGAATTGATGGAGTGGTAAAGGGAATAACCATAATGGCCAGATTGTAGAATTCAATTCAGTGCAAAGAATGTTTAACCTGTGAAGGAAGACATCTTTAATTCCAGCACAGTATTTGACCAGGTATTTGTGGAGCTTTTGTGAAAAGAGGGACTCAGGAGTGTCCAAATACTATATTTAAATATTTTTATAGCAGCTTTTCAGGAGAAAAAAACTTGTTGTAAAAAATGGAAATACATGGGCCTGTTTAAAATTTTAAGTGAATCTTATTCTGTATTTGCAAAATGGATAATTAATAGTAAGCTATTATAGAAACTACAATTAGTTTGTAAGTTCATGTGATGCTAAATGTTGGTGTCTCTCTCCATATAAAAGTCTATTTCAGTTTCACCTTAATTTTTGCCACTTATCATGTACCAAGCACTGTTTTAAACCCTTTCATATATATCAACTCATTGAATCTGGTTAACAATCAATTTTTCTTTACAGTTTCTATCCTGCTCTCCTCCCTGTGAGTTAATAGCTGTCCTCAGGCAGAAGCATTTATCCTATATTTAGTTTGGCAATGCATACATTGTTAACAGTTTAATTTTTAAAATATCTCTTTTCAAACTGACAAATTGTGTATTGAAACCTCAAACATTAGCTATCATTAATCATTGAGATTTTTCAGTAAATCTACAGTCAACTCTTAATTAACCACCAGTCCGTTACTTTTTAATTAAAAATTGCAGTCATCCCTCAGATATGCTTTTATCCTTTGTGCACATTGCTTTGGGCTGCCTGTTAGCATTAATCATTCCATCGATTTAACTTGATGCTTAATGTTACTGCATGTCCTTCAGATTTATGTAAAATGCAACCTAGCAGGAACTGGAAGGGAAAAGACCCAGAAAAAGACCTTTTAAACCATTGCATTTAATTTGCTTCACCTTTTAAGTTACATGTAAGAGATATTAAGCACAGAGAGTTTAGCTATGCTATATTTAGCTGAGAAATGGTGCTTATATGTGTTTGAAGACATCGTATATTCTTCCTCTCTCACTCAACTGAGTTCTTTCCATGTACTAGGCTGGTATGGTAGAGATTAAGAGAAACAGAACAAAACAGTCAAAGAAACAATACCCATACTGCAGATCGTAAGGAAGAGGATATATAATGACATGAAAAAATAACTCTAGAAGACAGTTAATGATTTAAATGTCATATAAGGTAGTATCTTCTTTGAGAGTGGAGAGGTGGGGTAGGGGAGGAATCCCTGATACTGGGATGGTCAATGGGGGAGCTTTATGTGGGCGAAAGCCCTTGAAGGCTGTGTATTTCTATAGACAGATGGGAATAGGGCATCCTAGGCCAAGGTAACAGAAGCTTACTGGTGAGAAAAAGCTGGCCAAGTTAGAGAATGTTTAACAATGTAAATGTTTTGAATATGTGAAAGAGTATGTATTTATTTTGACGATACTGTTCTCAAAGTTGCAGAATGCTTTCTTCTCATGTTTAAGGTACTATATAAGTAAATTGTTTAAAAATGGTAAAACCAATCCTTTCATAAATCTACAGATATATTCTTAAGGCAGGAGTGGCAGGCAGCTGTCCATACAGTGCAGAGAAGGGACATCAGGAGAAACTCAGCTGCCTAAGGCCCTGGACAGTTATGCTGATTGTAGCCCTTGTCCTGTTGGATGTTTAGAATGTAAAGTGCAGCTCTGCACTTTTTCAGACCTAAGTTAGATACATTTATACCACAAATATTTATCAAGTGCCTATTATGTGCTAGACACTGTTCTGGGTACTTGATTATAACACAAGGAAAATGTCTACATGTAGCCACAGCCTATTAAGCACAGTCTAAGAATAAGTCAGTTATTTGTTTTCCACAACTTCTTACTTACCTTTGATTCATCTAGATTGTCCATAATGCAACTTGTTAAATTGCTCACTGATCAGGCAGTATATCTATTTAGTCAGCTTGCATACATCATTTCGTAAAGAACCATGTTAAATAGATAAATAGCTTATAATGGTAAGAAGAATACTTCAGATTAGAACCATTTCACTATTTTTTTCAGTTTCTTATATTAAGTTTTTATTTTAATTCCAGTACAGATAACATACAAGGGTTATATTAGTTATAGGTGTATACTTTAGTGATTCAACAATTCTAGAACCATTTCATTATTAATATGAAAACAAATAATTTTTTCCATCATGGCTTTGAAATTGTGCTCATTTCTTTATTAGATAAACAAGTACGTGAGGTTTGTGGATCAGTATGTGGTGACAGGTTTTTCAAAGGTTTCTCTTTTTTTTAATTGTTCTTCTGTTAACCTTTTGTGTTAGTTTTTATGCTGACTCTTCTTTCTAGAGAAGCACCTGCTGTGTTTCCTTTTTTTTTTTTCTGTGTGTAGGCAAGGAAGGTTAGTGTAGAAATCAAGAAAGAAAAGGTGAACTTTTCCTATTTATTTCTTTCTGTACTTTTGATATATGATCTGGAAATAGATGGTCAATAAATCCCATGAAAGATACATGATAATGTGAAAATGTACTATACTGTACTATTAATAGCAAAATAGGTAGTAATTGAAAGAGTTGCAAGAAAAAGTAAGGGTGGTGGGGACAGGTGTGGAGAAGAAATGCTGATGACAACCAGCACAGTTAGAGAATCCATTTCTTGATTAGAAGCCTACAATTGTTAAATTAACTCCCCCTGATCTCATCGTCTTAGGAAATCTTAGAGAAGAAAGAATAAAATAATCTTTTTGACTCCCATTCCTAACTCTTTTTGCTTTTTATCACAATTTCTGACTAAGCATAAAACACACCTCAGACATCCATATCCCTAAGTGGCAGAAAATGTAAAACAGGCCCATGGGCTGGACAGCAGGACCACACTTGTCCACTTTGTCTGCTGCTAGACTACAGTTCACTTGTGAATGTTCTTAGACCATATCTCTAAATCTACTCTCTCTAGACTGAGCTAACCCCCACCTGTCTCTGACTTCCAATATCTAACAGCTTTGCTAGAATTTTCATCCAGCATTCTGAAAGCAGAATGCACTTGGTCTAAGTTTAGAATTGCCACAATTTAAAACTAAAACAATACTTATAGATCAGCAAAGTAATAATTCTTTATTTATTCCCCTTCTGAATGTCAACTGATGTTAGAGACAGGTGGGCTTTTTTTTTTTTTTTTAGAAAAAGAAGCAACAACTTTCCTTTTGCTGTTTTTGTTAGGGGACATATGCAGAAGTCAAAATAACCAGCAAACTAATGGAAAAATTAGTTCTTTTGCAAAAGTAAGACTGATCTCTTGTTTTTTAAAACGGTGACAAAATGAACACTTGTAATAGAATTTTAGCTTCAAAAGATATTTATTACCACAGAACACAAAGTAAAATAAAGAGACCAGAGTTGTTTATTTTATAAAACAGAAGTGGTGGTGCAAGGGCTAGAGAGCACACTGTTCTTTCTGGAATAACAATCCCTTTCTCTAGCAGTAACGGCTCATTTTGTCCTGTTTCAGTAAAGTAATTTTAGTACTTTGGAACTTTGAAATTTATTCAGAATAACAGTTTTATGTTTCCAAGCACAGATTGTCATTGCCAGAAAAAATAAACGTAATTTTCCAGGTCATTTTGGGCCACTGTGGCTAGGTCAGATTTTGTGTTGAGTTAAAGTAGAGGAAAAAGAAAGAGAATATAGTCATAGAAATGTTAGCATAGCATCCTAGAAAAGTGATATTTGTATGTGGGTGTGAGTACGTGTGTTGTGATTTTAAGCTATTGTAGTTTTAAAACTTAATGACAAAAGAAATAGGAAGCAATGTAATTTTTGGAAAGACTATTCAGTTAATATTGTAATCCAAGATAGTTCATTAGGAAAAACAGTTTTTTTTAAAAAAAAAATTACTATGAATCTTGAAAAATCTGCAAAATACCTCTTTTTTTTTTTCTTTTTTTTTAAGTCCAAAATACTTTTGTTGGCTGGCTGCAGAGGGTCATAGAGTCTAAGGTGAGGTTTCCCGGTGGAAAAACAGGTATTGGAGGAAATACACTTTGGAAGTGCATTTATATAAACACGAGTGTGTCATGTATAATTTATGTGTGAAGCCAACATTTCTTAAAATTGCTCAATAAAATTTCTTTATGGGTTAATCTCTGTGTTTCAGTCCCAGATTGATTTATTTTTACTTTTACGATTTTAAAAGTAAGATTCTTATTTTGAGATCACTGTAGATTCACATGTAGTTGCAAGAAATGATACCAAGAGATGCCAACTTCTTCTTCCCCAGCTTCCCCTTCTTTCCCCAGTTTCCCCCAGTGGTAATATCTGGCAAAACTGTACTGCAGTCTCATAACCAGGATATTAACTTCGATACAGTCAGGATGTACAACAGTTCTGTCACAACAAGGGGTCCTCATGTTGCCCTTTTATAGCCACACTCACCTCAACCTACCTCTTCACACATCTCCACTACCCCACCTCCCACCCTTAATTCATGACCCCTGGGAACCACTGATACCCAATAATTATGTCATTTCAAGAGTGTTATCTAAATGGAATCAAGCAATATGTAACCTTTTAGGATTAGTTTTTTCACTCAGTGTAATTCTCTGGAGCTTTATTCAGGTTGTTGCATGTATCAATAGTTTATTCCTTTCTGTTGCTGAGAAGTATTCCAGGGTATGAAGGTACTATGGTTTAACCTGTTGAAGGACATCTGGGTTTTTTCCAGTTTTTGACAATTATGTATAAAGCTGTAAATATTCATGTATATTTTTTATGTGAACATATGTTTTCATTTTCCTGGGATAAATGCCCAAGAGTGCAATTGCTAGGTTGTACAGTAGTTGCATTGCATGTTTAGTTTTTTAAGACACTGTCAAACTTTTCCAGAGGTCTGTCACATTTTACATTCTCACCAGCAGTATATGAGTGAGCCACCTTTTCTGCATCTTTACCAGACTTTGATGTTATTAGTGTTTGTTAGCTTTCCTGGTAAATATATAGTGATATCTCATTGTGGTTTTAACTTGCATTTTTCTAATGGCTAATGATGAATATCTTTTCATGTGCTTATTTGGCATCTATATATCTTCTTAGGTGAAGTCTCTCTTCCTGTCTTTTGACCATGTGTTTTCTAATTGGATTTTTTTTAAACTGTTGAGTTTTGAGAGTTCTTGTGTAATCTAGATAACAATCCTTTGTCAGATATGTGATTTGTAAATATTTTTTTCCCAGTCTATAGCTTGTCTTTTTATCCTCTTCACAGGGTCTTTTGCAGAACAAAAGTTTCAGATTTTGATGAAATCTAACTTACCAGTTTTTCCATTTTGGATTATGCTTTTGGTATCAAGTATAAGAATTCCTTGCCTAGAAAATCCTGAAGATTTTCTCCTAGGTTTTTTTCCTTCTAAAATAATATTTTATGTTTTACATTTAGGTCCATAATCATTTTGAGTTAATTTTTGTATTGGGTATGAGTTTAGTATTCCTTCCTTCCTTCCTTCCTTCCTTCCTTCCTTCCTTCCTTCCTTCCTTCCCTCCCTCCCTTCTTCCCTCCTTCCTTTTAACTTATGGGTATCTGATTGTTCCATCACCATTTGTTGAAAAGGCTGTCTTTCCTTCACTGAGTTGCTTTTCGACCATTGCAAAAAATCAGTTTGACATTTATGCAGATCTATTTCTGGGTTTGCTATTCTATTCCATTGATCTATGTGTCTGTTCCTCTGTTAATACCACACAGTCTTGATTACTGTAACAATATAGTATGTCTTGAAATCAGGTAAAATGATTCTTTCCACTTTATTTTTTTCAAAATTGTTTTAGCTCTTCTAGTTCCTTTGCCTTTCCATATAAATTTGAGAACAATCCTGTCTATATCTTTAAAAACATTTTGCTGAAATTTTGATAAGAATTACATTAAGCCTATATATATATCTATATATAAATTTGGGGACAATTGCTATTTTTAATATTTTGAATCTTCAGTATGTTTTTCTGTATATTTGGATCTTTTATTTTTTCATCAGCGTTTTATAGTTTTTAGCATATAAATACTGTACGTTTTGTTAGATTTACGCCTAAGTATTTCATTTTTTTGAGCAATCATAATCAGTATTGTATTTTTAATTTCACTGTCCAGGTGTTCACTGGCAATCTGTTTATTTATGTTTATTTATATTATTCTTCGATCATTGACCTTGCTGAACTTATTTTTTCTAGTTTTATTGTAAATTCTTTGGGATTTTCTATGTAGACAATCATGTCCTCTCAAATAGGGACAGTTTTCTTTCTTTCTTTCTGGTATGTATACCATTTACTTCTTCTTGCCTTCTTGCTATGCTAGAACTTCCAGCATTATGTTGAATAAGAGTAGAGAGAATGGATATCCTTGCCTTGTTACTGATATTAGAGGAAAAAACACACAATTTTTCACCATTACATATAATGTTAGCAAAAGTTTTTTGTAGATGTTCTTTGCCAATTGATCTTTAAATTGGTGGTGTAGCAACTTGACTTATTGATAAAGAAGGGTCCTGGTGGCCTTATGAAATGGTCAGGTGGCCTGTATACTTAAATGATTCAAAAGGTACACTGTCCTGTCTCAAAGTGTTTCTCCCAATCCTAATGAAATTCACTAGCTAGACACTCTTTGCATCTTTTTAAATGGGAGACCTCTTAGAAAGGTTAACATTTTATACTGCTGTCACTCTTACCTTTGTGAAATAGTTTATGTTTCTTTCTTCCTTATCCAAGTACAAAAGCCCGGGATGGGTGGGGGAAGAAAACAGTTTTGGAGCAGAGAATGCCTCATTTGGGCAGCAGGAGGTTACTGGAGTGCCTTTCCTAGTTAAAGCACAGACAGGAACTTTGAAAAGGATCCGAAGCCTGATTTAACCTTTTAAAAATTTTGCATCATTTTTATATTAAATAACTATAATTTTAAAAGTACAAACACTGAACTTGCGAAGTTTATTTTATAATTTATTTTTAAATAGCTGTACGTTTAATATACTGCATTTGTTGATGCCTCCTCCAAAGTGCATCTTGTAGAAAGCAAAAACATCCTAATGTTAGCTCTTTTGTCAAGAATGACAGCATGTCGTTATTTTACTTACAAAATGAGGACATGATATAACACCAAGTTATAAGAATGAAGCACAAATTATATTTCACAAAAAACAGGTAACTTTTACTTCATTTGGGAACATAATTTCTCAAGTTTCACAAAAATGTCCTAAGTAATTAGCCCATACAAACACAAAGAATTTGAAAAGGTTATTACATTTCTTTCTGTTGTAGTTTTACTTATGGAAAATTATTTACAAGTTAATAACATTGAAAACTTTTGTTCAATATACTTATTTAGCATAGATCCATCAGTGATTCAGGTTGTACTAGGCCCAGTCTGGAGACTCTTCTTATGGACTTATTATTTTATAATTTGATTGTCTTGTTTCCTAGCTCATAATGTCATGTTTGGGCTCTCTTTGTTGAACTTCCTGAAGATTCTGTAGAATGTATTACTTCATATATTTCAGCTCCATCCACCCCCCATTAATGGCTGTGGTAAAATAACATCCTAATAGCTTTTGTAACTGTGAAATGTATACTCTTTCTGAGTCTAAAGGCTGAGTCTAAGACATACCTATCTTCAAAATATATGTGTGTCTAAGATATTTATGTATAAATACATATGTTATTTGCTTACATTACTTACATCAGGCTGCAAATAAGCTCCACCCAGCAAGAGTTTTCTTTAGGATGAGGGTAAGGCATTTTGCCAGAGTCTGGGCAAGAACCGTGATTAATAGGCATAAGGTTAAGAACGAAAGTGCCTTCAAGTAAGCAATATAATTTTCAAATTGATGAGAAGGAACCAAAAATCACAGTGAGGAAAGGAATTATAAGAAAATACCCATCTGTTCTGAATTAGTTCAGGTCTCTTCACCTAGATAAATTATATTCCCAGGAACTGATAGTACCTTTGAATGGGCCTGTGGTTGGTGATCTTTGAGAACATGTAGAGAGTAAGAGGATAATGTACAAATGCCATCCCATGTGTAAAATAACCATAAATTACAACTAGTGAACTCAATTTCAATCTCAGACAATGTACTAGAATATATTTATTAAAAGGTGATTTGTACGGGGCGCTTGGGTGGCTCAGTTGGTTAGGCATCTGTGTTCAGCTCAGGTCATAGTCTCAGGGCCCTGGGATCCAGGCTGGCATCGGGTCTCTGCTCAGTGGGGAGTCTGCTTCTCGCCCTCCTTCTGCCCCTCTCCCAACTCATGTGCAGGAGCGCACACACTCTCTCTTTCAAATAAATAAATAAAATCTTAAAAAAATAAAAGGTGATTTGTGAGTATATACTAGAAAGCAATAACCCTTGAGCCAATTTTACGTTCTTAAGGGAACTGGCATGTAGGTCCTGCCATTCCATTTTGTGTACAGTTACTAGATCCAGGAACTGTAGTAGCCATAGAATATATGGGCTTTATGAAGACATTTGACAAAGTTTGTCATAATATTCCTGAAGATAATATGAATCAGTATAAAGATAATTGGGTAGTTTAATAACCAGTTGAAAGTTGTACCTTCAACTCTTCAAATGTGCTGAATAATAGATCAGTATCAACCAAGTATTTATGACATGCTGTGGAGTTCTTTCCTCAATTTTGTCATATTCAACATTTTTAATCAATGAACTGGATGGATAAAGCAACTTACAAGGATCAGTTTTGAAAAAGACACAAAGCTTAAAATTTCCTGGATACCAAAGTCAGTAACTAAAGGCTGAGTCTAAGACATACCTATCTTCAAAATATATGTGTGTCTGAGATATTTATGTATAAATATGTATGTTATTTACTTACATTTATAATTATATTTATTTTTCAGCACTTCAATCTGAAAAGCCAAATACTCACACGATAGAATGAAGGTTATTGGTTGCAAGAAATAGGTAGTATAAGAGGGAAAGAGAGTAGTGCAGGAAGATTGGGCATGGACCCCAAAGGGCAAGAAGGGCAGCTAGGTCTCAAGAGGAACTGAAGTGAGGAATTCGAAGGTCTTTGGTTCCATTTTTCCTCTCCTACTCTGGATCCAGATTATCTTTGTCTCATCTTGTCTCTGTGTGTCTGCTCAGTTTTCTCCCTCATTCCAGTAATGTGGCTAACTCTGTACCTTGCATGTGATCCTTCTCCGTTGAGACTGCTTAAAGGTATCCCAAATACCTGGGTCTTCAACACTTACAAGTCTGGTTGGCTCATCCCAGCTTAGGGCTTCATTCTTCTGGGTCTAATGTCTAATCCTCATCCCCCAGTCAGCCATGGCTAGGGTGGATGTGTGGAGGGAGTTTTAGTCATTTTACTAAACAGAGCATCCAGGACAGTAGAAGGTGGATTCTCTAAAAAACCGGACACATGTGGGAAGGAATAGATTGGTATATTTAATATAATGGAAGATGGTTTTGTACTGAAGTATATATATATATATATATTTTTAAGATTTTATTTATTCATTTGACAGAGACACAGCGAGAGAGGGAACACAAGCAGGGGGAGTGGGAGAGGGAGAAGCAGGCTTCCCGCGGAGCAGGGAGTCCGACGCGGGGCTCGATCCCAGGACTCTGGGATCATGACCTGAGCCGAAGGCAGATGCTTAACGACTGAGCCACCCAGGCGCCCCTGTACTGAAGTATATTTTTAAAAAATAGGGGCTTTATTTAACATAAAAGCCTGTTGTAGTATATAATATCAACATATAATTGCTGAAAATATAAAAGACAGTTGTGATCTAAGGTTGCATTAGAAGATACTACCAACGATATTACTTACGAGATATTAGAATGAGGGAGGCTTGAGCCCTCTCTTATTCTGTTTCAGTGAGACCAACCACACTGGAGTATTAAATTCTGGGCACCATACTTTGAGACATATATAGAACACTGGAACAAGTTCAGAGAAAATTATTTAGAATAAGGAAGAAATTCAAAACCATGTCATATGGGAAACAGCTGAGGGAACTGGAACTGTTGACCTGGAGAAGAGAAGATATGGAGTGTTCCTGAAAGCTGTTTTTAAATATTAGAAAGAGCTCTAGGGTTGTTCCACATGGTTCCTAGGAGGTCTAGGACCAGTGGATGTTCCAGGGAGGCAGATCTGGGGTCAGCATGACAAGGAATTTCCTGGTAGACAAAGCCATCAGAAGATAAACAGGCTGCTTTACAAAGTAGTTTCCCATCATTTGGGATGTTGAAATAGAGTCAGGATAATGACTTACTAAATTGACGTAGACTTTATGAACCCATCCAGAGCTTGAACCAAGTTATCTTTATGATTTCCTCCAAACTTGTTGTTTTACAAATCTGTAATTTTGGTATTGCTGGCAGTTAGATGATTGATGTAGTTATTCGTCTGTATCCCACAGTATTATATTTTTTAATTTGAAATTTTTATTATTGAACTTTAGATGAGCAAAATGTTACTATGTAAAAATTTGTTATTAGTTTGTTTCATCTGACTCTTGTGTAATGGCATTGATAGGCAGATGAGGTGGTGTCACTCTTAGTTAAGGGAGCAGTGTCTACAATCTTGAGGGAGGTTGCATTAAAAGTAATGCTTAAAAGTGTTGCTTTCATTTTAGTACCCTGGAGCAAATATTTAATGAAGCCGTCTCTCATCCTTTGTGAATAGCAGGACAAGTAGAGTAGAGTCTACTTGAAGAACATTTATATACTTGAGACAGAAAAAAGAATTACCTCTCTCTTGACTTTGCTAAAATTCCATTTTTCACTGCCCTTATGTTGACCAGAGATACATGAACATTTCATTTGAAGGAAGGAAGAGGATTTAGCTGACCTTCACATGGCAGATAAATATGACACAAATGGTTACAGGCATAGGTGCTGGATTTAGATAGACTTGGGTTTAATCCCAGTGTCTCTATGTATCAGCTGGTTATTCAACTTCAGTGGTTGCCATTTCCCTGTCTATAAAATCTACCATAGGTATCTACCATACCTATGTGAAGGGAAAAGGACTGGGAGAGAAGAGGTTAGGTTCAAAATGTTTTTGCTATTTGTGGTTTTATGACAGAATTCTAGCATAAATTCTGTTAAATTCTGTAAAAAGCATAAAATGTTAAAACTGAACAGGAGCTTAAGAGTTCATTTGGTCCAATGCCAGAATTTTATAAATGAAGAAAAATAAGATCTGAAAAAGCCTAGAAGCATCTCCAGGTTCACAGTGCAGCTGGCAGTAAAAGGCCCATGGTTTCTCTCCACTTCGTGGAAAACTCCTCTTAAAACAAGAATTTTAAAGATGTTTTCATCATTTTTAATTTTATTTTGTGGAAACTATTTCAAGCGTAAATTTTTCTTAGAGATACTATGGAGAAATAATCACTCTGAAAGACCCTTTTCTAATTCCAAGATTTTGTGTCAGAGTCAGTATCATGCCAGTTTTAAAAATTTTATCCAGAGGTAAGCAGTGTCATAATTATCACTCCATGGCATAGTCCAGTGTACATTTACTTGATTTGACCAGCATGGTTGCAATAACATCTTCAGTAGAACTTTGCTTTTCAGAATTTAAAAAATACCATTTTAATTTATGTATGTATGTCTGTATGTCTGTTTTCTAGATGTCTCCTGAAGAAAAAGTTTGTAAGTACTGTGGAGTCAGCTATCTTATTCTTCATGAGTTTAAGGCTATGGAAGAAAAAGTGAAAGTGATGGAAAAAGAGATGAAATTTTATCAAGGAAGCATAGACCGTGAAAAGAGACTTCAAGAAAAGCTACGGTCTCTTAGTCAAGATTTTGAACAGTACAGAATTGACAGTGAATCCAAAACAGAAAGGTTGGAGTCTGTTATTCTCTCCTGTCATTTATTTAGTTTGAAAGAAAAGTACAGGAAATAAATAGACTTTGAATGTTTTTCTAGAATTTCTCTAAATCAGTTATAAGTTACACTTTAATGTATTTGAGTTCATTTAATCATTAATAATTATTAAACATAATTATTATAGTTTGAGCATTTCTTTGAGACATGTATTTACTATTTGAATAATTAGAAATCAGTTAATTCAGTAATTATATGTTGAGATGGGTCAAGTTTTATTTTTCCCTAGATGTATATCCTAATTTTATCATTAGGAAGATTTGTCTATCAAAAACCAGGTGAATTTTGGTAGTTTTTGATACTTAACATTTGTTTTTAAATGGCCTCAAATATTTAGATTTATACAATAAGGTTTTCATGTTTTGAAAAGGATGCCAAAACGTTAAAATCGGTACATGATTCTAAATCACTGAAATTGGAATAAAATTGAATGGGTTCCTAATGCTGTTGAATCTAATCAGCAATTTAGTCTGCCTAAAGGCACTTCAGTGGATTTATACAAACACTTCTATAGAAGGGTTTTTGCTGGTATTTTATGGCTTTTCTTTTTTCTTATAAATGATTATTTCTCCATTTAAAATATCAACAGTTGATGTTAGTAAATCTTGAATTTAGTGAATGTAATGAATATCATGTCTTTGTAAAAGTAGGAACTTTGTTAAATCTCTTAGGATTAAGAGCTTCAATTACATTTTATTATACATTTTTATACATTAAACCTCCATTGAGCCCGATATTTCTTAGACCTTTACTAAGAAAATTTTGTTACAGTTTCTTCAATTTCAAATCTGAGTAATAAAGTATTTTGTAATATTTGAGTGGAAAAATAAAAAGTTTGAAGTATTTAGTTTAAAATTTTAGAGTTGGAAGGTTTTTGCCTGTCAGAGCAGAAATTCTTTTGCTTGCTATATTTACATTTTACTTTCTTTAATAATATATTGAATTATATAAGTCATATATAAACACACAAAGTAAAAGAAGTAGATAGAAGAAAAGGCAAGGAATTCCCTTTTTATTCTGATTTTTTCTTCCTGGAGATAAAACTGCTTTTAATGGTTTGGTGTATATCTTTCTAGATCCTTTATTGTGCCTTTACCTTTATTATAGATATATTTCTTTAAGATATCTAATGTATTATATAAGATGTATAATTTAAAAATCTTTATCTTTTGATAGACTAGTTTTAAATATAAGCAGTATGTTCAATATGTCATTCTGTGACTTTTGCCACTTAATTTATATATATTGAAAATTGTTCCATGTTAGTCATATAGATCTATCTTGTTTTTAACTGTTACAACATTTTCCTTACTAAGAATATGCCATAATTTACTTAACCATTTTTCTTTTCAACATTTAGATTATTTCCAATACTTATTACAGATAGTACCTGTATTTATATTCTTATGTATGTATGTTTTCTGTGGGATAAATTCCTAGAAGTGAAATTGCTGAAAGAAAGGAAAAGCCAATTTAAAATTCTAATAAATGCTATACCGAATTGTCCTTTGAGAAGATAGTGTTAATTTATATTTGGCCAATAGTTTATAAAGTGGCCATTTTCCTACTTGTTGTTAATATTAGAGTTTTTCAGATTTTTACTTTTCTTAAGAGGGGGAGGGGCAGACGTAGAGGAAGAGAGAGAATCCCATGCAGGCTCCATGCCCAGTGTGGAGCCTGACACAGGGCTCGATCTCATGACCCTGAGATCACAACCTGAGCCAAACTCAAGAGTTGGATGCTTAACCGACTGAGTCACCCAGGTGCCCCATCAAATTTTTGCTTTTTTCTTGAGTGAAAAGAGTTACTTCTTTGGTGTTTAATTTGTGTTTCTTTATTGCTAATGAGGTTGAACATTTTTTCATATGTTTATTAGACATTTATATTTCTTCCTCTATTAATTACTTGTTCATATCTGTTGTCCAAATTTCTATTGGGTTGTTTAGTTTTCTTTACTTATAGGAGTTTTTATTTTTTTATTTTATTTATTCATTTTTTTAAAGATTCTATTTATTTATTTGACAGAGAGAGACACAGCGAGAGAGGGAACACAAGCAGGGGGAGTGGGAGAGGGAGAAGCAGGCCTCCCACGGAGCAGGGAGCCCGATGTGGGGCTCGATCCCAGGACCCTGGGATCATGACCTGAGCCGAAGGCAGACGCTTAACAACTGAGCCACCCAGGCGCCCCTAGGAGTTTTTAATATAACATGGACATTATACTTTGTTTATATATGTTGCTAATACTTTCTCGTCGTTGCTTATCTTTTTGTTTATTGTGTTTTTTCTGCATTGATTTTTTTTTTTAATATTCCATGCTAAATTCTGGTCAGGGTTCTGTGTCAAGTTCTTTTGGTTGCGAACAACAGAAACTCACCTAATTAACACTAACCTAGATTCTGGCAAGTTGAAAAACCAACATATGTTTAAAAGTTTTATAGCATTGATGTTTTAGTTACCTTTTAAATCTATTTGGGATTAATTTTTGTCTGGTGGATTTATAATTTCGTGTTTATTGTTGTTTTCTAAATGTATGGCTTGTTATCCCAATATTATTCATTATATCTTTCATTCTTTCTCCCTTGATCTGAAATGCTACCTATTAATTTCTATTCTAGTCTATTTCTGGACTCTCTGTTTTATGCTATTGATGTGTTAGTCCATTTGGGCAAATATAACAAGTACCATACACTGGGTGGTTATAAACAACATTATTTATTTATTTTTCGCAGCTCTGGAGGCTGGGAAGTCCAAGATCAAGGTGCTGGTGTATTTGGAAGGGTAGCTCCTCCCACCCCTTCTTGATTCATAGATAGCTGTCTTGCTGTGTCCTTACAAGGTATAAGAGGCAGGGGAGCTCTCCAAGGTCTCTTTTAGAAGGACACTGATCCCATTCATGAGGATAAAAATCCTCTGTGCCTGTTCATCATTCCCTCCCTTTTAAGGACTGGCAGCCACTGATCCATTTGCTGTCTTCATAGTTTTGTTTTTTTTCCAGAATGTCATATAGTTGGAATCATACAATATGTAGCCTTTTCAGGTTCTCTTACTTAGTAATAAGCATTTAAGTTTCCTGCATGTCTTTTCATGGCTTGATAGCTTATTTCTTTTTAGTATTGAGTAATATTCCATTGTCTGGATGTACCACAGTTTATTTCTCCTTTCACCTTCTGAAGGACATCTTGGTTGCTTCCAAGTTTTGGCAATTATGAATAAAGCTTCCATAAATATTCACGTGCAGGTTTTTGTATGGACCTACGTTTTCAGCTCTTTTGGATAAACACCCAAGAGTGTGATTGCTGGATCATATGGTAAGAGTATGTATAATTTTGTAAGAAACTGCCAAATTGTCTTCCAAAGTGGCTCTATCACTTTGCTTTCCTGGCAGCAATGAATGAGAGTTCTGTTGCCACATCCTCACCAGAATTTGGTGGTGTTGGTGTTTTGGATTTTGGCCAATCTAATAGGTGCGTAGTAGTATCTTGGTCATTTTAATTTTCATTTCCCTGATGACATATCATGTTGAACATCTTTTCAAATGCTTGCTATCTGTTCATCTTTGATGGCGTGTTTGTTCAGATCTTTTGCCCATTTTTTTAAAAAGATTATTTATTTTAGAGAGAGAGAACATGAGCGGCAGGGGTAGGGGGAAGGAGAGAGAATCTCAAGCAGACTCCATGCTAAGTGTGGAGCCCAACTCAGGCCTTGATATCAGGACCTTGAGATCACAACCTGAGCTGAAACCAAGAGTCTGATGCTTAACTGACTGCGCCATCCAGGTCCCCCACATTGTTTAAAAAAGATTTATTTGTTTATGTGAGCGAGAGAGAGAGCGTGCATGAGCAGGAGGGGCAAAGGGAGAGGGAGAGAGTCTTAAGCAGACTCCACACTGAGCTCAGAGCCCGACGTGGGGCTCTATCTCATGACCCTGAGATCCTGACCTGAGTGAAAACCAAGATGCTTAACCAGCTGTGCCACCAGGGCGCCCCAGCCCTTTTGCCCATTTTTAAATCAGATTGATTGTTTTCTTATTGTTGTTAAGAGTTCTTTGTATATTTTGGATAACAGTTCTTTATTGTATGTGTCTTTTGCAAATATTTTCTCCAAGTCTTTCACTTGTCTTTATTTCTCTTGACATTCTCTTTAGCAGAGCAGATATTTTTAAATTTAATGAAGTCCATCTTATTGTTTCTTTCATGAAACTTGCCTTTGGTGTTGTATCTAAAAAAGTTCTCACCATACCCAAGGTTATCTAATTTTTCTCCTGTTATTTTCTAGTTTTGTATTTTATATTTAGGTCCATGATACATTTGAGTTAATTTTTGTGAAAGTTGTAAGGTGTTTTTTTGGTTTGTTTATTTTTTTTGCATGTGGAGGTCTTGTGGTTGCTTTCAGCACCATATGTTAAAGAGACTATCTTTGCTCCATTGTGTTGCTTTTGCTCCTTTGTCAAAGAGCAGTTGACTGTATTTATGTAGATCTGTTTCTGGACTGTATATTCTGTTCCATTAATCTCTTTGTTCTTTTACCAATACTACATTATTTTGATTATTGTAGCTTTATAGTAAATCTTGAAGCCGGGTAGTGTTAGTCTAAATTTTTTTTCTCCTTCAATCTTGAGTTGGCTGTTCTGGGTCTTTTGTCTCTCCATGTAAACTTCAGAATCCATGTTTTCATATCCACAAAATAACTTGTGGAATTTTAATTGATATTGAATTAAATCAATACATCAAGTTGGGAAGAATTGATACCTTGACAATATTGAGTCTTCCTATCCAAAACATGGAATATCTCTCAATTTATTTAGTTCTTCTTTGTTTTCTTTTTTCTTTCTTTCAAATTTTTATTTAAATTCTAGTTAGTTAACTTATAGTGTAATATTTAGAATTTAGTGATTCATCACTTACATATAACACCCAGAGCCCTCCTTATTACCCATCCCCTATTGAGCCCATCCCCTACCCACCTGTCTCCATCAACCCTCAGTTTGTTCTCTATTGTTAAGAGTCTCTTATGGTTTGTTTTCCTTCTCTCTCTTTCCCCCCACTTCCCATATGTTTTGTTTCTTAAATTCCACATATGAGTGAAATCATATGGTATTTGTCTTTCTCTGACTGATTTCACTTAGTATAATACACTCTATCTAGCTCTATCCACATCATTGCAAATGGCAAAATTTCATTCTTTTTGATGGCTGAGTAGTCTTCCATTATATATATATATGTACATACATATATACCACATCTTCTTTATCCATTCATCAGCCGATGGACACTTGGGCTCTCTCCATAGTTTAGTTATTATTGACAATGCTGCTGTAAAAATCAGGGTGCATGTACCCCTTTGAATCTGTATTTTTGTATCCTTTGGGTAAATACCTAGTAGTGCAGTTGCTGGGTCATAGGGTATTTCTATTTTTAACTTTTTGAGGCACTTCCATGCTATTTTCCAGAATGGCTGCACCAGTTTGCATTCTTACCAACAGTGTAAGGGGCTTCCCCTTCTCTGCATCCTCACCAACATCTGTGGTTTCCTGTGTTGTTAGTTTAGCCATTGTGACAGGTGTGAGGTGGTATCTCATCATGGTTTTGATTTGTATTTCCCTGATGATGAGTGATGTTGAGTATCTTTTCATGTGTCTATTGGCTATCTGTTTGCCTTCTTTGGAAAAATGTCTGTTCATGTCTTCTGCCCATTTCTTAACTGGATTATCTACATTTCATTTTCTTATATAGATCTTGTACATATTTTGTTAGAGCTTTTTAGGGTTATACCTAAGTATTTCATTTTGCGGGGGGTGGGTACTAATGTAAATAGTAATCTGTTTTTAATTTCAAATTCCTTGTGTTCATAGTATATAGGAAATTGATTGACTTTTGTATGTTAACCTTGTATCTTGCAACCTTGCTATAATCGCTTATTCTGGGAGTTTTTTTGTTGATTCTTTCATATTTTCTACACAGGTGATCATATAGATTTGCATACTACAAATTTCAGTAAGTTGTATTTTCATTTTTATCTAAAGTATTTTTAAGCTTCTCTTGTGATTTCTTCTGTGACCCATTGGTTGTTTTTTCATTTCCAAGTATTTTGGGATTTCCCAGCTCTTCTGTTTGATTTCTAGTTTAATTTCCTTTTGGTCTAAGCACAGACATTATATGATTTTTATTCTTTTAAATTTGTTAAGATGTGTTTTATGGTGCAGAATGTGGTCTGTCTTGGTGAATGTTCCATGTGAGCTTGAAAAAAATGTATATTCTGTTCTTGGATGAGGTAGTCCCTAAATGTCAATTATATCAGTTGATCGATGATGCTGTTGAGTTCAACTATGTCCTTACTGATTTTCTACATGCCGAATCTGTCCATTTTTGATAAAGTCTTCAACTATAATTCTGGATTTATCTATTTCTTCTTGTAATTCTATAAGCTTTTGCCTCATATTTTGATGCTCTGTTGTTAGGCTCTCTTGTTAAGTATTATTACGTTTTCTTGGGGTATTGACCCCTTTATCATTATGTAATACCCCTTTTTAACTCTGGTAACTGTCTTTGCTCTGAAGTCTTTTCTGTCTGAAACTAATAAGGACATTCTCACTTTTTTTTTTTTATTAGTGTAGCATGATATATCTTTCTCCACTGCTTTATTTATAATCTAGTGCATCTTTATATTTAAAATGGGTTTCTTGCAGACAATATATACTTGGGTTTTGTTTTTCGATACACTCTGACAGTCTTGGTCTTTTAATGGATAGATTTCGACCATTGACATTCAAAGTAATGATTGTTATAGTTAGGTCAAGATCTACCATTTTTGATACTCTTGTTCTTTGTTCTTATTTTTGTCTTCCATACTTTTTCTGCCTTTTGTGGATTTGAGCATTTTATATAATTCCATTTTCTCTTAGAATATCAGTTATTTTTTTAAATTTTTTTAGTTGTTGCCCTAGAATTTACAATATGTATATATATATATATATATATATATATATATATATATATATGTAGCTAATCCAAGTCTACTTTCAAATAACACTATGCTGCTTCATGGGTAGTGTAAGTACCTTATAATAATGAAATATTCCTGATCCCTTCCTCCTATTTCTTATACCAGTGCTATCATTCATTTCATTTTTTTTAAAAGATTTTATTTATTTATTTGAGAGAGAGAGAGAGTGAGCACGAGTGAGGGTGGGGGCAGAGGCAGAGGGAGAAGCAGACTCCCTGCTGAGCAGGGAGCCCAATGCAGGACTGTTTCCCAGGACCCTGGGATCATGACCTGAGCCAAAGGCAGATGCTTAACTGACTGAGCCACCCAGGTGCCCTCAATTCACTTTTAAGTAAGCATACATAAATACTCATATATATTTTTTAAAGTATACATAATCAAATACATTATTGCTCAATTATTAGTTTGAATGAATTGTTACTTATTAGACTAAAAATGAGGAAAAGTTTTTATTTTACCTTCACTTATTCCTTCTCTGATGCTCTTTCTTTATGTTAACCTGAGCTTCTGTTCTGTATTCTTTTACTTTTTTCTGAAGAACGTCTTTTAACGTTTCTTGCAAAGCAGGTTGACTGGCAACAAATTCCCTCAATTTTTGTTTGTATTAGAAAGTCTTATTTCTCCTTCACTTTGGAAGGATAATTTTACAGGGTACAGAATTTTAGATTAATTTTTTTTCTCTCAAACTTCAAATATTTCACGCCACTCTTTTTTTTTTGCTTGCATGATTTCTGAGAAGTTGGATATAAGTCTTTGTTCCTCTATAGGTAAGGTGTTTTATCCTCTGGCTTCTATCAAGATTTTTTTTTTAGTGATGGTTTTCTGTAGTTTAGAGATGATATACCTAAGTGTGGAGGTTTTTTTACGGGGGGTGGCATTTATCCTGCTTGGTATTCTCTAAGGTTCCTGGATCTGTGGTTTTGTGTCTGACGTTAATTTGGAAAAAAATCTCAGTCGTCATTTCAAATATTTCTTTTCCTTTATTTCTTCTTTTATTCTTGTTATGTGTATGTTACACCTTTTATAGTTGTCCCAAAGTTCTTGGATATTCTCTTATTTTTTTTCATTTTTTCCCCTTGCATTTCAGTTTTAGAAGCTTTTCAGTTCTATTGTCAAATCCTCAAGCTCAGAGATTCTTTCCTAAATGATGTCTAGTCTACTAATAAGTCCATTAAAAGCATTCTTCATTTTGTTACAGTGTTTTTGATCTCTAACATTTCTTTCTGATTCTTTCTTCAAAGTTTCATCTCTCTGCTTACTTATCCATGTGATCTTTGTCTACTTTTTCCATTAAACCTCTTTTCATATTAATCATAGTTTTAAAAGAATTACCAGTCTGATAATTCTAACATTCCTGCCATATCTGCCTCTGGTTCTGATGCTTGTTCAGTCTCATCAAACTGTTTTTTTTTTTTTGTCTTTTAATATGCCTTGCAATTTTTTGAAAGGTGCATGTAATGTACTAGGTAAATGGGTCTTTAGTAATGCAATGGTAACGTGGTGGGTGGGAGTTGAGGGAGGTGTTCAATAGTCCTGTGATTGGGCCTCAGTCTTGTAGTAAGCCTATGCCTCTGCACTGTGAACTTCACAGATGTTCCTCAGTTGCCAGCCCCTTACCCTTCCTTACTCCCACCCTTACATGGGACAGGATGGCTAGAGTGGAGCTAGGTATTTCCCTTTGCCAGGTTAGTTGAGCTCTGATAAAACCCCAGCAGGTTAAACTCTGATAAGATAGTTTCTCCTGAGAGCAGGCCTTGTTAAACAGAATACAAAGCTCTGGTATATTTCAACATATTTACTTTTCCCCTCTGTTTGTCAGAGGCACAAGTGGATTTTTCTCTAACTTTCACTGTGAGGACCTGATAGGCCTCCTGGATGTAAAACTCACAAAAATGTGGGGTTCCCCTAGAGTTTTTATCTCTCAGATTTGTTCACAGTGAGTTTCTAGTCTTTTGCCAGTTATAATTCAGGTTTTTGTTTCCTCGCATGGGTTCTCATGGCGGTTACTCTTGGGGTTCTGCTCTGAGAAGTTGTAATTCTCCCAGTTTTGTGGGGCAGTGGTTTGCCTTATGACCTCACTTCTCTGAGAGATCTAGCAAGAGCTGTTCATTTTCACTTTTTACTTATTGTTAGGGTAGCATATTGACTTCTAAGCTCCTTACATTCCTGACTGGAAACCAGAAGTCTTATGCTGGCATTTAAAAAAAAAAAAAAGGACTTAATACTTTAAAATTTTTAATTTTTTTCATGTTCTATAAATGTTTATAACTGGACTCATTAAGTCTCATGAAACCTGAATCAAAGTGTAGATATAGCAAGGGGAAGAACAAAACATGGTAGACAAAGGAAATAAGAAAAATATGAGTGTCAAAAACTTAAAAACATATGGATTTCAAATAACATTTCCTAACCTTGACTTTCTAGTTATAATACGTTAATGCTATTATTTCTGTATCAATTCCTTTGGTATCTGTCATAGTCTAGTACTGAGCTGCCAATGTGACATTGTGGCAGAAATATCTTTTGGGGCTCCTCTGGGAGGTCTACTTCAGAGTTCCTCTGGAAAGGACTTCATTTGAGTAGCCACAAGGAGATTCTGTGTGTGCAGACAGATTGATACCAAATAGCTAAATATATCATTATTATAGCTACTAGGGTATTCTATTGATTTTTAAGCTTATTGAAACTATTAGTTTAAGCTTATGGTGCTCACCAACTGGTCAGAATGACACGTAGTTCATTTTACCTTTATTCATCACAGAGTAGCATACTGATCACAGCTGGGTGTTTCAGAGAATCCAAGAACCAATAATGGCAGATTATTGGTCAGAAATATTTGTGTTTAGAATTGAATGAATTTATTACGTTAAACTTTAATTTTGAGGTAATGATAGATTCACATGCAGTATAAGAAATAATGGAGATCCTCTGTACTATTTACCCAGTTTCCCCCGATGGTAACATCTTATAAGACTATAGTATAAGATCACAATGAGGATATTGACATTGATATAGTCAAGATGCAGGACAGTTTCATTACCACAGGATTCCTCATGTTGCTCTCTATAGCCACAATTACCCTTTCCCTCCTCCATTCATGACCTTGGCAACCACCATTTCTATAATTTTGTCCTTTCAAGAATGTCATATAGATGGAATCATAGAATATGAGTCTTTTGGGATAGCCTTTTCATTCAGCATAATTCTTGGGAGATGCATCCAAGTTGTGTGTATTAATAGTTCATTCCTGTTTATTGCTGAGTAGTATTACATTGTATTGATGTACCACATTTTGATTTATATCAATCATTCACTGAAGAGCATGTTGGTTATTTTCAGCTTTTCCCTATTACAAAGGAAGCTGCTATGAATATGTATATACAGATTTTTGTGTGAACATGAGTTTTGTTTCTCTGAGATAAATGTTCAGAGTGCAGTTATTGGATTGTAGGGTAATTGCATGTTTGGTTTAATTTTTTATTTTATTTTATTTTGCATGTTTGGTTTTATAAGCAACTTCCAAATAGTGTTCCAGTGTGGTTGTACCATTTTATATTTTCACCAGGAAAATATGAGTCATCCAGTTTTTTCACACCCTCACCAGCATTTGATGTCAAGTATTCTTTATTTTAGCTATTCTGATAGGTGTGTAATGGGACATCATCATGGTTTTAATTTGCATTTCCTTAATGACTTGTGATGTTAAACATCTTTTCATGTATGTATTAGTTTGCCAGGGCTGCCATAACAAAATAGTACAGACTGTGTGGCTTTGACAACAGAAATTTATTTTCTCACAGTTTTGGAGGCTAGAAGTCCAAGATCAAGGTGCTTGATTTCTAAAAGGCCTCTTTCCCTGACTTTTAGATAGCTACTTGCACGCTGTGTCTCCACATGACCTCTTCTCTGTCCATTTGAAGAGAGAGATCTCTGGTGTTTCCTCATCTTCTTATATGGATACCAGTGCTATGAGATTAGGACCCCACCCTCACGATGTCATTTAACTTTAATTACCTCCCTAAAGGCCTGTCTCCAGATACGGTCACATTGGGAGTTAGGGCTTCAACATAATGAATTTTGGAGGGACATATTCAGTCCTTAATATTGTGCTCATTTGTTATCTGTATATTCTCTTTGGTGAAATGTCTGTTTATATCTTTTGCCCATTTTCTAGTTGAAATGTTGAGTTTTTTAGTGTTGGGTTTTGAGAATTTTTTATGTACTCTCAATACTAGTTCTTTTCAGGATATGTGGTTTGTAAATATTATCTCCCAGTCTTTTTATCCTCTTCACAAGGTCTTTTGCAGAACAAAACTTTTTACTTTTGATGCGATATAATGTATCAGTTTTTCTTTCTATAGATCATGCTTTTGTCAAGCCTAAGAACTCTTTGCCTGACCATAGATCCTAAAGATTTTCCTCTATGTTTTTTTTTTTCTAAAAGTTTTGATATTTTACACTTAAGAACATGATTCAGTTTGTCTTCGTTTTTTTTTATAAGGTGTGGCACTTAGGTTGAAGTTCATTTCTTGCCTATAAATGTTCAGTTGCGCCAGCACCATTTGTTTATTTATTTTTGCTGGGTTTTTTTATACTTTTTTTTTTTAAATGTTTTATTTATTTATTTATTCATGAGAGTCAGAGACAGAGAGAGAGAGAGAGAGGCAGAGGCAGAGGGAGAAGCAGGCTCCCCGCCTAGCAGGGAGCCCGATGCGGGACTCGATCCCAGGACCCTGGGATCATGACCCGAGCCGAAGGCAGACGCTTAACCATCTGAGCCACCCAGGCGCCCCTTTGCTGTTTTTTTTAAATTTTATTTTTTATGTTATGTTAATCACCATACATTACATCATTAGTTTTTGATGTAGTGTTCCATGATTCATTGTTTGCGTATAACACCCAGTGCTCCATTCAATACGTGTCCTCTTTAATACGCATCACCAGGCTAACCCATCCCCCCACTCCCCTCCCCTCTAGAACCCTCAGTTTGTTTCTCAGAGTCCATACAAACCATGAGAGACCATTTATTTAAAAGGCTACCTTCCCTTCATTGAATTGCTTTTGCACATTTGTCAAAAATTAATTTGGGCACATTTGTGTTGGTTTATTTTGGGGTTCTCTATTTTGTTCCATTTATCCATGTGTCTATTTTTCCACCAGTCCCACACAGTTTGATTATTGTAGGAATTTGGTAGGCCTTTATATTAAAGGTAGAGTGATTCCTCCTATTTTATTCTTTTTAAAGATTGTTTTAGAGGTGCCCAGTGGCTCAGTTGGTTAAGCATCCAACTCTTGGTTTCAGCTCAGGGTCATGAGATTGAGCTCTGTGTTGGGCTCCGTGCTCAGTGCTGAGTCTAGTTGAGATTCTCTCCCTCTTCCTCTGCCCTGCCCCGCACTCATGCACACACTCTTTCTCTAAAATAAAATAAATTCGTAAAAAAAAAAAAAGATGGTTTTA
Source organism: Phoca vitulina (assembly GCF_004348235.1). Classification (NCBI taxonomy): domain Eukaryota; kingdom Metazoa; phylum Chordata; class Mammalia; order Carnivora; family Phocidae; genus Phoca; species Phoca vitulina. The sequence continues at coordinate 2,536,986 of NW_022589713.1, read as the reverse complement.
TTTCTAGTTTCTTTACCTTTCCATATAGAATTGAGAATAAGCTTATGTCTACAAAACATCTTGCTCAGATTTTGATAGGAATTAAATTAACCTGTGTATCAATTTGGGGAGAATTGACATCTTTACTATGTTGAGTTTTCCAATTCATGAACACAGTATATCTCTCCATTTATTTAGGTCTTACTTTGGTTTCTTTCATCAGCATTTTGTAATTATCAGCATACAGAGCTTGTACATGTTTTGTTGATTTGTATTCAAGTATTTTATTTTTTTGGAGCATTTGTAAATGGTATTGTGTTTTAGTTTTGGTTTCCACATGCTCATTGTTAGTATAGAGAAAGGCGTCGTTAGTATACAGAAATGCAGACAATCATGGTGTCTGCAAATATGGGCAGTTTTCTTTACTATTTATACTTTTTTTTTTTTGCTTTGCTACAGTGACTAGAACTTCCAATAATATGTTAAATGTGGTGAGAGTGTACATTCTTGCCTTACTCCCAATCTTAGAGGGAAAGCATTCACTCTTTCACTGCATTAAGCATCAGCTCTAAGGTTTTTTTTGTAGATGTTCTGTCTCCAGTTGAAGAAGTTCACCTCTAATCTTAGTTGGCTGAGTTTTTATCATGAATGGTTGATGGATTTTGTTAAATGTTTTTTCTTTGTCCTTTGATGTAATCATATAATTGTTCTTCTTAATCCTGCATATATAGTGGAATATATTGATTAATTTAAAAATATTGAACCAGACTTGTACACCTAGAATAAATCCCACTTGGTCATGGTGTATTATATATGTTTACTAGATCTGATTTGCTAATATTTTGTTGAGGGTTTTTGTGTCTAAATTATTGAGAGATATTGGTATGTAGTTTCTTTTTTTGTTGTTATGTTTTTGTCTGGTGTTGGTATTGTGTTAATGAGAAGTGATTCCTTCTCTTTTATTTTCTGGAAGAGATTGATTAATTCATCTTTAAATGTCTGAATTCTCCAGTGAAACCATCGAATCCTGAAGACTTTTGTTGTTGTAGATAGCTTTTAAATCACAGATTCCATGTCTTTAATGGTTATAAGACTGCTTAAGTTATTTCTTTCATCTTGGTTGAGGTTTGATAGTTCATGGTTTTCAAGCAACTCTATCCCAAGTTGTCAAATTTTGGGGGGTATTGTTTAGTAATACCTTACTATCCTTTTGATGACTAGAGGATCTGTAGTGATATTCCTTCTTTCATTCCTGATGTTGTTAATCTTTGTCTTCTTTTTATCCTTTTAATTCTTGCTCTTGATTTATAAATTTTGTTGATGTTTTTAAAGAGCCAGTTTTTGTTTCATAAATTTTCTCTATTTTTTAAAATTTTTTTGTTTTCAATTTAATTGATTTCTGCTTTTTTGGTATTTCTTTTTCTTCTGCTTGCTTTGGTTTTATTGTACTTTCCTTTTTCTAATTTCTTGAGATAGGAACTTGGATTTTTTTTTTTAAGTTTTTATTTAAATTCCAGTTAGTTAATATTTCGGGTATACAATATACTGATTCTTATTTATTTGAGAACTTCCCTCTTTTTTAGTGGAAGCACTTCCCTCTTTTCTAATGGAAGCACTTAATGTTTCAAATAGAAAATTTTACTCATAAATTTAATCCTCTTCACTGCTTTAGTTGTGTTGTACATGTTCTGATATGCTATACTTTCATCTCCATTTTAGTTATCTGTGTGTGTATGTATAATTTTAAAAATTTCTTTTGAGACTTCTTTGACATATGCATTATTTAGAAGTGTGCTGTTTAGTTTCCAAGTGTTTGTAGATTTTCTTGTTATCTTTGTTATTGATTTCTAGCTTGATTCCATTATGGTCAGAGAATATACTTATATAATTTCAACTTTTAAAAATTTGTTGAAATTTGTTTTCTGACCCAGTATATGCGCTGCCTTGGTGACTGTTATATGGCTGCTTGAAAAAAATATGTATACTGCTGTTGTTGGGTGGAGTTTTTTATATATGGCAATTAAGACCTCGTGATTGATAGTTTTGTTGAGTTCTTTCATTTCCTTGCTGGTTTTCATTTCCTTGCTGATTTTCTGTCTAATTCTATCAGTTACTAAAAGTGGAATTTTGAAAGTCCCCAACTTTAATTGTAGACTTGTCTATTTTTGGGTCTATGGTTTTTGTTTTACATAATTTGTGATTTTGTTGTTTGATGTGAACACCTTTAGGATTGGTATGTGTTCCTGGTGGATTGATCCTTTTATCATTATGTAATGTCCTTCTTTCTCTCTAGTAATTTTCTTTGTTCAGAAGTCTACTTTTTTCCTGCTTTTTTATTTTTTAAATTTTATTATGTTAGTCACCATACAACATATCATTACTTTATCTGATATATATATAGTCACTACTGTTTTTTTAAAACAGTTTACAGAGGCACCTGGGGGGCTCAGTAGGTTAGGTATCCAACTCTTGAATTCACGTAAGGTATTGATCTCAGGGTCATGAGTTCAGGTCCTGTGTTCAGGTTCCTGTGTTGGGCTCCACTCTAGGTGTGGAGCCTACTTAAAAAAAAAAAAAAAGTTAAAACTGTTTACATGGTATATTGTTTCTATTCTTTTGCTGTTAATCTACCTATGAGCAAATTTTGAGTTTTGTAGACAGCATGTTGTTGAACCATGTTTTGTTTTGTTTTGTTTTGTTTTTTTAAATCTACTCTGCCAGTCTCTCTTTTTCTTTTATTTATTTGAGAGAGAGTGAGAGAGAGTAAATGGGGTGAGAGGGAGAGGGAGAGAGAGAATCTCAAGCAGACTCTGTGCTAAATGCAGAGCCCAACGTGGGGCTCAATCTCACGACCCTGAGATTATAATGCCCTGAGCCGAAATAAAGAGTCAGTCACTTAACCAACTGAGCCACCCAGGCGCCCCTCGGCCAGTCTCTTTTAATTTATGTATTTTTAAAAAATATTTTATTTATTTATTTATTTGACAGAGAGAGAGAGGGAGAGAGCATGAGACAGGGGGAGAGGCAGAGGGAGAGGGAGAAGCAGATTCCTCGCTGAGCAGGGATCCTGATGTGGGGCTGGATCCAGGAACCCTGTGATCATGACCTGAGCTGAAAGCAGCTTAATGACTGAGCCACCAGGCACCCCTTAATTTATGTATTTAGACCATTTACATTTAAGGTGATTATTGGTATGTTAGAGTTTAAGTATGCCATTGAATTATTTGTGTTCAGTTTGTTTCCTCTGGTTCTCTTTTTTTCCATTTTTTTTACCTTTCTGTTGGTTTCTTGAACATTTTTAGGATTATATTCTGATATATTTATAGTGATTTTCTGTATATTGCTTTGCATGGGTTTCTTGGTGGATGTTCTGGTTATTACAATATAGACGCATAATTTGTAGTCTGTGGTCTAATAATGATGTGTCTTACATGGACTTCTTGGGTTTATTCTATTTGGGTAGAATAAGATCTTCCCTAAACCTTGTTGAATCTATAGGTTTATATCTCTTGCCATATTTAGGAAGTTTACAGCCATTATTTCTTTGAATATTATTTTGTCCTACTTTCTCTCTTCTCATTCTTAGATTCTAATCCTATGAATCTTAGCTCTTTTGTTACTGTCTCACGTTTCTGAGACTTTGTTAATTGTGTGTTTTTTGTTTTTTCTATTTTCTCTTTGTTCAGTTTGGGTGAATACTGTTGATTTATCCTGAAGTTTATTGATTCTGTCTTCTGTCATTATACTCTGCTATTGAGCCTGTCTAGTGAGTTTTTTCTTTCAGTTTTTGCATTTTCAGTTCTATAATTTCTATTTGGTTCTTTTTTGTAACTTCTGTTTCTTTGTTGAGATTATTTTTTGTTTCAATAGAATATTTAATCGCTTTTAAAATAATTTTTATGCTGGCTGCTTTATAATCCTTGTCAGATAATTTCAACATTTGATTTATCTCAGTGTTGGGTCTGTTGTTTATCTTTTCTTGTTAATGTTATGATTTTCCTGGTTCTGGCATGATGAGTGATTTTCCATTGAATCCTGGTTATTTTGAGGTTATACTATGAGGGCTCTGGATCCTATTTCATCTTTTTCTTTTTTTTTTTTTTAAAGCAGGCACTCCCCCTATTGAGGTATAGCATGAAAGCCAGATGGAGTATATTTGTTCAGCTTCCTGCTGGGCTCACTGACACTACCCCAGCAAAAGTGGGTTTTGACTCATACTGCCTTGTATCAGACTGGTAGAGTGGAAGTTCACCTATCCCCCTTGGCTCCATTCACACTTTTCTGGCTAAAGTGGGTCACCAACTTGCACTGTCTTGTGTCTCTGCTTGGATTATAACATTAGCTCCCTGCTGCTGAACTCCCTGTTAACAAAGACTGAGAGTCAGAGGGCTGATTCACACTGCTTTGTTGCAGGTGAATGGTTAGAAGAAGCTTGACTCCTCTATGTGCCCCACTGACACCAAGGGATGGGAGAAGTAGAGTGCCACCCAGCCCTGCTTCCTGCCACTTTATTCTGCCTTGTTGATGCCAGCTTGGAGTGGAGGCTCAGCTCCTTGCTGGTCCCACTGGCACCAGAGGAAAGGAAGCAGATTGTTGACTACTCGGTTTCATAGTACCTTGTTCTACCTAATTGGTATTGAGGAGGGCTGGAGGCTCCTAATTGAGATCCTCTAGGATCTGGATGGGGAGCAGGAATAGAGTGCTGCTGGTACTGTTCTTAACTGCTTCATTCCGTCTCTTTGCTGTCACTCGGTATGGAGGTTTAAGTTCCCACTATGCCTCCCTGACACCGGAGTGGAAGGAAAGTGGAGTGGTCACTACTACTGCTTTATATGACTTTGTTCAGACTCAGTGCAGGGGGGGCGTGGTGGAGGGCTAGCTTTCCATTGGCCCTGCTGACACTTCCCCTGGTTGGGGAGTTGGAGCAGATCTTAACTCCTACAAGAGGGAAATGGAAGATCAGCTCCCAGATCAGCCCACTGACACAATGCCAGTCAGGTGAATTAGAGTACACCACCTGCTTCTAAGGGGTAGGGAGGGGATGGTGTGGAAGATCGACTTTCTACTTGGCCCCAGCCCCACTGAACCCGGGGGGTGGGAGGTACAGTGGTACAGTTGATGGCTAGCTTGAGAGGGTGGATATTGCCAAGAATGTTTTTTTGTTGTTTAGTCACCCTATTCCTGATCAGCTATGAACTTTTTCTTTTTTGTCTGTGGCTATTGGTGATTCTGCTTTGGAGACTTTGGCACATTGTCTGGGATATATGGAGATAATAAGGAAACTCAGGGATCTCATTGCCTTGGTATTTCTCAAGTCCTGAGATTCCTAGGCCATCTGTCTTCCTTTCACCTTTCAGAGGCTTTCTATACTTATGTTGTGTTACGATCAGGGCTTTTTAGTTGTAAGAGGGAGGACCTGAGAGTAATAGGGCTACTCCATCTTGGTTGTGACCTTGGGTTGATATTTTAGCCAAATTAAATATTGCTTTGAATAATTGAAAACTTTTTTAAGTAATTGATTAAATTTTCACAAATGTCAATAGCTAGTTCACAAAAGTCAGTAGTTATATAAATGCATCTCTATGTCTCTGCTAAACATTTCTTCTTTGAGTTCTGTTCTGCTAATGCCAAATTGAGACTGTGGCATGGAGATTTAAGCAGTTTTACAGTAGGCCTGACTGTGAGGAACTAGACTTAAGAGTTTTGTTGATCATAGTTGGCTGTTCTCAACAATCAGGTGAGCTATAGAAGTCAAGTCTAAAGCAGTCAGCCCAAGGAATGGGCATAGGTAGGTACCAAGGGTTCAGAGAGTCAGATCAAGTCCTCAGTTTGGGATCAAAATTAATACAGAGAGTGTCTCTGAGTTTATAAATGTACTTGGCTGAAATAGAGGGTCATTGGGCAAACAAAGTAGATTTTGTGAATTATCTTCCCCTGCCAAATCTACCTTCCGCATAGACTAGTTATATCAGTTAGGAATGCATTCTGCAGCAAGTGGCTTAAGTGGACATGGCTTTATTTATTTCTTGAATCAAGAAGAAGGGGTATATAGGCAGTTCAGTAATGTCACCAGGGACCCAGCCCTTTTCCATCTCTCACTTTGTCTTTCTCAATGAGTTGAGTCTCATGTTGGTCTTCTCATGATCTCAAGATGGCTTCTGCACTGCCAGATGTCACATTCATTTCTAGGCAGGAATATGAGGGGTGAAGCACTCAGGGGAAATGCCTGTATTAGAAGATCAAAAGCTTTCCTACAACTGCAGGGGTTCTGGGGAACTGACTGCAGGGAGTTGGCTCACTGCTTGCTGAAATATCAGGTTCTGTTGTAAGGAAGAATACACTAGCAGGGCCTGCCTCACTGGACCATTACATCTTCCTCCAGAAAATAATGTGTGCATGCTTACTTTAGTTCCTTGAGTGGGAGAAAAATAGTATCTCAAGGAAAGAAAATGTATCAAGGACGCCCTTTTTAAAAAGGTCTTCTGTACATGTCTTGTCAAGGCTCTGCTTTTTCTACTTTTGCAGTATTCTCTGGGGTTTGTGGAAGTAGTGTTAAGAGGCACACCTTAAAAATGTTTGTGACAAATGATTTTGAATGATTAAGATTTTATAGAGCAAAGAACTGATGCAGAACTATAGATCTCATGGGGTGGGGTACTTCCTAGATAGTCACTTCAAGATCTCTGGGGCTTTTCAAGCCTTCACTTCTCTCATGAGATCCTGGTTTGTCACTTTTGGGGTACAGTGAGAATATCTGCAGTGAAATAAGAGCTGGTATTAATGGGAGTGTGGTTGGGCTGAACATGGGGAAGGCAGGAAAAATAAGGTTGAGTTCCACTGGGGAAAGCATTTATTCTTTTTCAGGCCACTGAAAAATGGCTTTAATAGACACAGGGTCATTAGCAAATAATTTAAACCTAGAAGTTCATATCATTTTTTGTTTTCAGTCTAGGTGTATACATATGAGTTTATTATATTGATATCTTTACTATGCATTACTTAAACCTTGAGAAACCTAAACAAATTTTATTCACATCATACAGTCTAAGACCAGCTAATCTTTTTATTGTCTTTTCATTGTTCACCAGTACTAGACTATGTTCGAGACCAAAGTCCTTAGGTATACATCATACTATTTTCCTTTATTCCTTCTCTCTGTGGACATGTGCAAACAGAAAATAAAGTTTGACAGGTGTTTTTACTGTTGCTATAAATAATGCTTACATGGGTTTCCTTGTTACTAGATCTGGAAAGGTTATGGAGATTGATATTTATTCAACAACATTGATAGGCCTATGTATACATGTATATCTTTTATTACCAGTATAACTTTGAAAGCTCTTCTGTGTATCATTATGTTGTTGCTATAGCAACGTAGTTACCAAAATAAGGTATATTTTTTTTTCTGCTTTGTCTTTTTAAAGGAGGTCTCTTTTTCCGCAAGCTTTTTAATCAGGACTGTGGAATTTTGGTCCCAGACATTCAATATTCTTTCTATTTATCTTTTCCCCTTGAATTTCCCTTGCTTAAAATTAGTTATTTATCATTATAAAATGCAATTTTTATTGGACTAAATCCTAGTGGGAGTTCTCAAGATGAATGAAGGAAAGCCGTGTATGATATGGTATAAACAGTAGAGGCTCTGCTGTTACCTAGCCCCATGATCTTGGCTTGTAATCTTTTCATACTTTTGCTGCTTCATCTAGAAAATGGTCAAAGAACCAGCTACTTCACAGGAATGATGTACACATTACTCTGCCTGGCAGGAATTCAGTTACGTCTTACTTCCTTCATCTTCCTTTTTTTCCCTTTCCCTGTTTTTTGTTTTTTTGTTTTTTTTAACTAAGGTTAATAGCATACAGTTTTTTCCTCCATAGATGTCATCACATTCCCACCTACCCTGGATATCTGAACATTACCTGATATAAGGGAAGTTCTTAGGTCTAGGAAGTATCTCGATCTCAGCTCTACCAAAACAATGAATTCCATTTTAATTGGTGATTTAAAATGCCTAACCAACTTTGATTATGTCCACAGCCTGTGTTTCTGCTCAATGGAGTAGAGATTTTGTAGAAAGCATAATTTTAGAACTTAATTGTTACTTTTATTTATTATACCCCCCCTTATTTCCAAAAAGAATATGAGGTGTTATAAAAGGACATAATAAAATTAACAACTTGATGGAAAAAAAGGGAGGAAGGTGTTGGACAAAAACCAAGAAACAGAATAGGTGAACCCCTAGAGTCAACAGTTAAGTGCAGCTTTCCTGAAAATCCTACCTGAACTTGAGGGATTCTGTTAATAGCCTTTTTCTAGGAATAGGAGTGGAGTAGGGGTTAGAGAGGTGGGTTTATTTAGTTTGTTTGTTTATTTCAGCAAGGCTGACTTAGCACCAGAAGAAACCTACAAGAAGTCTGTAGGAAGTAAGTAGGAGGGCCCGTAGGCCCTAGTGAGAACCTGCACTATCCGTGTAGCATGCAGCCAGTCCTGATAGGTGACAGCTGGCTGCCCCTCTAAGGCTGCTGTTCATTGAGGAGGCAGCAAAACTTTTCTAAAGAACGCAGCCCCAGCCTATCTTTCTGTTAGTTTCTCTTCATCTTCATCTCTCCCTCCACCTTCTTATTGTTTCACTTACCACCAGGCCTGAATAAACAAGTCAGATCATGTTATTTTAGCTTAGGAATAGGATGGTTTTTATTTGTGGCAGATTTGATTTAATGCATCTTCAAAAACATGCAGTTTGGTTTCTTCTCAGATTCTTTATATATTATTTACATTTTTATAAATGGGAACAGTTTCAAATTAGAGAAAAATGAATTAACTCACTGGACAAGGTATGATCAACAACTCCTTTTACATCTATTTCATAGATGGATAAACAAAAAGATTAAATAACAGTGTCACATAGCTGATTAAATACTTTGTCTTTTCTATAATATTCCCATTTGAATTAGTTGAAGAAACCAAACAAATACAGCTATGGCAAAATATAGCATGAAGATACTGTCATTGGAGAGTTGTTTCGAAGAGACAGGGCACACCAGATCTTGAGTCTTGCCTTATTGGACTGAAGAAACCCACTGTATAGAAAGCCATCGAGTATCATTAGCAAGTTGTTCCAGTCACCTTAAACTTTTTTTTGCAGTTCTTAAAAGGTACCAGGCTCTCGCCTTTGACCCTTTGTTTTTTTGTTTTTTGTTTTATTTTGTTTTGTTTTTAAGATATTATTTAATTGAGAGAGAGAGAGACCACATGCACATGAGCAGAGGGAGGGGCAGAAGGAGAGGGAGAAGCAGGGTTCAATCCCAGGACCCTGGGATCATGACCTGAGCTGAAGGCAGACGCTTAACCAACTGAGCCACCCAGGAGCCTCACCTCTGACCCTTTGAATGTACTGTACCATCTGCTGGGGATTCCTCCCCCTTCTATCGTCTTTTCTCTACAATTTTTTGCTGGTCTTAGCTAAAATGTCAAATTGTCAGGAAGGTATTCCCTGACCTTTGATGGGGTTCCATGACATTTTTTTTTACCCCATATTATAGTGCTCTTCACATTTACTATTATTTGTTTAATGTTTGCATTTCTGGCTATAATGTAAATTCTATGAAAACCAGCCTTATTCTTTGCTTTACCTATCTCAAACACAATGTCTCTGTTAGTAATGCTCCAAAGTATTTGCTGACCTTTCCCTGTAGATGTTAAAAAGGCTGGACACTCACTTTCTCAGCCTTATTTGCAATTAAGGGTGACTTTCTGTGAAGGTTCTATCAAATTATATGTAAGTAAAATTCTGTTGGGGGTTTATGGGAAATTTTGCACCACTTCTTCCCTTGTTGCTTCCTTCTTATTCTTCCTATCTGAAATTCAGAGGACAGGTTTGAGGCAGATCAGCCTTTTTGCAATGGTGAGTTTCCTGTGAGGATGAACATGACATTCTAAGTAAGACAGAAGGAGCCTGGGTCATTGATAACATCTTGGTGCTCTTCTACCAGCCCTGAAATGTTTCTCTCCAAACTTGTCGTTATGTGAGAACAATTAACCACTATATGGCTAATACACTGTTGTCTGGTTTCTGTTATATGTAGCCATATATAATTCCTGATACATAAACTTCCTATCCACATCACTTATTTGGTACCCAGCATGAGCTATTTTATGATAGTGGGTGGATGGATGAATGGATAGGTGGATGAGATGGGTGAATGAACAGCAACCACTAGACTATAAACTGCTAGAGAATTAAGACCTCATCTTATATATTTTGTATCACCCCTACCCCACCCAACTCTATCCACCCTGAGCACTATCCTACATGTAGTAGATGCCCAACAAATGTTTATTGATGACGATGTTGATTGTGGATTGAAGATATTACTTCATTAAAGAAAGCTCTGAGAGGGCGCCTGGGTGGCTCAGTCGGTTAAGGGTCTGCCTTCGGCTCAGGTCATGATCTGGGGTCCTGGGATCAAGACCCACGTCAGGCTCCCTGCCTAGCGGGGAGCCTGCTTCTCCCTCTACCCTTCCCTCCTGCTTGTGATCTCTCTCTCTCAAATAAATGAAATCTTAAAAAAAAAAAAAATAAAGGCGGCTCTGAGTTACAGGTTTAATTTGGATTCTAAAAATTAAATTTCCCTAAATCTAAACTTTCCCTTTCACAATCTAAAAAGACTGATAAGCATTTGGATTAATCTGTGGTACATCCCAGATATTTAGAAAACCAAGTATCTTTAAAAGTTAGAATCAATGTTCTAAGTGGTGTTTAAAACAAAACAACCTTTATTGAATGGAAGGATGTCAAGTAATATAATTCTCTACTGAGATAGCACATTACAAGTAAGACGACCATAAAATTTATAGTCCATATTGGGAACTTTTTGAGAGTAAAAGGGGGTGTTATTAAAAATTATTCTTTTTTAAGACTAAAAAGCAATTTTAGGTTTATAACAAAATTAAGAAGGAGGTACCGATATTTCCTATATCCTCCCTGCCACCACATAACCTGCCCCATTATCAACATCACTCACCAGAAGTGTACATATTTTACAAGGATGAACCTACATTGATATATCATGATCATCTAAAGTTCATAGTTTACCTTAAGGTTCCCTCTTGATGTTGTATTCTATAGGTTTGGAAAAATGTACAATGACATGTATCCATCTCTTGTATCATACAGAATAGTTACACTGCCCTAAAAATCCTCTGTGATATGGCTATTCATCCTTCTGCCCCAAAACCACTGATCTTTCTGTTGTGTCCATGGTTTTGCCTTTTCCTTGTCATATGGTTGGAATCATACAGCATGTACCCTTATGAGATTTCTTTTTTTCTTTTATTTAGTAATACACGTTAAGATTCTTACAAGTCTTTTCATGATTTGATAGCTCATTTCTTTTTAGTGCTGAATAATACCCCATTGTCTGTGGGTACCACAGTTTGTTTATCCATTTCCCTACTGAAGGACATCTTGGTTGCTTCCAAGTTTTAGTAATTATGAATAAAGCTATTCTAAATAGCCACGTGCAAGTTTTTGTGTAGACATACATTTTCAGCTTCTTTGGGTAAATACAAAGGAACATGATTGCTGGATCATATGGTGAGAATATATTTAGTTTTGTAAGAAACTGCCAAACTCTTCCAAAGTGGCTGTATTTTTTTGCATTTCCACCAGCAACGTGTGACAATTCTTGTTGCTCCACATCCTTCTCAGCATTTGGTGTTGTCAGCGATCTGACTTTTGGCCTTTCACATAGGAGTACAGTGGTATTTCATTGTTTTAATTTGCATTTACCTGATGACATATGCCGTCGAGCATCTTTTTATTTGCTTATTTGCCACTTGTATATCTTCTTTGGTGAGATGTCTATTAAAGTGTTTGGTCCACTTTTTAATTGGATTGTTTCTTTTCTTATTGTTGAGTTTTAAGAGTTCTTCATGTACTTTAAATAACAGTCACTTAATCAGATGTGTCTTTTGCAAATATTTTCTCCCAGTCTGGATTTTCTTCTAATTCTCTTAGTATTGTTTTTTGCAGAGCAGAAGCTTTTAATTTTGATAAAGTTTAGCTTATCAATAATTTCTTTCATGGATCATGTCTTTGGTGTTGTATCTAAAAAGGCATCACCATACCCAAGCTCATCTAGGTTTTCACCTATGTTATCTTGTAGCAGTTTTATACTTTCGCCCTTTGCGTTTAGGTCTGTGATCCATTTTGAATTAATTTCTGTGAAGGTTGTAAGGTTTGTGTAGATTCATTTTTTTTTTTTTTACATGTGGATGTCTAATTGACCAGCAGTATTTATATGGGTCTATTTTTGGACTCTCTATTCTGTTCCTTTAATTTCTTTGTCTATTTTTTCACCACTACCACACTGTCTTTATCAGGTAGTATCAGTCTTCCAACTTTGTTTTTCCCTCAATATTGTGTTGGCTATTCTGGCTCTTTTGCCTTTCATATAAACTTCAGAATCAGTTTGTCAATATCCATTAAATAAATTGTGGGGTTTTGATTGGCATTAAATTGAATTTGTAGATCAAGTTGGGCAAAACTGACATTTTGACAGTATTGAGTCTTCCTATCTATGAACATGGAATATCTTTCAATTTTTTTACTTCTTTGATTTCTTTCAATTTTTTTCTTTCATCAATTTTGTAGTTTTCCTCATATAGATCTTGTACATATTTGTTAGATTTATATGTAAGTATTTTATTTTGAGGGATGCTAAGGTAAGTGCTAATGTGCTTTTTAATTTAAAATTCCATGTGTTCATTGCTGGCATATATCTTCTATATCCTATTTATAATAGGAGAGTGATTTACTTTTGTATATTAACCTTGTATCCTGCAACATTGCTTTAACTGCTTATTAGCTCCAGAGTGTTTTTTTTTAATTCTTTCAGATTTTCTACATAGATAATCATGTCACCTGAGAACAAAGACAGTTTTATGTCTTCCTTCCCAATATATATATTTTTTATTTCCTTTTCTTACCTCATTGCATTAGCAAGGACTTCTTGTACAATGTTGAAAAAGGGTGTTGAGAGGGGTATCCTTAACTTGTACCTGATGTTAACAGGAAAGCTTTGGTGTCTCACCATTAAGTATGTTGCTAGTTATACTTTTTTTTTTTTTAAGAAAGTCTTTATTAAGTTGAGAAAATTCCCCTTTATTGCTAGTTTACTGTGAGATTTTGTTCATGAATGGATATTGGATTTTGTCATATGCTTTTTTTGCATCTGGTCATATGATCATGTAATTTTTCTATCTGATACTGTCAATGTGATTAATCTTAACTAATATAATCATTTTAGTTAAGTTTTGAATGTTGCACCAGCCTTGAATACCTGGGGTACATCCCACTTGGTCATGGTATGTAAATATTTTGTTGAGGATTTTTGCATCTGTGTTCATGAGAGATAATCTGAGTTTTCTTTTCTTCTAATGGCTTTGGTTTTGCACTTAGGGTAATGCGTCCCTCATCAAATGAATTAGGAAGGATTCCCTCTGCTTCTACTCCCTGAAGGAGATTGTAGAGAGTTGGTATAACTTATCCTTAAATGTTAGAATTCACCAGTGAACTCATTTGGGCTTGGCTTTCTTTTTGGAAGGTTATTAATTATTGATGCAGTCTTTTAAATAAATATAGTCTTGTTCAGATTGTCTATTCCTGTGTGAGTTTTTGCAATTCTTTCAAGAAATTTGTCCATTTTTATCTAGGTTATTAAATATGTGGGCATAGAGTTGTTCATAGTATTCCTTTATTATCCTTTTATTCAAAGTATTTGTAGTGATGTCTCTTTTTTTAAAGATTTTATTTATTTGAGAGAGAGAGAACGAGTTGGAGGAGGGGCAGTGAGAGAGAGAGAGAGAGAGAAGCAGACTCCCCACTGAACAGGAAGCCTGATTTGGGGCTTGATCCCAGGGCCCTGGGATCATGACCTGGGCCAAAGGCAGATGCCCAACGAACTGAGCCACCAAGGTGCCCCTTCTCTTGTCTTTCATTTCTGTTGTTAGTAATTTGTGTCCTCTCTCTTTTCTCAGTTAGGCTGGTTAGAAGTTTATCAATTTTATAGATTTTTTTTCAAAGAAACAGCTTTTGGTTTTGTTGATTTTTCTCAATTGATTTCCTGTTTTCTGTTTCATTGATTTCTGCTCTAATCTTTTTTTTAAAGGTGAGCCCTTTATTTTTTTTTTAATTTTTTAAAAGATTTTATTAGAGAGAGAAAGATGGTGAGAGAGAGCACAAGCAGGGAGGAGAGTGAGAAGCAGGTTTTCTGTAAGCAGGAAGCCCAATGTGGGGTTCGATCCCAGGACCCTGAGATCATAACCTGAGCTGAAGGCAGACACTTAATTGACTGAGCCACCCAGGCGCCCCTCTGCTCTAACTCTTATTATTTATTTTCTTCTGCTTACTTTGGATTTAATTTGCTCTTCTTTTTGTAGTTTTCTAAGTTAGAAGCTTAGATTATTGATTTTTTGATCTTTATTCTTTTCTAATCTATGCTTTAGATACTATAATTTCTCTTCTAAGCACTGTTTTTTTTTCCCACATCCTACAAATTTTGATAAGGTATGGTTTCATTTAGTTCAAAATATTCTTTAATTTCTTTTGAGATTTCTTCTCTGACTCATGTATTTTTAGAATTATTTATTCTCCACACTTTGGGAGATTTTCCAGATAATTTTCTGTTACTGATTTCTAGTTTAATTCCATTGTGGTCTGAGAGAGCAGGTGCTGTATGATTTCTATTCTTTTTTTTTTTTTTTTTTTTTTTTTAAAGATTTTATTTATTTATTTGAGACAGAGAGAATGAGAGAGAGAGAGCACATGAGAGGGGGGAGGGGCAGAGGGAGAAGCAGACCCCCTGCCGAGCAGGGAGCCCGATGCGGGACTCGATCCCGGGACTCCAGGATCATGACCTGAGCCGAAGGCAGTCGCTTAACCAACTGAGCCACCCAGGCGCCCTGATTTCTATTCTTTTAAATTTGTTAAGATGTGTTTTATGACCCAGAAGGTTGTTTTTCTTGGAGAATGTTCCATGTGAGCTTTAGAAGAATCTATATTCTGCTCTTGTTGGATGTAGTCTATAGATGTCAGTTTTATCAGTTGTAATGGTATTGTGGAGTTCAGCTATGTCCTTACTGTTTTTCTTCCTATTGGATCTATTTCTTATAAAGATTTTTTTTTTTTTTAAATATTTTATTTATTTATTTGACAGAGAGAGAGACAGCGAGAGAGGGAACACAAGCAGGGGGAGTGGGAGAGGGAGAAGCAGGCTTCCCACTGAGCAGGGAGCCCGATGCGGGGCTCAATCCCAGGACCCTGAGATCATGACCCGAGCCGAAGGCAGACGCCTAACGACTGAGCCACCCAGGCGCCCCTAAAGATTTTTTTTTTAAATTTATTTATTCGAGAGAGAGAGACAACGAGCAAGCATGAGCGGGGCAGGGTAGGGGCAGAGGGAGAGGGACAAGTAAACTCCTTGCTGAGCAGGGAGCCAGATGTGGGGCTCAATCGTAGGACCCCAGGATTCATGACCTGAGCCAAAGCCAGACGCTTAGCCAACTGAGCCACCCAGGGGCCCCTGTCCATTTCTTATGGAGGGGTGTTGAAGTTTCCGACTATAGTAGTGAATACATGTATTTCTCCTTGCAGTTCTTTCAGTTTTTGTCAGAGGTTGTTTGATACTCTGTTGTTAGGTGCATACATGTTAAGATTTCTTATGTCTTTTTTGAGAATTAACTTCTTTATCATTGTATAGTTCCCTTCCTTCTCCCTGGTAACTTTTCTTGCTTTGAAGTTTGTTCTGTCTGAAATTAATATGGTTACTCCTGCTTTCCTTTGATTGGTCTTCGCTAATTAAAATGACTTATTTTCCTTTATCTATTTACTTTTGGTCTATATGTGTCTTTATATTTAAAGTGGATTTCTTGCAGACAATATATAGTTGGTTTGTGTTTTTTGATTCATTCTGATAATCTCTGGCTTTTAATTGGTGCATTTATTTATTTATTTATTTTTTTTTAAAGATTTTTTATTTATCTGAGAGAGAGAATGGGAGACAGAGAGCATGAAAGGGGGAGGATCAGAGGGAGAAGCAGACTCCCCGCTGAGCAGGGAGTCCGATGCGGGACTCGATCCCGGGACTCCAGGATCATGACCTGAGCCGAAGGCAGTTGCTTAACCAACTGAGCCACCCAGGCGCCCCTAATTGGTGCATTTAGACCTTTGACATTTAAAATGATTATTGGTATAGTTGGATTAATATCTACCATATTTCTTACTGTTTCCTATTTATTGCCTTTGTTTTTTGTTCTGATTTTTGTTTTCTCTTTTTCTGTCTTTTGTGGTTGAGCATTTTATATGATTATAAATCTTACAGTGTGTCCTTTATTAGCATGTCAGTTATACTTCTTTATTTCTGTCCTTTATTAGCATGTCAGTTATACTTCTTTTTTACTTCTTTATTGATTACCCTAGAGTTTGTGTTAGAAATTTACAACTAATCCAAGTTCACTTTCATATAACACTAGACACATCACAGGTGATATTATATGTACCTTATAATAACCAAAATAATCCCGATTCCTTCGTCTTGTCCCTTGTATCATTGCTTTCATTCATTTCACTTATATAAAAGCATATACATACATACATAAAATATAGACATAAGAATACATAAGTATATTGTGGCTATGATCAATTAAGAATAAGAAAAGTAAATTTTTTTTACTTTCACTTATTTCTTCTTTGATGCTCTTCCTTTCTTTATTTTTTTATTTTATTATGTTAATCACCATACATTACATCATTAGTTTTTGATGTAGTGTTCCATGATTCATTGTTTGCGTATAACACCCAGTGCTCCATTCAATACGTGCCCTCTTTAATACCCATCATCAGGGTAACCCATCCCCCCCCCCTCCCCTCTAGAACCCTCAGTTTGTTTCTCAGAGTCCATAGTCTCTCATGGTTCATCTCCCCCTCCGACTTCCCCCATTCGTTTTTCCCTTCCAACTACATTCTTCTTTTTTTTTTTTTAACATATAATGTATTATTTGTTTCAGAGGTACAGGTCTGTGATTCAGCAGGCCTACACAATTCACAGCACTCACCATACCACATACCCTCCCCAATGTCTATCACCCAGCCACCCAATCGCTCCCACCCCCCACCATTCCAGCAACCCTGTTTGTTTCCTGAGATTAAGAATTCCTCATATCAGTGAGATCATATGATACGTGTCTTTCTCTGACTGACTTTTTTCGCTCAGCATAATACCCTCCAGTTCCATCCACGTCGTTGCAAATGGCAAGCTTTCATTCCTTTTGATGGCTGCATAATATTCCATTGTATATATATACCACATCTTATTTATCCATTCATCTGTCTATGGACATCTTGGCTCTTTCCATAGTTTGGCTATTGTGGACATTGCTGCTATAAACATTGGGGTGCACGTACCCCTTTGGATCCCTACATTTGTATCTTTGGGTAAATACCCAGTAGTGCAGTTGCTGGGTCCTAGGGTAGCTCTATTTTCAACTTTTTGAGGAACCTCCATACTGTTTTCCAGAGTGGCTGCACCAGCTTGCACTCCCAGCAACAGTGTAGGAGGGTTCCCCTTTCTCCGCATCCCCGCCAACATCTGTCATTTCCTGACTTGTTAATTTTAGCCATTCTGACTGGTGTGAGGTGGTATCTCATTGAGGTTTCGATTTGGATTTCCCTGATGCCGAGCGATATTGAGCACTTTTTCATGTGTCTGTTGGCCATTTGGATGTCTTCTTTGGAAAAATGTCTGTTCTTGTCTTTTGCCCATTGCTTGATTGGATTATTTGTTCTTTGGGTGTTGAGTTTGATAAGTTCCTTATAGATTTTGGATACTAGCCCTTTATCTGATACATCATTTGCAAATATCTTCTCCCATTCTGTCAGTTGTCTTTTGGTTTTGTTGACTGTTTCTTTTGCTGTGCAAGAGCTTTTTATCTTGATGGAGTCCCAATAGTTCATTTTTTCCCTTGCTTCCCTTGCCTTTGGCAAAGTTTCTAGGAAGAAGTTGCTGCAGCCAAGGTCAAAGAGGTTGCTGCCTGTGTTCTCCTTTAGGATTTTGATGATCTTGTCTCACTTTTAGGTCTTTCAGCTATTTTGAGTCTATTTTTGTGTGTGGTGTAAGGAAATGGTCCGGTTTCATTCTTCTGCATGTGGCTGTCCAATTTTCCCAACACCATTTGTTGAAGAGACTTTTTTCCATTGGACATTCTTTCCTGCTTTGTCGAAGATTAGTTGACCATAGAGTTGAGGGTCCATTTCTGGGCTCTCTATTCTGTTCCATTGATCTGTGTGTCTGTTTTTGTGCCAATACCGTACTGTCTTGATGATTATAGCTTTGTAATAGAGTTTGAAGTCCAGAATTGTGATGCCACCAGCTTTGCTTTTCTTTTTCAACATTCCTCTGGCTATTCAGGGTCTTTTCTGGTTCCATACAAATTTTAGGATTATTTGTTCCATTTCTTTGAAAAAAGTGGATGGTATTTTGATAGGGATTGCATTGAATGTGTAGATTGTTCTAGGTATCATTGACATCTTCACAATATTTGTTCTTGCAATCCATGAGCATGGAACGTTCTTCCATTTCTTTGTGTCTTCCTCAATTTCTTTCATGAGTATTTTATAGTTTTCTGAGTACAGATTCTTTGCCTCTTTGGTTAGATTTATTCCTAGGTATCTTACGGTTTTGGGTGCAATTGTAAATGGGATCGACTCCTTAATTTTTCTTTCTTCTGTCTTGTTGGTGTATAGGAATGCCACTGATTTTTGTGCATTGATTTTATATCCTGCCACTTGACTGAATTCCTGTATGAGTTCTAGCAGTTTGGGGGTGGAGTCTTTTGGGTTTTCCACATAAAGTATCATATCATCTGCAAAGAGTGAAAGTTTGACTTCTTCTTCGCTGATTTGGATGCCTTTTATTCCTTTTTGTTGTCTGATTGCTGTGGCTAGGACTTCTAATACTATGTTGAATAGCAGTGGTGATAGTGGACATCCCTGCCGTGTTCCTGACCTTAGGGGGAAAGCTCTCAGTTTTTCCCCATTGAGAATGATATTCGCTGTGGGTTTTTCATAAATGGCTTTTATGATATTCAGGTATGTACCCTCTATCCCTATTCTCTGAAGAGTTTTGATCAAGAAAGGATGCTGTATTTGTCAAATGCTTTTTCTGCATCTATTGAGAGGATCATATGGTTCTTGTTCTTTCTTTTATTAATGTATTGTATCACATTGATTGATTTGTGGATGTTGAACCAACCTTGCAGCCCAGGAATAAATCCCACTTGGTTGTGGTGAATAATCCTTTTAACATACTGTTAGATCCTATTGGCTAGTATTTTGGAGAGAATTTTTGCATCCATGTTCATCAGGGATATTGGTCTGTAATTCTCCTTTTTGATGGGGTCTTTGTCTGGTTTTGGGATCAAGGTAATGGTGGCCTCATAAAACGAGTTTGGAAGTTTTCCTTCCATTTCTGTTTTTTGGAACAGTTTCAGAAGAATAGGTATTAATTCTTCTTTAAATGTTTGGTAGAATTCCCCTGGGAAGCCATCTGGCCCTGGGCTCTTGTTTGTTGGGAGATTTTTGATTACTGTTTCAATTTCCTTAGTGGTTATAGGTCTGTTCAGGTTTTCTATTTCTTCCTGGTTCAGTTTTGGTAGTTTATACATCTCTAGGAATGCATCCATTTCTTCCAGATTATCTCATTTGCTGGCATATAGTTGCTCATAATATGTTCTTATAATTGTTTGTATTTCTTTGGTGTTGGTTGTGATCTTTCATTCATGATTTTATTTATTTGGGTCGTTTCTCTTTTCTTTTTGATAAGTCTGGCCAGAGGTTTATCAATCTTATTAATTCTTTCAAAGAACCAGCTCCTAGTTTCGTTGATCTGTTCTACTGTTCTTTTGGTTTCTATTTCATTGATTTCTGCTCTGATCTTTGTTATTTCTCTTCTCCTGCTGGGTTTAGGCTTTATTTGCTGTTCTTTCTCCAGCTCCTTTAGGTGTAGGGTTAGGTTGTGTATTTGAGACCTTTCTTATTTCTTGAGAAAGGCTTGTATTGCTATATACTTTCCTCTTAGGAATGCCTTTGCTGCATCCCAAAGATTTTGAACAGTTGTGTTTTCATTTTCGTCTGTTTCCATGAATTTTTTAAAATTATTTCCTTGTTGATCTTTTGCTTAGATGATCTGTCCATTTCAGTGATGGGGGTGTTAAAGTCCCTACTATTATTGTATTGTATTATTGTATTGTTGTTGATGTGTTTCTTTGATTTTGTTATTAATTGGCTTATATAATTGGCTGCTCCATTATTAGGGGCATAGGTATTTACAATTGTTAGATCTTCTTGTTGGATAGACCCTTTAAGTATGATATAGTGTCCTTCCTCATCTCTTATTATAGTCTTTGGTTTAAAATCTAGTTTGTCTGATATAAGGATTGCCACCCCAGCTTTCTTTTGGTGTCCATTAGCATGGTAAATGGTTTTCCACCCCCTCACTTTCAATCTGGAGGTGTCTTTGGGTCTAAAATGAGTCTCTTGCAGACAGCATATCGATGGGTCTTGTTTTTTTATCCAATCTGATACCCTGTGTCTTTTGATTGGGGCGTTTAGCCCATTTACATTCAGGGTAACTATTGAAAGATATGAATTTAGTGCCATTGTATTGCCTGTAAGGTGACTGTTACTATATATTGTCTGTGTACCTTTCTGGTCTATGTTGCTTTAAGCTCTCTCTTTGCTTAGAGGACCCCTTTCAAGATTTCTTGTAGGGCTGGTTTTGTGTTTGCAAATTCCTTTAGTTTTTGTTTGTCCTGGAAGCTTTTTATCTCTCCTTCTATTTTCAATGACAGCCTAGCTGGATATAGTATTCTTGGCTACATATTTTTCTCCTTTAGTACTCTGAATATATCATGCCAGTCCTTTCTGGCCTGCCAGGTCTCTGTGGATAGGTCTGTTGCCAATCTAATGTTTCTACCATTGTAGGTTACATATCTCTTGTCCCGAGCTGCTTTCAGGATTTTCTGTCTCTGAGACTCCTAAGTTTTACTATTAGATGTCAGGGTGTTGACCTATTTTTATTGATTCTGAGGGGGGTTCTCTTGCCTCCTGGATTTTGATTTCTGTTTCCTTCCCCAAATTAGGGAAGTTCTCTGCTATAATTTGCTCCAATATACCTTCTGCCCTCTCTCTCTTTCTTCTTCTGGGATTCCAATTATTCTAATATTGTTTTGTCTTATGGTATCACTTACCTCTCGAATTCTGCCCTCGTGATCCAGTAGTTGTTTATCTCTCTTTTTCTCAGCTTCTTTATTTTCCATCATTTGGTCTTCTACATCACTAATTCTCTCTTCTGCCTCATTTATCCTAGCAGTTAGAGCCTCCATTTTTGATTGCATCTCATTAATAGCCTTTTTGATTTCGACTTGGTTAGATTTTAGTTCTTTCATTTCTCCAGAAAGGGTTTCTCTAATGTCTTCCATGCTTTTTTCAAGCTCAGCTAGTATCTTTATAATCGTCATTCTGAACTCTAGTTGCGACATCTTACTAATGTCCATATTGATTAGGTCCCTGGCAGTCAGTACTGCCTCTTGTTCTTTTTTTTGAGGTGATTATTTTTCCGTCTTCTCATTTTGTGCAGAGGAGAATAGATGAATGAGAGAACAAAATGCTAACAGGGTAACAACGACCTGAAAGATATACACTAAACAAATCAGAAGAGACTTTCCAGAAAGTGGTCGCTTTTCTGTTCAGAGAGTTGCTGCTATTCTTTTCTTCGATCTCCTGTTGAGTTCGTAGGTATTCAGAATGGTTTGAACCCTATTTAGCTGAATTCCTGGGACCAGATGAAATTTAGGTCTCCTACTCCTCCACCATCTTGCTCCTCCTCCCCTTTCTTTAAATAGATCCACATTTTGGACTTGTTTTCTTTTTCTCTAAAAAACTTCTTTAATATTTCTTATAAGGCAGGTATACTCCAGCAAATTCCCTCAGTTTTTGTTTGCCTGAGGAAGTCTTTATTTCTCCTTCACTTCTGAAAGATAATTTTGCAGCATACAGAATTCTAGGTTGGTGGGGGCTTTTTTTTCCCCTCAACACTTTGAATATTTCACTCTACTCTCTTCTTGTTTGCTTGGTTTTTGAGGAAAAGTCAGGTGTGATTCTTATCTTTTTTCTTGTATAGATAAGGTGTTTTGCCCTCTGAATTTTTTCTTTGATTTTCTGTAGTTTGGAGATAATATGCCTAAGTATGTTTTTGGGGGGCATTTATCCTGCTTGGTGTTTTCTGAGGTTCCTGGGTTTGTGCTTTGGTGCCTGACATTAATTTGGGAAATGCCCAGTCATTATTGTTTCCAGTATTTCTTCTGTTACTTCTCTCTTTCTTCTTCTGGTATTCCCAGTGTGCATGTGTTACACCTTTTGTAGTTGTCCCATAATACTTGGATATTCTGTTCTGTTTATTTTAAGTCTTTGTTCTCTTTGATTTTTTTAGATTTCAAAGATTCTATTGATATATCCTCTAGCTCAGAGATCCTTTTCTCAGCCATGTTGTCTACCATGACCGTTAAAGGCATTCTTTATTCTGTTAAAGTGTTTCTGATCTCTGGCATTTCTTTTGAGTTCTTTCTTAGGATTTCCATCTTTCTGCCCACACTACCCATCTGTTCTTGCATGCTCTCTACTTTATCCATTAATGCCCTTAGCATTTTAATCATAGTGTTATTTCATTATTATTTTTGGGCGGGGGAGAGGGAGAGAAAATTTTAAGCAGGCTCCACACCCAGCACGGAGCCAGACATGGGGTCCACTCTCATGATCCTGAGATCATGACCTGAGACAAAATCAAGAGTCAGAAGCTTAACCAACCGAGCCACCCAGGCATCCCTAATCATAGTTTTTTTAAATTCACAGTTTGATAATTTCAACATTCCTGGTATATCTGGTTCTGATGCTTGCTCTGTCCCTTCAAATTGTGTGTTTTGCCTTTTGGTATGCCTTGTTATTTTTCCTGATAGCCAGACATCTGTGTAAAAGGAACTGCTGTCAACAGCCTTTAGTAATATGATAGTGAGGTATAGGGGGAGGGGAAGCAATCTATAGCCCTGTGATTAAGTCTCAGTCTTGTAGTGAGCCTCTAGATTGTGAACTTCACAAGGTTCTCAGTTCTGCCCCTGTACATCCCCCCCTCCCCTGCCCTCTGCCCTTAGGTAAGACAGGATGGCTAGACTAGATTGGAGCTGGATATTTCCCTTTGCCAGGCCAGTTAGGATCTAATAATACTTACGCAGGTTAGGCTCTGGTTAACTACGTTCCCCTGAGAGCAGGCCTTGTTAAGAGAACAGATTGATCTGGCATATTCCTTGCCCTCCCCCTGCTGGAATCACAAGGGGATTTTTCTTTGATATTTGCTATGAGAACCTGGTCAAGTTCCTAGTAAGGGTCACAATATTGTGGAGGCAGCACTATGATGGTCCCCCTGCAGTTTTTAACTCTTACGGTTATCCACCATGAGCCTCCAGCAGTTTATCAATTCCAGTTCAGGTTTTCTTACCCTCAATAACCATTTTTGAATAATAAGCTTAAACCAGAACTGTCCTAGGACTTATGACTAATTTTAAGAAAATAAGTCATTTACATATGTAAAAAAATCTGTAATTTTGATATAGATTAGAGTTAGTATAAAACTATCTGAGGCCATTCCCATTTCAGTGTGTTTGCCATGTTTTTTCCCTAGCCAAAATAAACTACTCATTTCATTTCTTTCTTTGTGATTAGATTATTTTGATTCTTCAAGATACTTCTTTTTTTATGGTGTTAACGTACAGTTACTCTAGCCTATAATGATCTTTTTGATACCTTATAGCACTTATATTTTTAAACAAACTGTTTGTCAGTTGAGTATGTCTTATTTTGTATTTACTTATTTATTTTTTTGGTGCTTATTCTTACGTCTTGCCTTTTCTGCATGTCAGAATCCTTGAGAACAGTAACTGTCTTTATTTTCCTTTGTAATACCCATAGGACCTAGCACAATGGTGGGTGCATGATATTAGGTGTTTGCTGGCTTGCTGAGTGATTGGAATGTATGAAATGAATCGTGAAGCTAAGGTTTTCATATTACATTTCATTTTGGTTTTACCATTCTACACAACCTAAGAATGTTTACACATCTCCTGAAATGCACTCAAGCTAATGTGTTGTTCTGTATTATAAATGATATCCCTGCCAAGAAAGGATTGATATGGAACAGTATATCTCTTGCTGCCACTTCTGTTTCTTATTAACAGTAAATGCATGTAGGCCTATAGATGGCTCTGTCATGAATTGCATCATTTACATTGGCTTTTAATATGCCTTCTGGCATTTCAGTTTCTGTTCTCAGCAGGCAACCTCACTCATGCTGAATCCTCTAATATTTGTACCCAGATAAATGCTTAGAGAGCTGTGAAAGATATTCTTTCTGTGCTTCTGCATGGTTTCAGATGAATGTCAATGACACATTGGAAAGTATATCATTCAAATATAATTTAAAATATTGAATCATAATAATTTCCCAGAATTTATATTCTATTTTTTCTTTTAATGGACATGAATTTTTATATTGAGTTTTGTTGCCTGTATATGATTACTCCTGGGTTTTGTCATTGTCTGCCCTCAAAAGAAGAGGGCGTTTCTCATCTCCTGTCAGACAGCAGGCACCTTGTGGAATGCCCATGCCTGAGCTTGGAAAGGGGAGCAGAAAAACAGCGAGAGGGAAAGTGGAAAATGATTTACAACATTTTCTTTACCCATGTTAGGGGTGGTTCATGGCAAGGAGGATGGGAAGAAGGAAAATACATATTTAAAAGTATTAGCTTTTAGTTAATCAAGGTTCAGAAGAAGAGAAAAATTTTTACTTTGTAATAATTATACATTTTTTGTGTCAATGATTATATAGATGAGCTGAACAAATCTTTTTAGAGCTTTTTTTCCTTGAGCTGAACAAATGTTTTTAGAGCTTTTTTTTTCCTTCAGGATCCTTTGTGTTAAAGGATTAAAGGATCTCATACTGCATATGAGATTAGGATAAAGAAAATCGCATTTATTTTCACAGAGAACTTTTTTTTCCACATATTTTTTGTTTGTAAAATAGTAGGGTTTTTTTTTTTTTTTTTCGGGAAACAAGACTTTATACTTAGAAATGTGTTCATAAATATTATGGATTTTTTTTTATTTTTTTATGTGCCATTTTGAATTCTGAATTCTCTGTTGAAAAATATTTGAATGATTTGTTTATACGTTCTGCTTTATTGGTATATTAGTGAAAGTCCCCTGGTAATTGCTCAGGGAAGAGCAGCAACTCCTATAACTATATGAGTTTTAATCCCATTATTATTGTTATTTTTAAAGATTTTATTTATTTATTTGATAGAAAGATAGAGCCGGAGAGCTTGAGCGGTGGGGAGGGGCAGAGGGAGAGGGAGAAGCAGGCTTCCAGCTGAGCAGGGAGCCTGACGGGTGGCTCCATCCCAGGACCCAGGGGATCAGGACCCGAGCTGAAGGCAGACGCTTAATGACTGAGCCACCCAGGTGCCCCAATCCTATTATTGATCTAATTTAGAATTATTTTTATCTATTAGAAATTTAAAAAATTAAAAATGGGACATAATTATTGTGTTAAGGTACTGGAATCCGGGTAATCCTTCTGCCCCTCTCCCTGCCATTTGAAAAAATTCTATAGACAGAGATTTAGGTTAACTCATTCATTCATTCATGAATGACTCATCATTTTCTAATTTTTGCCAGATGGTGTATCTTGAGAAAGACATTTGAATATTCATTTGTATGTATTTTGCATCATTCCATTGTTATTTTTGTCAATCTCAAGAGAGTTGTTTAGTCCAAATTCTATCATTAACATGCAAATAAAATTGTGATAACAATAAACATAATGATATAATCAGGGAATTCAAAGAATGTCTTTGTTTTCAAATGTAATTTTGTCAAAAATGTGGTCTCAGTTCACATACCTCTTCACTATGTCTAATGAAACTATCTAGTTTAATGGGACTGCATAAGAGATGGTCAAAGAAGGTAGGAGAGTTAGGAGTGGAGAGAGGATTAGTATAGGGAAGGAACAAAAAAGTAAAACAAAGCAGTTGGTCAACACTTCTGTTAAAAAACAAATGTGTAGTTGGGAAACATGGTAGTATTTATGACCAATCTAAACAGCAGGATAGCTCAGACTCAAGCTTAGACTGGAAGTACAGTATTGCCAAGTAAAAGAACTAAGGCCAAATCCACAACACTCTCACTGAGCCATTCATAGCTCTGTGATTTAACTTTTCCTTATCCTTTTGTTAATAACTTTGTTTTTGCAAAATAAATAATTTTGTGAAATGAAGTAAATGGCCTTCTAATATTAAGCCAGAAAATTTGGAGAGGCATAGAGAGAGAAACAAAAATTAAAGGATTGAAAATGCCTAGTAATGGGCGCCTGGGTGCCTCAGTTGATTAAGCATCTGCCTTCGGCTCAGGTCATGATCCCAGAGCTTCAAGCCACATGTACCCCCCTGCATCTGGCTCCTTCTCAGCAGGGAGCCTGCTTTTCCCTCTCCTGCTCCCCCTGCTTGTGCTTGCGCTTGCTCTCTCCCTCTCTCTGTGTCAAATAAATAAATAAAAATCTTAAAAAAAAGAAAATGCCTAGTAAGAACATTCTGTAAATTTGGGCGGCGACTAATCCGAGGAAAGAGATAACTAATTAAACATTCTGTATTGCTCTGCTGTTTTTCTTTTGCTTAAGTTTGTTTTCTCTTTCTCTAACCTTTTGCTTTTAGCCTGTCTTTATTTTGTAAATTGTGTCTGTTAAAAGCAGCATTTTCTTGGAATATTTATCACCATTGTTCTTCTGTGTCAGACTTTGTCCAGTGTTCTTAGTTCTCTCTTACCAGAATGCAGTCCAAACATAAGCCTGTCTTTTTTTCTCTGCTTAACTTAATGTAAAACTAATAAGAGTATGAGCTGAAAGCATTATGTTTATGCCTTTGAAAAATTAACTTTAGTATACCCTGTTTTATAGCTCCTATCTTCTAAAAAGGAAAGTTTTATTTTCTTGTAAATGCTAAATCATAGACTTCTTTTTAATCTTATTTTCTTTG
This sequence comes from Phoca vitulina, assembly GCF_004348235.1. Lineage (NCBI taxonomy): Eukaryota > Metazoa > Chordata > Mammalia > Carnivora > Phocidae > Phoca > Phoca vitulina. The sequence goes on along the minus strand of NW_022589713.1, from coordinate 2,509,815 downwards.
GCTAGATATTTTATTCACTCATATCTTTATATCTACAAGAATAGGTTATAATTTTCTTCATTTCCTGTCCTCTTTTAAAGGGAAGAAAAGTTGGCTTTTGAAGTAAAACTCAAAATTGTCAGCGAGTTAAAGAAGCTATTACACTATTATATTGGCCTGGTATTTTATGCTATTATGGGAAGGAAGACTACCATTTGAGAGCTTTCTAGGGTTGATAAGAATTATACTAAAAAAAATTATGTTTCACATAATTATAAGCATGTTTTGTTTGTCGCAGTGGAAAAAATAGGAACCACCACCACCACCACCCCTGTGCCTCTTTCCTCCAATGCTTTTCTTTCTTTTACCCACGTCTGAAGTCAGTTTGAAGGAGATGAAAGCGATTTGCTGTGGAAGCTAGAATATTAAGTGCTTTGGCAAGCATTTAGATTTCTCTCTCAGGAAGAAAGGAGTAGCATGCCAAATTCTTACCACGCTGAAGGACAGAGACTAACTGGGGTTGGTTCTGAAAACATTTTATGCCCATGAAAACAAATGTTTGTGAGAATTACCACTGAACTCTTTCCCTCTGTCAACCCCTGAGTTTTGTGAGGGGATTTTAAAAAGACATACATTTGGAAATATGTGTAGATTTAACCTGGTGTTTCACTTTTCTTCATGTGCATAACATATGTCGTTCTTAGCCATTGCTCACTTTCCTTTTTTGGTAATGCCATTTCCCACTCTTCAATTCCTATCTATTGCTATTAAATATGAATTTAATTGAAGCAGAATTCAAAGTACAATATGCAATAAAAATCCATCTTCTAAAATGATACGCAAAGCAACAATCAAAAGTACAAAATTAGAGCAAAGTATTGTCAACTATATATTAGTAGCAGGATAAGAGTCAGGCTGCATGGGTTCAAATCCCAGATTGGTCACTTGTGTGCCCTAGTGCAGCTTTCTTATCTCTCTGCCTCTCCGTTTCCTTATCTGTCAAGTGGGGCTGATAAAGGATCTACATCCTAGGAATACTGTGTTTACTTAACTGCCAAAATGAAGAGAAGTGAAATCTGAGAAGTTATAACGTAATTGGCCCGATATATAATGTATGATCTCACCATTCAGTTGTTTGCCCAGAGCAATCCAAATTAGTAAGTATCTAACTGATAGAATATTTTGTAAGTGCTCAGTTTTAATTCATGCAAGTACAGATAACTAATAAAACCAGGACAACAAATACTGTGTGATTTAATACTTCATGGATTAGCTTTAGTAGTCCCCCAAACCTAATATTACAATTTTTATTTATTTCTAAATATAAGCAGTTCATATTTAAGTATTTTTTTCTGAAGTTTAAAAGCAGTATTATGTTAATATTTCCATCATAAATAATGCAAACATCAGCCCAGCCTTTTTTTCCAACTATCAGAAATTCCCTGTTAGTGTGTTTGAAATCAAATGATAATTTAGCATTGTATTTACCAGGCATCTCTGAGGCCTCTCTGGGCTGTTAACTATCAGCATTCTGAGATTACCCCAAAGTAACACTCTGCCAGCATTACTTTGACAGAAGGGTGGATGAGAAGAGGCAGCAACTGGGGTATAGGCAGTTATTTTCTAAAAGCCATGCTTCTTTTTAACAGAGAGGACTGCAGTATTTACGGGAAGCCAGTAAGCATTTTTCTGTTTGTTTACGCCATTACACTCCAGGAGAATTTTAATTTGGGGAAATGCAATCCAAGATTACTTAAGGGTGAGAAAAAAGTATACATGTTTGCCTTGTGAGGTTACAGGATTCCATACTTAATAAATTATTAGTACTATAGGACAGGCCCAATACTGTCCAGCTTATAGACAGAGTGGAAGAATGAAGGGATTATGAACCTTTTTAATCTAAAAAGGGAAGGAAAGGCTTAAAGGGCTAGTAAGGGAGAAGCATAAGGTGATTGTTTTATGGCCTGCCATATAAGATTAGGTGTCAGTGAGGATCACCTGAGGGGCCAGGTTATCATCTCAGAGAACAGTTAGAATAAATGGTATTTGTCACCTTCCTGAACTCAACTGAGCTTGGCTCAGTTTCTTAAGACATATATAGCTCACTAGAAGGGGCTAGGACCTGGAATTACACTTATCCAATGGTTCTCTCAGGTGCTAAGGAAAACAGCCTCAGCCTTATGCACTGTATAGGTATAGTCTTCCACTACCACTGCCCGCAGCCACCACCCCCATACACACCCTCCTTGAGTTTCTAAGAGGATTGATGTATCTGGATAACTAGTTAACAAGAGAAGTTCAAGGCAAAGTACTAATAACTTGCCCCAACAGATAGCAGGGCTCATGTTTATAAATCCAAAAAGTTTATAAATCCAAAAATATCACTCAGTCAGTGATAATTAGAGAAAGCTGAATTGCAAGATTGTGGTCCTGGCCTGGAAAGAGAATATTAAGGATCTGGTCTTAGGTGGGGTTACCAATAGAAGACAAGATTACAAGAAAGCAAGATATAAGCCTATTTATTTATTTATTTATTTATTATTTATTTATTTTTTTTTTTTTTAAAGATTTTATTTATTTATTTGACAGAGAGATAGAGAACACAAGTAGGCAGAGAAGCAGGCAGAGGGAGAGGGAGAAGCAGGCTCCCCGCAGAGCAGGGAGCCCGATGCGGGACTCGATCCCAGGACCCTGGGATCATGACCTGAGCCGAAGGCAGCTGCTTAACCGACTGAGCCACCCAGGCGCCTGATATAAGCCTATTTATTAAAGGACAATAAGGGAATCAGCAACAAGAATGAATGGGTGTGGAGAGGTGGACAGGGATGTTGAACTTAGGTCTGAGGTCAGAATTGATCCTACTGAGTAGGGGAGGGGGGAGGAGAAGAGAAAAGGCATGAAGGTCAGAGGTCAAGTTGAGTCTCTTTAAGTAGGGAAATCATATGGCAGTAGCTGTGATCATGGTAAAATAAGTGTGATTGATATTATCAATCTTCTTCTGTGCTTTGGCTAATGCCCTTCTGGAACTCCTTACTTGTTATGCCTTCCCCTGCTTCATACTGACCCTAACTCATCCTTTACCATTCAGCTTCCTTGACTGACCTCCTGAGCTCACATAAACTATGTACGTGCCTGCTGTTATAATACTTAACCTTTAGTGCTGATTGATCAGCCAGTCTTCTGCATTAACTGAAGTTCTTTGATGAATGAATAAATGCATGACACAGATGAAACCCTGAGTGGAGAGGGGCGCCTGGGTGGCTCAGTTGGTTAAGCGACTGCCTTCGGCTCAGGTCATGATCCTGGAGTCCCAGGATCGAGTCCCACATCGGGCTCCCTGCTCAGCGGGGGGTCTGCTTCTCCCTCTGACCCTCTTCCCTCTCGTGCTCTCTGTCTCTCATTCTCTCTCTCAAATAAATAAATCTTTAAAAAAAAAAAAAAAAAAGAAACCCTGAGTGGAGAGAATTATTGCTAAGATATAGTCCAGTTTGATAGTTAGCTTGTTTGAAGTACCTTAGGCCTACTAATGATAGCTTCCTGTTTGCAGTGAAGGAGCAATCCAAAAACTTGCAAGAGATCCTCCTTAGCTGGTTTGTTTCTCAATAGAGCCCTATGTAGGATACTGGAGGCTTTGTAATGACAGGATATATAGGAGAATCTCTGCTATTGAGGGCCTCTGGAATTCTAATTATGACTTTGCTGTCCTGGGAGGTATTAGGTTCTGTTTTTTTGGAGAGTGGGGAAATCTAAAAAAATAATGTAGTTTCTGTCTTTAAGACCCTGGTGGAGGAATGGCATTGGAAAGACCTTCCCTAGCTGTAATTTTTACCATGGCTCTTAAAGTCCACGGTGTGGGCTATTTGGCAAATATCTGAAGATCAGATAGGTCAAACTCTGTGCTTTGTTTGACATTTTGACAAGTTGTGAGTATAAGAAAACTCTCTTCTCATTGGCTCCCTTCATGTGTCTTTTGGATTGGCTTTACTGATCTTTAACAAGAAAAATATTAACATTCAACTTCACCAAGATGATAGGAATAGCTTCTTTAGGTATGGTACTATCAATCTTCTCACATAGTCAAAGAAACTTATCTGGGTCTGGAGTAGAAAATTGGTTGGGGGGTGAGTAACATGCCCCAGCTACCCCTTCCAGGTTGGGCAAAGGTTGGGGTACATTGACCTGTCCAAGCAATCTTCCAAGTTAAAAGCAGTGGGCTAAGGGTGAATTTAGATGGGCAGAAGTAAAGGGTCAAAAGCTGGAAACCAGTTTGATGATCAAGCAAGTTTGTAGGGCAGAGCTTGAGACAACCCCTAAAATAGTGTGTATGAGAAGGAAGTCTTTGATGGGGCAGACTCCATCATGGGCAGGGGTCTCCATAAAAGGAACAGTTCATTTGGCCAGATAGAGCCTCTGCAAGACTCACTAGAAAAAGAGGAACCTCAATTCTTGTTGGGAGTGCCTGCTATTTGCTCAACCTTCTGCCTTTTGCTGATACCTTCTGCTACCCTTTTGAAATGAACGCCATTTTCAATAAAAGTAATCACATAGAATGATTATAAAATTAATACTAAAAATAGAACATTGCTCCTCAAAGTGTGTTCCAAGGGATTCCTAAGAAGTGTCATTGAAAAAGTATCCTATGGCCAAATCTTAAGTTTGGAACATACTCCACATCTATCTTCCCTTGGTGATTCACTTTACATATTGGCATAGTAAAATCCCTAAGAAATCTTATAGTACAAAAAATTTGTTATTTCTAATTTTATTTTACTATGAAACCATTTTTGAAGTGTGCTAGGGGCTTACTGTAGAACTTTGACAGCACTAAAATAAGGGTTAATAAAACATTTGATATGGTAAAGAAACTGCTAAAAATCAGGCAAAAATCCCTTGTTTCTAACCAAAAGGAAATTGAGAAGCTGGAGCTAGGATTCCCAAAAGGTTTAAATGAGAAAACACCTGTAATGTATGTTGCATTGGGCCTTTTGTGGTTGGTGCTGGGTCATTTGTTGCTGCAATTGTTACTGTTTTTGTTGTTTAATGGGAAAGAAGATGGCACGGGCTTACTCTTGCCAGCCGAATGAGAGACAAGTTGCTGTCAGTTGGGTAGATATCAGCTAATCTTTCAACTAAGGATCCAATGCAACTTTGGAGTAAACAGTCATAATTTCTCCTTGCCTTCAAGTTTTAGTATCTTGGTTCAACATACTAGTAGAGGTCCTAGCCTCGGCAATCAGACAACAAAAAGAAATAAAACATCTGAAATGGCAAAGAAGTCAAACTCTTACTCTTCACAGATGACATGATACTCTGTGGAAAACCCAAATACTCCAACCGCAAAATTGCTAGAACTCATACAGTAATTCAGCAACGTGGCAGGATATAAAATGAATGCACAAAATCAGTTGCATTTCCATATACTAACAATGAGATGGAAGAAAGAGAAATTAAGGAGTCAATCCCATTTACAATTACACCAAAAACCATAAGATACCTGGGAATAAACCTAACCAAAGAAGTAAAATATCTGTACTTGGAAAACTATAGAACAGTCATGAAAGAAATTGAGGAGGACACAAAGAAATGGGAAAATGTTCCATGCTTATGGATTGGAAGAACAAATATTGTGAGAATGGCTATGCTACCTAGAGCAATCTATACATTCAATGCAATCCCTATGAAAATACCATTCAGCTTTTTTCACAGAGCTGGAATAAATAATCCTAAAATTTGTATGGAACCAGAAAGACCCCAAATAGCTAAAGAATGTTGAAAAAGAAAACCAAAGCTTGAGGCCTCACAATGCCAGACTTCAAGCTCTATTATAAAGCTATAATCATCAAGATGGTATGGTTCTGACACAAAAACAGACGCATAGATCAATGGAACAGAATAGAGAACCCAGAAATGGACCCTCAACTCTGTGGTCAACTGATCTTCAACAAAGCAGGAAAGAATATCTAATGGAAAAAAGACAGTCTCTTCAACAAGTGTTGTTGGGAAAATTGGACAGCCACATGCAGAAGAATGAGACTGGACCATTTCTGTACACCATATACAAAATTGGACTCAAAATGGATGAAAGACCTAAATGTGAGACAGGAATCCATCAAAATCCTAGAGGAGAACACAGGCAGCAGGTTCTATAACCTCAGCCACAGCAGCTTCTGGCTGTACACATCTCCAAAAGCAAGGGAAACAAAGGCAAAAAAGAACTATTGGGACTTCATCAAGATAAAAAGCTTTTGCACAGCAAAGGAAACAGTCAACAAAACCAAAAGACAGCTGACAGAATGGGAGAAGATATTTGCAGATGCCTTATCAGATAAAGGGCTTGTATCCAAAATCTATAAAGAACTTATCAAACTCAACACCCAAAAAAACCAAAAAATCCAGTCAAGAAATGAGCAGAAGACATGAACAGACATTTCTCCAAAGAACACATTAAAATGGCTAACAGATGCATAAAAAAATGCATAAAAAAATCACTCAGCATCAGGGAAATACAAATCAAAACCACAATGAGATACCATGTCACACCGGTCAGAATGGCTAAAAGTAACAAGTCAGGAAATGACAGATGTTGGCGAGGATGTGGAGAAAGGGGAACCCTCCCTACACTGTTGGTGGGAATGCAAGCTTGTGCAGCCACTCTGAAAACAGTATGGAGGTTCCTCAAAAAGTTGAAAATAGAGCTACCCTAGGACCCAGCAAGTGCACTACTGGGTATTTACCCCAAAGATACAAATGTCGTGATCCTAAGGGGCACGTGCACCCCAATGTTTATAGCAGCAATGTCCACAATAGCCAAACTATGGAAAGAGCTGAGATGTTCATCGACAGATGAAGGGATAAAGAAGATGTGTATACACACACACACACACACACACACACACACACACACACACAAAATGGAATACTACTCAGCCATAAAAAAGATGAAATCTTGCCATTTGCAACAATGTGGATGGATTTAGAGGGTATTATGCTAAGTGAAATAAGTCAATCAGAGAAAGACAATTATCATATGATCTCACTGATATGTGGAATTTAAGAAACAAAACAGAGGATCATAAGGGAAGGGAGGGAAAAATAAAACAAGATGAAATCAGAGGGAGACAAACCATAAGAGACTCTTAATCATAAGAAACAGGGTTGCTGGAGGAGAGGAGGGTGGAGGGATGGGATAACTGGGTGATGGACATTGAGGAGGGCACATGATATAATCAGCACTGGGTATTATGTAACACTGATAAATCACTGACCTCTACCTCTGAAACTAATAGTAATACACTGTATGTTAATTAATTGAATTTAAATAAAAATAATTTTAAAAGTTTTAGTATCTTGGGGGGCTCCTGGGTGGCTCAGTCATTAGGCAACTGTCTTCGGCTCAGGTCATGATCCCAGAGTTCTGGGATTGAGCCCCACATCAGGCTCCCTGCTCAGCGGGAAGCCTGCTTCTCCCTCTCCCACTCCCCCTGCTTGTGTTCCCTCTCTTGCTCTCTCTCTGTCAAATAAATAAATAAAATCATTTAAAAAAAAAGTTTTAGTATCTTGGTAACTGTCAGTATAAATTCTGATTTTCCCTATGGTTTGATCATTCTATTTCTCTTTCTATCTCTGTTTTTCTCTGTCTGTGCCTCTGTCTCTCTGTGTATAATATATATATATATATATATTTTATTATGCAAAATAAAAATGTAATTCATTTAATCTAAAGAATTCCTCAGGTGAATGGCAGGCAACCACCTTATGTAATTTTCAGAGAAAAAACATTTGAGGTAGCAAAAGGCTCATTCAGATGGACTTTAAAATGGCTTATAAAAACATCTAAAATCCTGCTAGTGAATTTTTGGAATTAGAATATAGAATGGCAAGCTTAAATGCAGGTATCTCAAATAAATGAGTGAAACAGGCTGGGTATGAACTACAGTAAACCGGAAAATGTGTGCTCATTAAGGAGGCAGCTGGTCCAGGAGATTGTTTTTTGGGGGGATGTGGTCCCATTGTTTCTGAATTACTTGATTTTTAAAGAAAAGTAGGGAATCTGGATCTTTATGTAAAATCTCTGAAATTTGAAATGGTGGTTCTCATGAGAAGTCAAGTCAAAGCATGTTTAGGGACTGGTTTGCAACTTCAAAATTGGGCAACTGTAAGACTGCACACAGCAGAACCCAGGCAAGTCTTCATACCAGCTCAGCTCTGGGTTCTATTTATCATTGAACCCTCTACAAAGAAATTGTATAACGATTCTTACCCAACCCCATAATTGAGATGTTTTTTGTCACCCTGATAAATGTCTGCTTTAAATTAATTTGAGACCACAGTGCCATTATTTGATGATCTACAAAAGTCACATTACATTTCCTATAATGGCATTGCAGTTAGAAAACTTTCAGTGTTAAGGCTACAGGATTTGAGTTAGAAAATATTAGTGAAACACTGATAGCAGAAAAACTGACCAAAAATAAAATAAGTTTGTTAACTACAAGAATATTTAGCTATTATATTCTTACATCATTTAAAAATTTGTAGTTGGAGAATATTTCATAATTGTATTTCCTTAGAATATGGCAGGCAATAAGTTGAATTTTGAACAAATACTACTACATTTCCTTTCCTTATCCTCTTTGAATAGTAAAATGAAGTACATGTTATATCTTGTCAAAAAGATTCTTTGGACATTTTTAAATGTCACTACAGTATTAATGAAAATCTTTGAATGATCTTTCATTTGGAAGTAACCATAATAACTTACAGCTTTTTCCTCTAGTTTTAGATATTTTGAGAAGAAAATAAAAGTCTAACAAATTTTATTTTCTTCCCTCCATTTCGCCTGGGCAGCCTCTTCCCTCTTCTCCCCTTCTTCCTTGCCTGTTTTCAACAGCATTCATGGTGCAGTCAGAGAATTCTCTAATCAGAAAGTTCTTCATACTTTTAGAACACACAAAGAGCAGCTGGTTCCTTGCCTTTCTGCCTCCTCTCATCTGCCTTCTTCCTTTACCATCTTCATCCCACTGTAATGTAACTCTTCATGTTTATCCTCTCCCACATCTAACCCTGAGTCACTAGAAGGCAGGTAACCATGCCTTTATTTCCCAATCTTTAATGGTGCCTGTGTGCTATCATGTACATAGTGGGCATGTCATACATATTTTTGAGTGAATGATTTCTGTTTTTGTTTTTCTTCCATAGTGTAATTGCAGTTTTATCTGAAGATTAAAAATAGTGACCTGAAGCTGTTACATATTCTCTTTTCCCTAATTGAAGCAGATTTACTATTTCTTCAAACCTAAAAATGGGAAGAAAGGAAGCCTCAAATTTTAATGATTCTTTGAATATCTTACAGTTCTATGCATTACTTCTAGAAGCTCACACATAACTCTTGAACCTTTTCAAAGAAGAGCAGATACATAGACTAATGTTTAAAACAACTAATGTAATCTAATGATGTTTTGGAGTGCATTAGCAAATGGGCTATCATACTGTGTTTCAAATGCACTCATTTTTTTTGCTTCAAACATTATAAATTATTTGCTATTGTCTATTTTTTTTTTAATTAAGCCTCTTGTTTTTACTGTGCACATTATGGAATATTTGGAAAGTAGAAAGTAGATGAAAAAGATTGCCCTTAATGTCACTTCCCGAGATAACTGATACAGGCTTTTTGGAGTCAATCTCTTCTTTTAAAATGTGTTCATTTTATTACCCTAAGAGCATCAAAAAATCACATTTTTAAAAGTTATTTTAATGAGAGAGATTTAGAAGCTGAGTTTCACAATCAAAATAAGTTATTTTTTCTATAAGAATTTTAATGAAAGGTTTTTAAAAATAATCTTATATAGCTATTTTATTATTATAGGGTGAAGAGAATAAATACATGCATTTTAGCTAAAAGGACATACCTAAATGTCACTGAGGAGCTCCTGAACAGTATGTAATACTGCACTAAAATTGGATTTTAAGAAATTATATGTCATAACCACCAAGATTTAAAAAACTGGAGGCAAGGTCAGCTGAGCAGCTAGCCCCTTATACAGGGTAGCTGTGTGTTCCTATATTTGGAGAACAATGGCTTTTGTCCCTTTATTTAAGGTGCTAGCACTTTCTTAGAGATCAGCCTTTCACTAATAGCAGTCTTTGGAATGCAAATCATATTCCCTGCTAACATATAGAATAATATCTAGCTTATATTTATAAAAATTTTCATTGTTTATAGTTTAAAAAACAGTTATGTAATTTGATATCCTGATTTTTAAAAATCTAACACCATAATGTTAAGTATTTTTCTGTATTATTGCATACCTACTATAAAATTATTTTTAATAACTAAAATTGCATTAGTAAATCAATTAATCATTTTCTTACTGAACATTTGTATTACTCTCAGATTTTTGCTACTGCAAATTGCTATGGTGATTGGCTTTCTCAAGGCTAAAGATAACAAAAAAGTTTTCTGTAGTGAAATTCCTGAGTCAAAGAATATGAATATTTTAATCTTAATCCATAGTTTCCAAATGCATTACAAAAACAGACCATTAAAAATTTATACTCCCACAAATGATTTAAGAGAATGTTGTTTCATTGTAATTTGCCAGTATTGGATTGGATACTCATTTTTTAAAATCTTTGTTAACTTATTAGATTAAAATATTGTTTACAATATTATTTACAGTAGCCAAGATATGGAAGCAACCCAGGTGTTCATCGAATAGACAAATGGATAAAGAAGATGTGGGGTGTGTGTGTATGTGTGTGTGTATGTGGGTATTGGACTATTATGCAGCCATAAAAAGAAAGATCTTGCCATTTATGACAACATGGATGGACCTAGAAGGTATTATGCTAAATGAAATAAGTCATGTAGAGAAAAACAAAAACCATATGATTTTACTTATATGTGGAATCTAAAAAACAAAACAAATGAACAAAGAAACAAAAAACAAACTTAAATACAGAGAACAAATGTGGTTGCCAGAGAAGAGGAGGGTGGGGGGATGGGTGAAATAGATAAAGAGGACTAAGAAAATTACAAACTTCCAGTTATAAAATAAATAAGTCACAGAGATGAAAAGTACAGCATAGGGAATATAGTCAATAATATTGTAATAATGTTGTATGGTGACGGATGGTGACTATGCGTATAGTGATGACCACTGAGTTATATATAGGATTGTTGAATCAATATGTTGTATACTGAAACTAATATAACATTGCATGTAAATTATACTTCACTAAGAAGAAAAGTCAAAGCCCCAAGGAACTGAGAGCAAGCAGTTTATGGCAAAAATCATAGATTTGGATGAACGTAAGAGAATAATTTTTTTCCTCTACTGGGAGAGATAAAGACCCTGTGAATTGAGGAAGTGAGAAAAAAGTCAGTAGAGAAGAGAGAGATTAGGCACTGGTTAGTGTCCCAGAAAAGGAGAGTATGTGATAGATTCCTCAAGTTAGTTTGAAGATCTCACAGCAAAAAGAACCTGTGCTCCCTTCCCTTTGGTAACTCTGAAGGTAAAACAAACCCCGTGGAGAAGTCCCAAGTCCTAGACAACACAAAGTGTATTGGTTAAAGTGGATTCTGCTATAGGGGACAGAAACCCTACAATGAGGGATTTATACATGTAGAAATTTAAATACATATGTTATATATATTATAGGTAAACATGTAATATAATTGTTATAATTAACAATTATGTTTCAAGTTCCATTTCGCTGAATTTTAGTGGTGTACATTTTTTTCAGTTTACTCAGAATATCGCTTTTCTCCAAGTTGCCTATTTATTGTCATGAGCTTATTTTGCTAAATGTTTTCCATTTTTAAGGATTAGTAGAAAGCATTCAATCTTCAATCTAACCTTAGAAGTTAATTTAAGTTTGCTATATGATGGATCCTGAGCCATACACTATTAGTTAAAACTCTTAATTGTAAGTAACTAAAATCTAGCTTGAACCAGCTTGGGCAAAAAGTGTTTAGTGGATCACAGATTTCAAGGAAAAAAATTAAACCTTGGAAGGGCCTATGAAACTAGGCCTCAGGAATAACCTGAACAAAGGACATGACCACCCTAAGATTTTCTTGTCTTTCTTTCTTTCTTTTTTTTTAAGATTTTATTTACTTGACAGAAAGAGACATAGCGAGAGAGGGAACACAAGCAGGGTGAGTGGGAGACGGAGAAGCAGGCTTCCCACTGAGCAGGGAGCCCGATGTGGGGCTCAGTCCCAGGACCCTGAGATCATGACCCAAGCCGAAGGCAGACACTTAACGACTGAGCCACCCAGGCGCCCCGATTTTCTTGTCTTTCATCTCTGCTTCTCTTTGCATACTGGCTTTATTCTCTAACACTGCATATTTACTTTTTTCCTTTCAGAAGGAAAAGCAGTTGCCCAGAATGCCTAAGTTTTAGTTCTTATATCTACTGCCACCTGAGAGGGACTGCCTGCTGTTTTCTCTAGTGCAGGGGGAAAAACAAATCCTAGAGAAGAGCTCTGATTGACCCAGTTTGGGGGAGGTGTTTCATCCACCTAGCCAGTGGAGTTGGGTTCTGGAACATGGAAACTTCTGTGGCAGTCATATGAATGGTTGGAACTTTAAGAGCAGAGTGGAAAAAAATAATCCTTGCATAAAGTATTGAGGGATTCCGTAGAAAAGGAATCATATAGGGTAGACAAAACAGTAGCTAACCATTACATGAAAAAGAGAATATCCAGGGATTTTATATGCATTTCCATCCTTTAAAGTTAATCAAAAGAAGAATGTTTATCAATGCCTGCTGTTACCAAAACTGGGACAGAACAATTAGGGAAATAAGAATCATAAGTTCTTGCAATAAAGAATAAATAATGTAATTATTGAGAGTACCTTAAAATGGTATCGATATTTAAAAGTGTTTTACATAAATAATGTGATTTTATTAAGAGCATTTTAAAATGATGGAAATTTCCATTTTTCTCCAAATTGTCTTCTATCCCCCCTACCTTCAAGGAAAATACAGTAAAACATTTCACCTCCATTTTGTGAAAATATACATCAACCCTACAATACAGAATTATGTTTGTTTGTTTATTAAGTCAGGGTTAAGATTTTTAACTTCTGCTTCTGTACTAGTGAAGTTTAAGAGTATCATGCTTAGTCAAAGGAAGATCTATTTAATATAGTCTCTACATATTAAAGAGGCCAGGGGAATTTTTTGATTATTGATTCCATTTCATTGCTGGTAGTCTGTTCAAATTTTCTCTTTCTTTCTGCTTCAGTTTTGGGAGGTTATGGTATTTATCCATTTAAAAAATTTTTTTTAAAAAGAGACTAAGGGAGAAATTAAAGACTGAATAAAGCTCAAATGAGATTAATTAAATGAAGTTAATTTGAAAAGCTGTGTTAATTCAATCCAATGCAAGGGACCGTTCTCTCACATTGTTGGAAGAGGGTGGAGAGAGACAGAGACAGAGGAAAGAGGAGAGGGGAGGGAACGAATATGAATGTGTGATATCAAAGTCAAGACAACAGCTTATTATTGTTAGGCTTTTGAGACCTCTACCTTTTAGCAAAGGTAAATATTCCTGAGGCTTACCTCAATAGGGCAATCACCCTTTAGAAGGAGCCAAACTATTGAGTACATTAGTTATCAATATACTGAAAGTACATTGATAATGTATACAATAATGACTGGGATAAAATTAACTACCTAAAAAAAGGATATGTTTTAGTAACTAAGCCAGAACTTTTGTAGGAAGATATAAATAGGTATCATAGTAATTCTATAAATAAAAGCAATAGGATATCACTCAAAAGGAAATTACATGTTTGCATTCACAAATAATTTTATTTATTTTAAAAAAGATTTTATTTATTTGAGAGAGAGAGCGGAAGCGAGCTCAGGGGGGGCGGGGGAGGAGGGGGAGAGGGAAAGAATCTCCAACAGACTCTGCTGAGCGCGGAGCCCAATTCGGGGCTCGATCCCACAACCCTGAGATCATGACCCTGAGATCATGGCCTGAGCCGAAATCAAGAGTCGGATGCTAAACCAACTGAGCTGCCCAGGTGCCCCACAAATAATTTTGTTTTAAATATTGCTACTGTTCTATGCACTTGAATATTAGTGACATTTTTGGTCCTGGGCATTCTCCAGTTGACATTTTTGAAGTTGCCATACTCCTGATAGTAGGTAAAGAAGTTTGGTTTCTGTCTCCAGAGTTTCACAAAGTGCTTAGTGACTTTGCAAAATAAGAATTCTTTCTGGTTTTACTGAATCCTAAATGATTATCTACCTATATACTTGGACTCCCCACCCCATATCCCCTACTTTCTTGAAAGGCAATTTAATTTTCTGGATGCATTTAGGCAGTGGTTAATTCCAGAGGAGCAGTTACAGAAGCCACTTTTTGTAATTGGCAGTTAGTTGCATGTCCATTTCTGAAATCCATTTCCCAAGAACTCTTGAAGTACTATCTTGTTTTGATTGATTTCTTTGTTGTAGTCCTAATTTTCCCTTTGATAATTGGATGCCTTTGCCTGTCAGATCTTGGTGGGATATAATCCTGAAAGTCCCCCACCCCGTTTCTTTAGACCCTGAGCTTCCACCTGTCATCTTAGATTGCTGCAAAACCAGTTTGAGGGAAAGACTAAAAATAAAGGAATCCTTAGATCCAGGAGCTTGACATAAAAGAATATAGGTTACAGGTAGTAAAATCCCCAATGATGTGATTAGTTTTCTTGTGTTTTCTAAAGGGTTTGATTACAGAGTGGATGGAAGTTAAAAGGGTGTTTTTAAAGTATTTTCCTTTAGAATATTTTCATTATGAGTGATATTAATACATGATCCAAATGGAAATAACTAAGAGACTAAATACCTTTCCCAAATTTGTTTTACAACTCTGTGATTCTCACACAACTCATTTTAGTCAAGTTAGCTAAGGGAAAAGCTCGGAAATAGATAAGGGTAATAAATGTGTTGTTCTCATGGATGCATTGGCAAGAGGTTTATAATACAAGTCATCTAACTTCCAGCACAGGACTCTCTACGCTAGAACTGTTAGTCCCTACTATTTTCAGGAACACCCTCTCACTAGACAACAACATGTCCTCACATCAACATAGTATTCAACTTTAATGCAGAATTGTGGCTGTTAGAGAAAAATGTGTGCTTGCACAGTACACACTTTATTACACTATTATGTGAATTGTTTATTTCATAAAGTTGATATATACAGTAAAAGCAAACATTAGTGCCTTTCCAGGCATTTTATTTTATTTTTTTTAATTTTTATTTTTTTTAGAAGATTTTATTTGACAGAGAGAGACACAGCGAGAGAGGGAACACAAGCAGGGGGAGTGGGAGAGGGAGAAGCAGGCTTCCCGCCTAGTGGGGAGCCCAATGTGGGGCTCTGTCCCAGGACCCCAGGACCACCGCCTGAGCTGAAGGCAGACGCTTAACGACTGAGCCACCCAGGCGCCCCCAGGCATGGCATTTTAAACCATATCAGTTTAATTTGAAAGAAGTGAAGTTAACTTACATAGCCAGAACAGAATGAAGTAATGTGGCCTAACTTCTCAGGGAGTATTGTTAGAGGGCCTGAGATGCTATTTATATGTAACATTCATTTGGGAAACATATTAAAAGAAGTAAACTTGGAAAGTGTTTTAATGTATATGGTTGTTTTTTTTTTAATTATAGAAAGGAAAATATTTTGTAAAAATACAAGCTTAGAATTCTTTTTGGGTAAATCTCAATAGTTAGAGTGGGCTTCAATTAAGGAATGTTTAACACAAATGTCATTTAATCCAGCAGTATATTAACTTAAATTTTCTTCCAATATTTCTGGATTTTTCCACGTTTATCAATCTTGATATGCTTATACACACATAATAAGCTATCTAGGTGTTTATTTAAATTCCATTTTATTTTTATAAATTTTTATTGAAGTATAATATCGAGACAAATGCATAAATATGCATGTACAGCTAAATTAAATTTCACAAACTGAATTTCCCATGTAATCAGCACCCAGATCATGAAACAGAACATAACATCCTTCCAGAAGCTTTCTTTACCTCTTTTACTGTCACCCACCCAAAGAAATTTACTATCTTAATTTATAACACCATAGATTAATTTTGCCTTTTTTTTAAACTTTATGTAAATGGAATTATATAGTATACATTCTTTTGTCTGCTTTCCTTCACTTAGCATTATGTTTGTGAGATGCATCTATGTTGTATTGGGTAGCTGCTGTTCATTCCTGTTGCTGTTCAGTTTTCTATGGTATGAATATACCACAGTGGATTTATCTGCTCTGCTGTGGTTGGGCATTTGGGCTGTTTCTGATTCAGGGCTATTATAATCACTGGTGCCGTGAGCATTCATGTGCATGTCTTTGGTGAATATATGAGCACATTTCTGTTGGGTATGTACTAGGTGTGGAAATTCTGGATTATGGCCATATACATATGGCCAGGTTTATAGATCCAACTATGTATTCAAAGTAGTTGTATTAATTTACATTCCCACTAGAAGTGTTTGAAAGCTTTTATTGATCTGTAAATTACA
The DNA here is from genome assembly GCF_004348235.1 of Phoca vitulina. Taxonomy (NCBI): domain Eukaryota; kingdom Metazoa; phylum Chordata; class Mammalia; order Carnivora; family Phocidae; genus Phoca; species Phoca vitulina. Next base: position 2,493,289 of record NW_022589713.1, on the reverse strand, counting down.
GCTTTGCTTTTTCCTCCATAATTAGTCTTGGTATTTTTTCCATGCCAGGACATAGAGATCTACTTTATTCTTTTTTCTTTTTTATATAGTATTACATAGGAATATAGGTTATTTAGTGTTCCTCTAGTATTGACCATGAAAGTTATTTCCTTTTATTTTGCCATTAAAAATATTGTATAACCCCCAAAATTTAAAACACACCCACCTTTTTACACAATTTATACTACAGATATGTTTGACATCTACAAATTATTCATTGCGTATGTATGTGTGATTTTGTTTAACTTTTTATTTTGAAGTAATTTTGATTTGTAGAAGATTGCAAAAATAGTACAGAGAGTTTCCATATGCCCAGCTTTCCCTAATGTTAATACCTTACATAACTATGGTACAACTATAAAAACGAAGAAATTAAAATTGGTACAATACTATTAACTAACCTACAGACTTTGATTGTATCAGTTTTGCTACTAACATCTTTTTCTTCAGTCCAGGATTCAGTCTGGAATCACACATTGCATTTAGAGCTCATACTGTTTTAGCCTTCTTCGGGCTGTGACAGTTCCTTAATCTTTGCCTTTCATGACCCAAGGCTTTTCAAGAGTACTTTTCAGTTATTTTGTAGAATATCCCTTAATTTGGGTTTGTCTGATATTTACTCATAATTATATTGAGATTATTCATTTTTGGCAAAAATACCACAGAAGTGATGTGCCCTTCTCAGTGTATATCATGGTAGAGTATATATGCTGTCAATATGTCTTCTTACAGGTGATGTTAACCTTGATCACTTGGCTAAGGTGGTGTTTGCCAGGTTCTTCCACTGTAAAATTATTATTTTTCCCTTTGCAATTAATACATATCTTGGAGTAAATACTTCCCTTATTCCTCCTATATTTATTAATTGGAATTTCTTTGTGAGGGAAGGGCTATTCCTTCTCTTCCATTTATTTATCTGTTCAGTTACTTATTAATATCAGTATGGGATCATTTACTTTTATTTTGTGGGTTATACTCAAATACTATAGTTATTTATTTTGTTTCTAAACTGTTCCAGTTTTGGCTGTTAGGAGCTTTCAGGTGTTACCTGTGCCCTATCTTTCTTGAGCTCTTCCTTACTTTCTGGCACCACAAAATGTTCTGAGCTTGCCTTAGATTTTCCCTGCCCCAAGCAATTCTGGAATCAACCAATTCTCTAAGATGCCTTGGTTTCTTTTATTGGGAAATGGTATTTAGAAACCCAGATGTGAGAATTGGGTGTGCTCATTGCTACTGGGGTACCTTGCTTCTGAGCATTGATTGTTTTTTGTCATTTATACATTTCTCTTGGATCATGACATTCAGAATACCCATTCATTTTTTTAAATAAATGCATTTAAGACTGTAAGTTTTTCTCTGAGTACTTTGGTATATCATGTTTCCCTTATTTATTTCTAAATAGTTTATAGTTTTTATTTCCTCTTTGGCCCAACGTTTGTTAGATGTATGTTTAAGTTTCCATGTATGTAGATTTTTTAATTGGCTTTTTGTTGTAAATGTTTTATGTAATTTTACTGTAAGCAATGAATGTGTGTATATGATTTTTTTTCTTTTTAAGAACATATTAAAATTTTAATTGTGGCTGGTTACATGGTCAGTTTTTGTGATTATACCATGTGTTTGAAAGAATGATTATTAGATATAACCTCTAATTATATCCATACATCAAGTTTGTTAATTATGTTATTCAAGTCCTCAGTATCTTTACTCTTTTTCATATCATTGTAACCATTCCATTTCTGTGAGAAATGTGTTAATAGCTCCCATTATGATGAATAATTTGTTCTCATTGGATTTTTAACAGATATTTCTTTATGTTTTAAAGCCATGTTTTGGGTATGTAAAAGTTCATGATTATTATTTTTCTTGGTAGATTGGGATTTTTATTAAAACTAAAGGGTTCTATTTATTGTATAGCTAGTTGTTAATATTAATGTATATCTTTTATCATTTTTAAAACGTCTGTCTGGTATATATTTTTCTAACCTTTTATTTTCTACATTTCTGTTAATTTTTTTTTTTTTTTTAGATGTGACTCCTGAAAACAACATTTGGCTGATTTTTTTTCTCTCAGTATGCCAAAAGAAATACTTGTTGTGGGTACAAAGTGAGGCTGAAAATAGAATTTATTAAAAATATTTTAGAAGTGCATTTAGGCTTTCAGAACCTCTCTCCCACTCTTTCTCCCCAGACTTTTAATTACCTTGTCCTAACTCTGGCAGATGGCATAGGTACTATCAAAATAGCTAATTCCCCACATGATCTCCCCACAGTTGAAGCCCATCATTTAATAATTCCAACGCACACCACAGAAGCTTAAGGCATTTCAGTGTCTCATTCGTTAGATTTTTAAAAGAGAAAATACCATAATAAATATCCATTATTACAGATTCAAAAATTACCATGATTTTTGTCATATGTGTTTCATCTGTCCCTTTGTTTTTGTTGTTTGCTAAAGTAATTTAAGGAAGACCCAAGACTGCATGCTATTTTCATCCCTATTTACTTCAGGGTGATGTGCCATTTTGTTATATAACAACAGTATCATTATCCCCAAATTAGCAATAGTTCCTCTGTATTTTCTAATTCCCAGTTCATAATCAAATTTCCTTAGTATTTAAACAAATTTAGTTCATTTGTTTGAATCTGGTTCTGTACAAGGTCCACATGTCACTTTTGTTGCTTCTTTTTTATCTAGAAAAGCCACCCTCCCCCCCTTTCTCCCTTCATCATTATTAATTTGTAGAAATTGGACCAATAGTTTTCATTGTAAATATGAATAGACAGCAAAGGATCTCCAGACTGTAAGGGAGGCTTCAAATGTGAAAGACAAAGAACAAAGCAAAGAAAAAATTTAAAAACCTAGAGGAAACAGAAGCAATGCAATAAGCTGAAAAAACTTTAAAACACAGCATAATTGATATCAAAATTATCATCAAAAGAATAAGAGAAGAAATTGTATCCATGCAATAAGAACAAGGGGTAATAAAAAAGCAACCTTTTGAGGAATAAAAAAGAATTCCTGATAATTAAAATATGATAGCAGAAATTAAAAAATTTATAGGCAGAATGGAAGATAATGAAATTAAAACAAAATGTCCAAAGTAGTAAGATGGCAAAAAAATTTAAGAAAATTAGATGTCTCCAGATGGTTCCACATCCAAATAGAAAGATGTTCCAGAAAGGAAACAGAAAATGGTGGGGAAGGAATCATTCTCCTTAGGGTAAAGTTCCTGGAACTAAACATCAGTTTCCAAAACAAATACTCATGAAGTGCCCAGCACAGAGAATGACAAAAGACTGACATGATAATATATTGTGATGAAATTTAAGAATACTAAGTAAAAAGAGAAAAATTTTAAAGCTTCTGAACCAGGGCAGGGGCAGAATGGGGAAAACCTACCATGTATCATACAAAGAAGTAGGAATTAGAATGGCATCGGACTTTGCAAAAAAGCACCAGAAGTTAGGAAACAGAGGACGGTACCCTAATTTTCGCATGAAGAATATTTTTCTCATGGATGATTCTATATTCAGCTAAACTGTCCAGTCTGATATATAGTAAAGATATTTTCAGATATTCACATTCTCAAATTTACTTCTCATGCACAAAATGCTCCTGGAGGATTTATTCCACCAATAGGAGTACACCATAGAGGAGGAAGACTTTAGAACCAAGATACAGAGGATTTGACATGAAAGAGAGCTGAGGACAGTTCCTGAAATGACAAGAAAGGAAAGTCCCAGGATGACAGTTGTATAGTCAATTGAGAGAATACCCACACTGGAGCAAGGGAATAGAGAGCTCTGGGAAGGATATTTCCTAGAAAAGATACGATATTGAAGAGTTTTCTGCTGTGTCTGAAGGTGTTGAGAAAGAAGAATTACACCTCTGTCGGATTTGGAAGATGTATCAGTGATAGGTACACAGAAAACTAAGAAGAAAAGGGGATGGTTTTTTAATCCAGGGACAGCAAAAAGTTGTATAAGAAATGTGATCATATCATAACATGTGGCTCACTAGTGAAGAATAATGTAAATACTAAATTAAAAGGTTTATTTAAATAAAGGGAGGGTGAGATGAGAAAGGCATGTGTTTGTATGTGTGTATAAGAGTATAGGTATGTGTAGGAGGGTCAGTTCTTATTAGGATTGTGATATAAGCTGCTAGCTACCTACCCTAACATCATTGTTCCTTCTTCCTTAGTAATAGAACTGTGGATATATCTGCTTTACTTGAAATAGGTATGGCCATGTGTCTAATGTCTAAGTTCAGCAGAAGTAATCGGTGGTACTTCCAAGAAGTCTCCTTAAAACAGAGTGAGCCATTGTTCTCCTCTTGCTGCTGGTCTGGAATGGGAAAGGAGTTGTTGGGGTTTCTGCCACTATCATGGTCAATGAAAATAAAGAACACACACCAAAGGTGGTAGACCAGAGAGTTGTAAGGATCCTGGGACTCTTATGACTCTATAAGGCTACTATTATCAGCATTGGATTGGCTAACAATACATTTGTCTTATGCAATATAATATACTCTTGTATATTTAAGCTATCATATTTAGGTCTCGGTTATATCTAGCAGAATCAGATCTTAACTGATTTGTAATTTACTAAGTAATATCTAAATATTAAGGAATACTGAAATATTAAGGAATAACAATATAAGCATGTTATTTATAGAAGGAAATACTAGAGGAATCAGGAAAAAAAGTTGAAAGTTGTTTTGGGAAGTGGAAATTGAGGTAAAGGCAATGATTACTGTTCTTTCTTTAGCTCTTTTAGTAATATTTGACATTCGAAATTGTATGCATATATTACTTTTAATAAAAATTGATATTTGGGTAGTTACATTTTAATTAGTAATTCAAGTGAAAATACATGTTCATTGAAAAATTTGAACAATACAAAAGATACAGAGTAAAAGTTATGCCTCCCTTCAATGTTCTTTGCCTTTCCCCTGCCCATCAGTTCCACTCTCCTCCCCAGGAGTGATGGTGTTTGATATGTGTCTCTCCATACTTTTTCTGTACATTCATTTAGCATATATAAAGGTGCATACTTTTTAACATTTATTTTTATTAAAAGTGTATTTAAATTTTAATTTAATAAAATTCTCAGGAAGGAATATTTGTAATGGATGTTGTTTGTTTATATTTTTAGAATTCAAGATGTAAGCATGCAGTTAAAAAGTCAACAATATGAATTTCAGAGAGTACAGAAAGAATTGAATCATTTGCAACATGAATTAAAAATTAAGCAGAGACAATCACAAGTATTCAGGTAAGATTATCTTTAAAGAATTGAAAATGATAAGGATTGAAAAAGTGCATTAACTTTATAAACATTCAAACAGATTTTAGTAATAGAGTTTCTATATTCGGTGTGGTTGGAAAAAAAGGAAACAACTTCTCTTGGGGTTTTTTTGATCATTATCTCAACTGAATAGTTTTAGCAATATATTTAAATCAGGCAAACACCTTGCTTTTATTGTGCAGTAACATTTAGAATGAAAGCACAGTAACGAATTCATTTTTCTCTTGACCAGTATTTCTTGGTGTATTCAATTCCCTGCCTGATAGTCCAGTGATACAAAAAGTAGAGAAGAATAGGATAACTTTTTAAAAAAAATTTATGTATTTATTTGAGAGAGAAAGAGTGTGCATGCGGGCATGAATAGGGGAGGAGCAGAGGGAGAGAATCTTCAAGCAGACTCCCTTCTGAGTGTGGAGCCCAGCTAGGGGCTCATTTCAGGACCCAGCGATCATGACCTGAACCGAAACCAAGTGTTGGTTGCTTAACCAACTGAGCCACCCAGGCACCCTAGAATAGGGTAACTTTCTAAATAATAGTAATAGACCTCCTAAATTTCAAAATCTCCAACATAAATGGTGTTAATTCTGCTTTTATATAATCTTTGGAGGGCTTATAATACCTAAAGTTAAAACCCAATGTTCTAAATAAATTAGGAAGTTCATTTTCTTTTATAAAATTGGAATTGAATATATTGAGAATATCAGAAACAGTGATTCTTTTCAAAATTGAGTAACTTATCTTTAGAAAAGGGAAATAAGTTAAATGAACATTATAAATAGACACAGGTTCTGGGTTACTAAAAAAATATGTTGAATGAATATTTTGAAGGTTAGGTTCCTTTCTTTTCTTTTTCAATCTACTAGTTGTTGCCAGAGACATTGTTTCATTAAAAAAATTACCTGGGCTAATAATTTTTAATATACTATCTGGTGATCATCTGCTGGTCAACTACCTTTCATAAATGCCTTGCACATAATGACGCTCAATAAATAATTTTTGAATTGATGAGTCTACTCATAAAACAGATGATCGTTTTTGTCATCAGAAATCTTTCCTGCCTTGTCCTAGAAATCTGGTATTGAACCAGGAGGTGACTCCAGTTCTTCACTTTAGTCAGGCCGACCAGTTGGCTCTTCCAATAGCTCTGGCTCAGGTCTGCTAAGAAAGTCCCATTTATTTTATCCATTAATGCCATTGTGGGTGGTAGGATTGACCGAATTTTAAAGGTTAGACCAGAACTAGATTAAATAATTAATGCTGCTTTAAAATATTAAGACTGATAAAATGTTCACATTTTACATGTGATTTGTAGCATTTTAAATTCTTGAAAAAACTGAGGCATATTGTTACTTTTATTGTGTTCTAGTTTTATCATTTTGAGTTATACTTTTAACTGCTTATTTTTTTTAAAAAATTTCAATAGATATGTGACTTTTGTTTATTTTTAGTTAAAAGATTATAAATTGGGAGTCTGGGGTCTGACATATAAAAATATAGCATTTACTAAAAAGCAATTTTGGAAGTAACCATCTAACTAAACACTTAGTACAAATAAAAGTTTATAATATACAAATAGAAATGATTACTGGTTTTATTCCTCACTAGTAGTTACATTGCATAGGAACAAGCAGTCTGGTGAAAATAAAAGCAAAATTTATAGGGTCAGTGATTTTGTTGCATTACTAAAAGCTGATTTTATAGTAATTTATCTTAAAAATATCTACTAGAATACAGAAGAAAAGGAGCTTATCATCTCTCTAAATGTGGCAAAGAAAAGAAGCATGAACTTTAGGTGCTCAGATATAATCATTTTATTTGTGGAGCCTAAAAGGAACTTCCCCTTTTTTTTTTTTAAGATTTTATTTATTTATTCATCAGAGATAGAGAGAGCACAAGCAGGGGGAGTGGCAGGCAGAGGGAGAAGCAGGCTCCCTGCCGAGCAAGGAGCCTGATGCAGCACTCCATCCCAGGACCCTGGATTATGACTTGAGCCGAAGGCAGACACTTAACCCACTGAGCCCCCCAGGCATCCCAAAAGGAACTTTTAATAGATCAATGAACTGTGTCTTTGAGTCGCATTGCTCTTTTAAAATTATTCTGTCATTTACTTAATTGCAATTGGGCTTAATCACCTAGCCTCCAGAAAAATGTTCATCATGCTTTGTTTTTCCTGACATCATTTCCAGCCTGTCTCTTGCCAAGGAGGTGATCAGGAGTGTGTGTGGTCTGCCTCAATTGGCTCAGCACATTTGCTATTCAGAATAAAATGCCTTTGAGAATGGGAATTAAGTTTAGAAGGCCTGTAAAATGGACACTAAAAAATAGTATGGAATATAAGTATACTTCACTTTATGTAAATCTGTATATAAATCCAGTGCTCCAAATCAATCCATATTTGAAATATTTTAGGCAGTGTTTACTTTTAGAGGATTCCTATTGTGAATCTTTCATAAATTGTTTGAAATATAAAGTACTTACTTTTTTTTTTTTTTTTTTTTTTTTTTAGAGATGGAAGGGGGAGAGAGGGAGAGGGAGAGAGAGAATCTTAAGCAGGCTCCACACCCAGCATGGAGCCCAATGCAGGCCTCGATCTCACAACCCTTAGATTATGACCTGAGCCAAAATCAAGAGTTGGATGCTTTAGTGACTGAGCCACCCAAGTGCTCCCTTACTTTTTTAATTTGTCAATCTAGACTCTGTCATCTGGCTTTATTTTGTTTTGTATTCTCAATCTCATAGTTTATTATATCACATCTTATTTTATACAGTTCTGTTGATATACAGTTACTTACTACAAAATTCATTCATATTAAGAGCACAATGTAATGATTTTTACATTGTAAGACCTACTAAGTTGGGCAACCTTTACCACATCCAGTATTGGAACATTTGAGTCACTCCTAAGATTCTCATGCAATTTTTGCTCAATCTCTGTTCTCACCACCTGTCCTAACAATCACTAATCTTCTTTGTTTCTATAGATTTGCATTTTTCTGGACATTTTGGATATATGGAATCAGACAATGTGGTCTGATTCTACTTTTTGTTTGTTTATTCATTTTTTTTTTTTAGATACCACATGCAAGTGAAATCATATGGTATTTGTCTTTCTTAGTCTGATGTACTTCACTTAGCATAATACCCTCCAGGTCCATCCATGTTGTTGCAAATGGCATGATCTCATCCTTTTTATGGCTGCATAATATTCCATTGTTTAGAGATACCATATCTTTCTTATTCATTCATCTGTCAGTAGACATTTAGGTTGCTTCCATATCTTGGCTATTGTAAATAATGCTGTAGTAAACATAGGGGTACATAAACTTTTTGAATTAGCATATATTAATGCTCATTTATAATTTTCTTTTTCTTTAGGTAAATATCCAGTAGTGGAAATATTGGATCATAAGATGTTTCTATTTTTAGTTTTTTGAGAAACCTCCATACTGTTCTCTACAGTGGCTGTATCAGTTTGCATTCCCACCAATAGTGCATGAGGGTTCCTTTTTCTCCACATCCTTGCCAACACTTGTTATTTCATGTCTTTTTTTAATCTAGCACATCTTCTTTTTTCATTCATCAGTGGATGTGTGTGTGTGTGTGTGTGTGTGTGTGTGTAATGGAATATTACTCAGCCATCAAAAAGAATGAAATCTTGCCTTTCACAATGATGTGGATGGAGCTAGAGTGTATTATGCTAAGCGAAATAAGTCAGTCACAGAAAGACATACCATGTGGGTTCAATCATATGTAGAATTTAAGAAACAAAACAGATGAACATAGGGGAAGGGAAAAAAAGAAGGGGGGAAGCAAACCATAAGAGACTCTTTTTTTTTTTTTTTTTTTTTTTTTTTTTTTTTTAAGATTTATTTATTTGACACAGAGAGAGAGAGGAATCACAAGCAGGCAGAGTGGCAGGGAGTGGCAGAGGGAGAAGCAAGCTTCCCGCGGAGCAGGGAGCCCGATGTGGGACTCGATCCCAGGACTCTGGGATCGTGACCTGAGCCGAAGGCAGACGCTTAACGACTGAGCCACCCAGGTGCCCCAACCATAAGAGACTCTTAACTCTAGAGAACAACCTGAGGGTTGATGGAGGGAGGTGGGTGGGGGATGGGCTAGATGGGTGATGGGCGTTAAGGGAGGGCACTAGCTATGATGAGCACTGGGTGTTATATGTAAGTGATGAATCACTAAATTCTACATCTGAAACCAATTTTACCATATATGTTAACTAATTAGAATTTAAATAAAAACTTGAAGTTAGGAAACAAACAAAAAGCCAAGATATGCCAAAAGCTAGGCCTCTTGTGCCAAACAGTTATCCAAGTTTGTGGATGCAAAAAAAAAAAAAAAAAAAAAAAGCTCTTGAAGTAAATTAAAAGTGTTACTCCAGTGAACACATGAGTGATAAGGAAGCAAAACAGCCTTATTGCTGATATGGAGAAAGTTTTAGTGGTCTGGATAGAATATCAAACCAGCCCCAACAGTCCCTTAAGCCAAAGCCCAATCCAGAGCAAGGCCCCAACTCTTCAATTCTATCTATGAAGGCTGAAAAAGGTAAGGAAGTTGTTTAAGAAAAGTTTGAAGCTAGCAGAGATTGGTTCATGATGTTTAAGAAAAGAAGCCATCTCCATAACATAAAAGTGCAAGATGAAGGAGCAAGTGCTGATGTAGAAGCTATACAGCAAGTTTGCAGAAGATCTAGCTAAAAAAAGTAATGAAGGTGGCCACACTACACAACAGATTTTCAATATAGACAAAACAACCTTCTGTTGCGAAAAGATGTCACCTAGGACTTTCTTAACTAGAGAGAAGTCAATGCCTGTTTTTAAACTTCAGAAAAAGGCTGACTCTCTTGTTAGGGGCTAATGCAGCTGGTGATTTTAAGTTGAAGCCAATGCTCATTTATAAATTTGAAAATTCAAGAGCCCTTAAGAATTATGCTAAATCTACTCTGCCTGTACTCTAGAAATAGAACAACAAAGCCTGGATGATAGCAAATATGTATACAATATGGTTTACTAAATATTTTAAGCCTTTTGTTGATGCTTACTGCTCAGAAAAAAATATTCCTTTCAAAATATGACTGCTCATTGACAATGCACCTGGTCATCCAAGAGTTCTAATGGACATGTACAATTAGATTAATGTTTTCATGCCATCCATTCTGCAGCCCACGGATCAAGGAGTAATTTTGACTTTTAAGTCTTACTATTTAAGAAATACATTTTGTAAGGCTCTAGCTGCCATAGATTGTGATTGCTTTGATGGATTTGGGCAAAGTAAACTGGAAACTTTCTGGGAAAGATTTACCATTCTAGATGCCATTAAGAACATTTGTGATTCATGGGAAGAGGTCAAAATATAAACATGAACAGGAGTTTACGAGAAGTTGATTCCAACCTTCATGGATGACTTTGAGGAGTTAAGGACTTCAGTGGAGGAAGTAACTGGTGTGGTGGAAAAAGCAAGAGAACTAGAGTTAGAAGTGGAACCTAAAGATAAGACTGAATTGCTATAATTTCATGATATAACTTTAACAGATGAGGAGTTGCTTTGTATGGATGAGCAGAGAAACTGGCTTCTTGGGATAGAATCTACTCTTGGTGAAGATGCTAGGAAGATTGTTGAAATGATAAAAAAGATTTAGAATATTACATAAACTTAGTTGATAAAGTGGTGGGCAGGATTTGAGGGGATTGACTCAAATTTTGAAAGAAGTTCTGTGGGTAAAATGCTTTCAAACAGCATTGCATGCTACAGAGAAATCATTTGTGAAAAGAAGAGTCAATTGGCATGGCAGACTTCATTGCTGTCTTATTTTAAGTCCTCTTTAGCATATTAAAGTCCTTTTGGAAACCTCCCTTTTTCCTTACTTCCCCTAACTCCCAAATATATAATCAGTCATCCTCAAAACCCCAGGGCAGCAGCTCTTTTTGCCCACAGGTCCTGTCCCCATGCTTTAATAAAATCACCTTTTTCAAAAAAGAAAACAAAAATCACCTTTTTCGCACCATTAAAAAAAAAAAAAGATACTGCCGCAGTCATCCCAACCTTCAGCAACCATCACCCTGATCAGTTAGCAGGCCATCAACATGGAGGCAACACCCTCCACCAGCAAAAAGATTGTGACTCACTGAAAACGCATATGATAGCATTTTTTTTTAGCAATAAAGTATTTTTAATTAAGATATATACATTGTTTTTTAAGACATGATACTTTTGCACACTTAATAGACTACAGTATAGTGTAAACATAACTTATATGCACTGGGAAACCAAACAATTCATTTGACTCACTTTATTGTGAAGTTTGCTTTATTGTGGTGGTCTGGAACCAAACCTGCAATGTCTCCAAATTATGCCTTTATAAGTCTTTGCACTCCTTTTAGAACTTATTTCTAAGTATTTTATTCTTGTTGATGTTATTATGAGTGGGAGTGTTTTCTTAATTTTATTTTTGCGATTGACCACCATTAGTATACAGACGTAAAACTGATTTTTGCATATGGATCATATATCCTTTGACGTTGATGAACCTGTTTATTTGTTCTAGTATTTGGGGTGTGTGTGTGTGTGTGTGTGTGTTCTTTAGGATTTTCTACATGGAGGATGTTTCTGTCTAGAGGAGTTTACCAATATTCCAACTCCTTTTACCCCTGCTCATTTAGTTGTCATTACCCTTACAACTGTCAGTCTTCATACTTACCGATTGTTAAACACCAGGCCTTCAGTTCCTCCACTACTATTCTAAATCCTCACTATTCTGCTTAGACTACTCAGCTCTCAGCAGCTATGTGTCTTCCTTCATATTTCACAAAGGAAATTAATGTTATAACCACAGACATCATTTACTGTGAATGAAATGATGCTTAAATTTCAGATCCTTCACTCAGGAGCCCCTTCTAAGGTTCTCAGAGGGCCCCTAGCAATAGTAAGGTGGCCTAATTGTAATTGGTTAAAATTCTTTCTTTTTCCACTCTGATTTCCCCTTTCTTAAACTTGTGATGTTGGTGTGCCATTAGAGTAGTCACAAATATTTTGGGAGTCTGAGTAAGGGAAAATTGAGTTGGGAATACACTATTAAAGCTGCCATTTGGAAAGACATTTTAGAATGCTTCAATAATACAATCAAGACATCGGGGCACCTGGGTGGCTCAGTCGGTTAAGCATCTGCCTTTGGCTCAGGTCATGATCCCAGGGTCCTGGGATCTAGTCCCACATCAGGCTCCTTGCTTGGCAGGGAGCCTACTTCTCCTTCTGCCTGCCGCTCCCCTCCTGCTTGTTCTCCCTCTCTCTCTCTGACAAATAAATAAATAAAATCTTTAAAAAAAAAAAAAGCAAGACATCACAGACTAAAAATCTGTATGTGTGTGAATTTTAAAAAATTAATAGAATAAAAACAATAAAGATCAAGTTAAGCATAGAAATTATTCTCACATAAAAATTGTAACTTTTTTTCAGATTATATTACAGGTGAATTCATTAAGAGAAAGATTTTTTCAACAAAAGCTCTTGGATTATTTCATAATCTATTCAATGAAGTGGAGTTAATTATCCAAAAACATTGAAGAAAGATTTAAGCATCTGCCGATTTACAAAAGCTACTATCACTGAATACAACATAAAAATCATACCATTTCAAGGACATCTAAGATAAATTGGCTTATGAGCCTCCTCATTTCAAAGACAATTTAAGCCTAGTCATTTTCTGAAAACACTTGAAATGTTCCTAATCTTATAATCATATAAAAAAATTTGATAAGTTTTTTCCAAATTGGACAACGTATAATATTTACAATGTTATCAGTAATGAACCATAAAGCTGAAAGAATCTTTCAAAACTACCAATAATAAAAAACTAATGGCCATGCTAGATGAAAGGCTATATAATTTTTATATTTTCTCCACATAAAGTATTATATGAAATGGTTCTCATATGGACAAGTGGTTGTAGAACATGTAGACAAAAATTGCAAATAGGGTGCCTGGGTGGCTCAGTTGGTTAAGCCTCTGACTCTTGGTTTCGGCTCAGGTCATGATCTCAGAGTTGTGATATCAAGCCCCAAGTTGGGTTCTGTACTCAGCACGGAGTCTGCTATAGATTCTTTCCCTCTCCCCCCACCCCTCCCCACCACTCACGCATGGTGCATATGCTTGCTCTCTAAAAATAAATAAATAAATAAAATCTTCAAAAAATAAAGGTATTGTAGAGCTGTTACTTATTAGGAAGTTATATTATTTTCCTGTATTTTGTGAAATTGGTGGAATTCATCAACTTTAAAATTTTTATTTGTAATGATTTTTCTCATTCTATGGATAATTACACACTTTTAACCTAATTTTGTAGGCACCTTTTTTTTTTTTTTTAGAGAATGGGAGAGAGAGAGTGGGGGTGCAGAGGGAGAGGGAGAGAGAATCTTAAGTAGGCTCCACACCTAGCGTGGGGCCAGAGGTGGGGCTCAGTCTCACAACCCTGAGATCGTGACCTGAGCCTAAATCAAGAGTCAGTCACTTAACCGACTGAGCCACCCAGGTGCCTCATGTAGACATCATTCTTATATTCTTTTTTTCAAGGAAGCTGTCCTCCCACTCACCACTAATCATATAAGATTTAGACCCCATAGAACATGGATCTGCTCTTGGCTAACAAGCTTGAATTTTCTGTTTCCAGCCTTTCTCCCTACAGAAGCACTTGAATCCACATCCAGTCTTTTTTTCTGTTAAATATTCTTGTAAGCCCTGACTCCCATGCACATGGCTTACTCTCAGGAGCTGCCTTACACCAAACCATTAGCCCCTTGACCTTGGCTTAGTTCATAGCTCTTGTCTCCGTCTTACCAGTTTCTGGTTCTACATTCAGACTTCCCATTCTCACTTTTGGCCCCCTTGATTAAGTGATCTATTTGGACTCCTCCTCTGCTTTTTGAAATTAGCATCTCTCTTAGCTCCCAGCTCTGCAGGCTGATAGAGGCATTTCCTGTGGCTTTTCATCACTCAGGTGGACCTTAGTTACCAATAGAATGACACCACCCATTTTCCTGACAAAGGCTAATCTTTCAGCCTCTGCCCTACCTCTGTCCTTTCTAGGACTTTGCACAAGAAATTGACTGCATCTTTTTTCTGTGTTTTTATTTAGCCTCTGACTGTACTTGTATTGTTACTTAGCTGTGTGCACACTCAGGTGTCTCCTGTCTTAACAAACCATTCTACTCTGCATTTTCCTCTTTCTCCTCTTGCCACTTAAGTCAAGGTTCTCGATTGCTGGTATCACCTGTTTTGTCACTTCTGCTTTGTTGCTCTGTTCTTTCCTACCTAATGCCTCTCTCTGAGATCACCAGAGGCCTCCTTAATACCAGATACAGTGCACTCTGTTCAGCCTTTATCTGAAGGCTTAAACACTGACCACTACTTTTTTGTTTAAATTCTCTTATTTCCTGGATTTCAGATATTAATTCTTTTGGTTCTTCTCTTTTACTCCCTCGTCTTTTTTGAGAGATTCTTTTCTGTTTTAGTCACATAAAACATTAGTGTTATCCGGTGTCTTATCCTCAGTACTTCTCACTTCTTCATTCCTCCAACTGGGTGATCTATTATTTTTACTCATTCATTCATCAGTATTTGTTGAGCATATACTATGTGGTAGGTACTGTGCTAGGTGCTTGGGAAACTGTGTTGAATAAGACAGATATAGTCTCTGCATTATAGATTTAGTCCATTCAGGAAGATAATTATTAACCAAATAATTATAATTCCATGGCTTCAGTCATCATTTTTTGCTAATAACTCCGAGATCTATGCCTGAATCTTTTTTATTAGGTAAATTATAGCCAGGACATCTGAAGTAATAAAATCACTGAGATTGCAGAAAATCTGTGATTACTTTTGAACTGTGACATTTCATGAAGCAAGAGCACTAGATCAATCACTTTAAAAGGTATTCTTTATCACCCCAGGTTTTATACAACCTGGAGAACCATGGTATGTAGCAAGAATACTGTCTAAGAATATGAGATTCTCATTTTGGCTCTGTGATTAAGTCACTTTGACCTAATTTTCTTCACTAAGTATTTACTGTTGAATGAATTTAAAACATTAATTGAATTAATGTATGAAAAAGTTAGCTGTCTTTCTTTATATAATGGAAATGAGTTGGGGTGACCATATACCTCAGTTTTCCTGGGATAGTTCCAGTTTATATCTGTCATCTCAGCAAAATACAAATAGCACCTCCTTTTACATTCAAAATTGTCTCCATTTAGACAGTAGATTATATGGTCATTCTCAAACCATTTTTCAAAGAAAACCATTTTTTCAAAGAAATATTTGTTATAATGCTTGCTATTTTTAAAATTCCTAATTTTTTAAACTATTTTACAGTCGAAGATTGGTGGAGTACAGATATTTCTGGAATAAGACTCTTTCATTACTTACTTTTACTAAAAGAGAGCTAACCAGTATTAAAAATGAAGTATATGATAATTTTCAAAACTGGACTTCACTGAAAGGAGAAGTTTTTCTACAAATTAAATCCATAAGTGAAACAGCCTTGACAGGTTTGTTGTGTATATTTAGAATGTAATCATCTTTTTTTTTGCTATATGGTACATCATAAGTAATGAAATAATCCTTCATTTTATGTGATGGAACTTATGATCAACTTTTAAATTTGTTGTTGGTTGGTAAACTAGCTGACCATTATGACTTCTTTGAACCCTAAAATTCAATAATTATAGGCTGATCTAAAATAAACCATGATACATCTATCTTGAGCTGTGACCAGAAGTCTGTTTATTACTGTTAAGTGTGCCAATTTGTATTTTAAAACTTTTTCTTCTGTTCATGATTTAGTATTTCATGTCGGATCAGCCTTCCCTCAGATAACTGATAAATTCTGGACAGAATAACTACTTAAAAACACTGGAGAGTGACCAAAACCAAGCACATAACAGAGGGAATGTCAAATATTGAAAGAATGCATATTACTAAGTGAAAGATGCCAATCTGAAAAGGCTACATACTATATGATTCTAACTAAATGACATTCTGCAAAGGGTAAAACTATAGATATAGTAAAGAAATATGTTTTTGCCAGTGTGGGAGGGGAAGAATAGGTTGAGCATGGAAGATTCTTAGAGCAATGAAAATACTTTGTATGATACTATAATGGTGGATACATGTCATTATACATTTATCAAAACCCATAGAATGTAAACACCAAGAGTGAATCCTAATATAAACTAAGGATTTGGGGGCGAATATGATGTGTGAGTGTAGGTTCATTGATTATAAGAAATGTCCCACTCTGGTGCAGGATTTTGATGATGGGAGAGGCTATGCATGTGTGAAGACAGAATTTATATGGAAATTCTCTGTACTTTCTGCTTAATTTTACTATGAACCTAAAACTGACATTTTTTTTTTAAAGGCTATGAATTTTTTTTAGTTAAAAGAAGAAAATGGAACTGGGTGAATTCCCTGGGGTTTGGTTTTTATTTTTGTTTGTTTGTTTAAGGCTATTAGGTTGAGAGCAGGGTACAGTGTGTTCCATGCAGGGAAGCTAAAACTCTGATATAAATCTATAGTCTTTTGGCTTGAAGATTGGAGGACATAGATTAAGGCAGCTTCTGAGAAAGAATATTCCAGAAAAGAGGTGATCAGAGAGGAAGAGCTCAGAGTTTGCATATAAGCTCTTTCCAAATCTTTGGCCTATTCCTGAAATACATGTGCACAGGGAAGACTTGAAATAACCCATCAAAGGCCAAAATAATTGATATTTTCGCTGCTGCTTACCCAAGGGGAGACATATTTTACAGTTTGAGTTCAGCCAAGTTAACTGCTTGTTAAAATAAAACAATGTCAAAATCACTACCCTTTAGAGGAACGTAACAGAATTCAGGGTCTCCATAACATAACATCCCCAATGTTCAGGATACAACCCCAAATTTCTTGGTATGGGAAGAAACAGGAAAACATGGCCCATACTCAAGAGATTAGTCAGCAGAGACCAACCCTGAGTTGATCCAGATGATAGAAATAACTAACCAGGATTTCAAATTAGCTGTTAACTATGTTTAATGACATAAAGGAAAATAAGCTAGTAATGAGTGAAAAGATAGAATATCTCAGCAGAAAACTATTAAAAATTGGATATTCAAGAATGGAAAAATACAATATCTGAAATAAAAATTTACTGGATAGACTTCTTTTTTTTTTTTTTTTTTTAATTTTATTTATTTATTTGAGAGAGAGAATGAGACAGAGAGAGAGCATGAGATGGGGGAGGGTCAGAGGGAGAAGCAGACTCCCTGCCGAGCAGGGAGCCCGATGCGGGACTCGATCCCGGGACTCCAGGATCATGACCTGAGCCGAAGGCAGTCGCTTAACCAACTGAGCCACCCAGGCGCCCCATACTGGATAGACTTCTATAGCATATTGTGATTATAGAAAAAAGAACCAGTGAATTTAAGATAGATCAGTAGAAATTATTCATTTTGAAGAACAGAGATAAACATTGAAAAAAAATGAACAGAACCTCAGGGCCCTTAGGATGGATTAAAATATACCATAAGTGATAAATATGGGTAAGAAAAAAGACTTTTTTCCTTTGAATTTAAAAAAAAATTGTATATTCTTATTTAAAGTAGGAATTATATGTGGGTTTTATGAAGTATGTTGATTTAACTTATGACAGCTAGAACATAAAGGATGGAGAGAAGGAGTAAATAGACCCAAATGGTTGCACTCTTTTTGTATTTTATGTGATATGATGCAATATATATATGTAGACTAAAAATGATATATAACTCATAAAGCAACCACTAAAAAAAAAATACAAAAAGACAAAGCTAAAAAGATAATAAATAAACTAAAAAGTAACTCTTTTAAAAGTATCCAAACAGTGGAGAATTAATGTCACCTGTCTCTAAGATTTATATGCATAATGACATATGGATCATCAGTAGATCACTGGAACAAAATAGCCAGGTAAATAATCCTATTTGTATGATTATTTCACTTTTGACAAATGTGCCAAAACAATCCAATGGGACAAAGAAAGTCTTTCAACAAATTGTAATAGAACAACTAAATACCCATATGGGAAAATATACCTCAACTCCTTCATTACATTGTACATGAAATTAATTCAAGATAAATCATAAAACTAAATATAAAAGCTAAAACTATCAAAGAAGAAATAGAGCAAAATGTCTTCATGAATTGGTAGTAAATGAAGGTTTATTGGATAGGGCATAGAAGTAAGAAAAATACCAAAAATTGATGTGTTAGACTTTATCAAAATTAAAAACTTCTATTCATCAAAAGATGCTGTTAAGAAAATGAATAGGTAAGCCACAGACAGAAAAAATACCTAAAAAAAAAAAAAAATGTGACAAAGAACTGCTGTCCAGCCTACATAAAGAACACCAACAAGTCAGTAACAAAAGGACAAAAAATCCAATCAAAAATGGCCAAAAAATCCAATCAAAAATGGCCAAAAGCAGACACTTTGAAAGGAAACACATACAAATGACCAATAAGGACATGAAAAAGTGCTCAACGCTATTGCAACGTTATTGCAACGGAAATGCAAATGTCAATAGTACATACCCACCAAATTGGTTAAAATGAGAAAGATTTAAAACAGTGGATGTTGGTGAGGAAGGAAAGCAACTGGAACTCTTCACACAAATAGGTGAGAGTATAAAATGTTATAGCCACTTTGAAAAAAGCTCTGACAGGTATTTTTTATAAAACTATACACATATCCAATGATCCTTGAAATTCTTCTCTTTGGTATTGATGCCCCCCTGCAAGTAAAAACATATGTCCACACATTTATCCTAAAGAAGTGTTCCTTGTGGCAGGCTTGTAGCCTTAAATAAGGGAAGAAAATTAATGTTCTTATAGTTTAAATATATTTATTAATATATAACTAATATAAAATATATTTCTTTTTTTTTAAAATATATTTCTATATATAGATTTAGACCCACATGCATAGGCTGAACTGATTTTTTATGGTATGGTATTCCATTTATTTATTTTTTCTTTTTTTATGTATTTTTAAATTTAAATTCAATTAATTAACATATAATGTATTATTGGTTTCAGAGGTAAAGGTCAGTGATTCATCAGTCTTATATAATACCCAGTGCTCATTACATCACATGCCCTCTTTAATGTCCATCACCCAGTTACCCCATCCCTCCATCCCCGTCCCTGCCAGCAATCCTCAGGTTGTTTCCTATGATTAAGAGTCTCTTATGGTTTGTCTCCTTCTCTGGGTTCATCTTGTTTTATTTTTTCCTCTCTTCCCCTATGATCCTCTGTTTTGTTTCTTAAATTCCACATATCAGTGAGATCATATGATAATTATCTTTCTCTGATTGACTTATTTCACTTATCATAATATCCTCTAGTTCTATCCACGTCATTGCAAATGACAAGATTTCATTTTTTTGATGGCTGAATAGTATTCTATTGTATGTATATATATGTGTGTGTGTGTGTGTATACATATATATATATATATATACACACACACCACATCTTTTTTATCCATTCATCTGTCGATGGACATCTCAGCTCTTTCCATAGTTTGGCTATTGTGGACATTGCTGCTATAAACATTGGGGTGCACATGCCCCTTTTGATCACTACATTTGTATCTTTGGGGTAAATACCCAGTAGTGCAATTGCTGGGTCCTAGGGTAGCTCTATTTTCAACTTTTTGAGGAACCTCCATACTGTTTTCCAGAGTGGCTGCACCAGCTTGCATTCCCATTAACAGTGTAGGGAGGGTTCCCCTTTCTCCGCATCCCCACCAACATCTGTCGTTTCCTAACTTAATTTTAGCCATTCTGACCAGTGTGAGATGGTATCTCATTGTGGTTTTGATTTGTATTTCCTTAATGCCAAGTAATGTTGAGCATTTTTTCATGTGTCTGTTGGCCAGCTGGAGAAATGTCTGTTCATGTCTTCTGCCCATTTCTTGACTGGATTATTTGTTCTTTGGGTGTTGAGTTTGATAAGTTCTTTATAGATTTTGGATACTAGCCCTTTATTTGATAAATATATTTATTAATATAAATATATTAAATATATGTATAAATTTAGACCCACATAAGTATGCTAAACTGATTTTTGACAAAGGTAAGCAAGCAGTTCAGTGGAGGAAGGATAGCCTAGCCCCCCCCCCCTTTTTTTTAACAGATTGAAAGTAGTAACAGAGACAGTGGAGTAACTGGAGTAATTACTAGAGTAATTGGTTATCCATAGGCAAAAAAAAAAGAGAACACTTGACCAAAACCGTTCACCTTATACAAAAATTAATTCAAAATGGATCATAGATCTAAAGGAAACTAGAAAACTAGAAAATCTTTAGGACCTATTATTCTCAGACTTGAACTAAAAGCATGATACATAAAAGGAAAACTTGATAAATAGAACCTCAACAAAATTAAGTTTTGCTCTGTGAAAGACCCTGTTAAGAGGATGAAAAGGCAAGTTACAGATTAGGAGAAAATATTTGTGGACCACACAAAGGACTTTTATCTAGAATACATGAAAAGCTCTCAAAACTCTACGTTTTAAATAAACAGACTCATTAGGAAATGGGCAAATTATATCAGCAAAAATTTCATCGAAGATGATATGCAGATGGAAAACACATGAAAAATTGTTTAACATCATTAGCCAATTAGGGAAATGAAAATTATAACATTATGAAATGAAATACGCATCTATTAGAATGTCTAAAATTGTAGAGGTTTCCTAAAAACATAATAACCTAAAATAATTTTAAGTCCATGTGGCTAAGCTAACAGGACTAAGAAGAACAGAAAAATCTTATCAAAATTTTATATAATCAATCAGAAATTGATTATATAAGATTAATACTAATAATTGTACTTACATTAGCTAACATTATATAATACTTAGTCTAGATCTAAAAACCTATATTAGCTATAAACTTTGACAATATTACAGGCATTTTACATGATAAATACTTTTTTTTAAAAATACCAGCTTTTATTTGTGATCTACATGGATATATCCTTATGGGGTGAGTTGATTGTGCATGGCATAGTTCTTCAATTGAAAAGTTGATACAAAAACGTGAAACATTTTTATAAGAAGTAAAATAACCTCCTAATTCATAGTCCTAATTCCTTTATCCTAACATAATTGTTTTCATTTTCCCACTTTATCTTCTAGTCCAACACGTGCTCATTTATTTTTGGCATATTTGTAATCACAATCTAAATGCCAATTTATATTCTAAAATGTAGTGTTATTGGCTGAATTTTGTCACTTCCCCAAATTCATATATTGAAGTCCCAATCCTTCAATATAACTATATTTGGAGTCAGGGTCCTTAAATAAATTTAAGTAGGTGGGCTCTAATCTAATATGATTGGTGTTTCTAAAAAAAAAAAGAGGAAATTTGGAAACAGACACAGAGGGAAGAGTCTTGAAGACACAGGAAGAAGATGGCCATTTACAAGCCAAGAAGAAAGGCCTGGAAGAGATCCATCCTTCGTGGCCCTCAGAAGATACCAACCCAGCTGATTCCTTGATCTCAGACTTTTTAGCCTCCAGAACTGTGAAAAAAGCAATCTCTGTTGCTTAAGCTACCCAGTCTGTGGTACTTTGTTACAGCAGCCCTAACAAATTAATAAATATCATGAACCACATAAACATTGCACAATATTATTCGAGATACTTTAAAAGATTTGCACATTAAAATTTAGGTTTAAAATCAAAGTCCAAAACAGAAACAGTATTCCTAGAAAACGCATTGCTTAATATTTTCTTGCTGACAAAGTATGTTAATTATTGAATAGCAGATATGAGTGAAATACTTCTTACCCCTCTAATGAGTGGCTTTCTCTTTATGTAATCAAGACTTTTAAGTTCAAATGTTCATAGATTAGGTTTTCTTAAACCAGAGCACACCTATTTTAATAAGAGAAATTTCAGGAAAAAATATTTTTAGTGTAGAATCACCACACTAAAGGTAGAATATTTTAAGTGTATAATTAATTTGCTTCCATTCTCAAAGTAACTTGATTGAATAGCTCTTGAACTTTTAAAATTCAAGTTCTGAATTAGGTTTAGAAATGTAGTCCACATTTTTCGTAAAATTGAAGAAATTGGGGATAGAATAGGCCTATTTGCTTATCCTATTAAAACACACATTGCTTATGTGTTTTTTTTGCCTTATCTAGTCTGACATTAAATAATCTGGGGCTCAAAATGCTTGCCTATGAAGTGAAGGTAAGGTAAGACAAAAAAAATATTCAGGATATTCAACTAGTATATCAGAAACTATTTAGAAGTTTTGCTCGATAATGACTTTACTCATTTGGTAACTATCTATTGAGCTTCTGTTATTTCTAGGACATCACTGGTAATGATTATGGGTGGAATAAAAATTAAGATATTATCTCTGACCTAAAATAACTTACGGTCTAATACTAGATCATATGTATACATATGGTCAGTGCAGTAAAAATGGTGTAAATTGGAGCAAGTTCTAGGAAGATCTAAGTCACTTCCAGATTGGGTCAGAAAAGATTTCCAGGCCGTGGTAGCATGTGGGCAGTGGCAGGCCAAATGAATGAGGTTAGGAGGACCTTCTCCATGGGGGTGCTGAGACAGGGGAAACACAAGGTGGGTACAATGACCAGAATAGGTTAACCTGGTGGAGATCATAACTTCTGAACTCCAAATTGGGACACATGACTGACAGATATGAAGTTGTAGAATGATGAGTGTAGGATTGAATATTTGACAGTAGGATTGCCAAACAAGAAGGGATGCGTAATTTGCCAAGGGTGAGTTAATTCTCTCCTAATTCATTGAGTTTACTCTCCTAATTCCATGATAGAAACACAGCTCCTGTTAGTTTGGAAATCTTGCTGTACTTTTCCATGTGTTAGAATATATTTCACAAATAAATTTGTATTGCAGATTCTTATTCTTTTAATGTCAGAAAGTCATGTTGACATGAGTAGTTATTTTAGAGACAGATAGTAGTGTACACTTACAGAGTCAGCCTGCTAACCTAAGCAGTATCATTCTGGCAAATGAAAAATAGGTGACAGCATGTGCAGGCTCCTCTGCAGTGTCATTCTGACTTAAACATAGACAGATATGATTAGGATACGATACAATTTATTCAGCACAAGGAGCCACCTTTATAGATACAGAAATACCCAAGACTCTTTAGGCGTGAAGAAAAACCGCAACCTCCATATTTTTTAAAACTCTCTTCTTTTAAAATTTTATGCACTAGTGTGTTATCTGTTTTCCTTGTACAAATGGGTACATATCCATAAGTATTTAGAAGCATATAGTTATTCCTAGGAAAAAGATTTCCATATAAAGTAATCATTGGAATATAGTAGAACCTTACTTATTTGGTCTCTGTCAATTTATTTATCCAGGTTTTCCTTTTTTTAAAAAAAGATTTTATTTACTTGAGACAGAGAGCACGAGTGGGGTGGAGGGGCAGAGGGAGAAGCAGACTCGCCATTGAGCAGGGAACCCAATGTGGGACTCGATCCTGGGACGCCAGGATCATGACCTGAGCTGAAGGTAGACACTTAACCGACTGAGCCACCCAGGCACCCCACCAGGTTTTCCATTTTGAGCAATAATTAAAAGTGAAGAAGATGCTAGACCCCTTGTGCTCATGCCCTAGATCTGTCTTAAAGGTCATGTTTTCTTCCAGACATACTCTTCACCCACAGAAAGACATTTTGCTTTTCTCTCCTTGGACCACATTTGTAATCCTATTCATCACCATCCTTTAAGGCATGTTCTCTTCCCTGTGCTCTGTCTAGCCTACCACTTTACTTCTCCTGTAACGACTTACCAGCCATATTGCCTCTGCTGCCATGTCTGTTTTATGGATCTCTGATTCTGGTTTTCACTCGCCCCTGTGGCTGCTATTTCTGCTGTGGTGGCTCCAAGTCCAAGACAAACTCCTCTGATACCCAGTCACATGCTAAACCCATCACATGGCCCAGGATAAGCTAACCAAGGAAGGGGATTCCAAGTGAACTATCTGAAAAAGCGGACTATCCAGATTTGCACGTAGATCATATCCTCATCAATTCAAATTAATTGTGGTTGCACAAATTTTATAGTATTTTATCATTATTGTTTGGTTCTTTAAATGTTTTAATACTGGTTTAAGACAGTAGTGCTGAAGAGACTGATTAAGGGAGAGCTTGATAATTATTCTGAAGGATAATATGCTCCATGCATTTCTCACAAAATTATATAAAATTAGCACATTTAAATATACATAATGCTATGAAGGCATATTTTTATTAAGCTTAATCTAAGTAGATAGAATAATGACAAGTGATTGCTATAATGAAATTCTGGTCTCATTTTGAGGCCACAGAGTATTATTAGAATCATTAAGGTATATTAACTAATATTTTCTGCCCATAAATTTATTAGTTTTAGACACTGCATCATTTTATTCCTCTCCATCCCTACTGCCTTTCTTCATAATTTGTATAGAATGTACCCTAGTTACTCTCCTAGAAATGCCACCCAATCAGCTCATGCTAGCACATTTAAATTTACTTTTCTGAATCATGTTGCCAAGAAAACAATTTAATTTCAATAAAACTCAGAACATTATGCAGATATTGTGTTATTCATTTATGTGAATATTTGAAAAGCAAGATGGATTGCCATTTAATACAATTTAAAGGCTAAACTACTAAAAGTTTTCATACATCATTTAGCAATATAATTGTTTTTCTTATTTCTTTCTTCAGAATAACTACTAAATTTAAATTTTTTTGGTTAGGTGTCATTATGCTGACAGAAAAGTCATCTTGACTCTCAACTATTAATTTTCTAAAAGGAAATAATCATTCTATGGGGAAATGATTTATGATTCAATTTTGTCTATTTGTAAACTTTACATTTTCCTTACAGAAATAGAGATACTAAAGAAAAGTTTGACAGTGTCCCAGAGAAATAAGATATGCCTTGAAGAGGAAATGAAAAATCAGAAATTGTTGTCAGATGCAGCCATGTTGAGGTCTCAGCAGATTCAGACATCCAAACAACAGGAAGTAAACTTGCAAACCAGATGCCATGACTTACAAAAAGAAGTACTAGGTAAAAGAGAATTATTTTTTGCTGCTGTTAGCAACTAGCCATAATAAAATCTTGCTTTAATTAGTTTGTGTTGCAAATATGCCTGATTATTAGTAACTATGTCAATAACTGTGTCTGTGATCAATGTTTACTATCTTCCCTTCCCATTCTGCTATTTAGAGTGATGAGACTTAAGTGAATATACTCTTTCATTTTCCCAAATGAAAATATTAAAAATTGTGTTTTGGGCACCTTGGGCAAAGTTTTAAAAATTTCTACCTCAGATGAATAAGTGTCTTGGCACTAAGGCTATGGAATTTGTACTTTTCCCTAGAGGCAGTAGGAATCGTTGAAAATTGGTAATCTGGACAATGATATAATACAAGCAGTGTTTTAGCAAAATTGAGCTATTAGCAGTGATTGGAGGTGTTCCAAACATCAAGCAATTGGACCCAAGTAGCCATTTAGAAACTATCTTTGCTGGTAACCCAGGCCTAGACTAACTGTAAGAAACTGAAGTAGAAAGGGAACTAACATATTTTAGGTCCTAATGTGCACTGTATATAAATTACTTCTGTCAATTCCCACAGTGACCATGAAAAACAGGTATAATTATCCCATCTTGCAGAGGAGAGAAAATAGCCTAGAAAGGTTAACATGCCTGTTTTCACATAGCTGGTAAATGGCAGGGAGTGAAAGCAAACCTAGTCAGATTGCAGGACTCATGCTTGTCCCAGTATGTCTCCTTGGTCCTCTTTATGGCCACAATGGGAAAGCTAAGACAGAATCAGGATTGAGCAGACTACTCAGGACTAGGGAGGTAAACACCTGACTGAGTAGCCAGGGAGAGAAGGAAGTCACAGAGGACTTCTGAACCTCTTTTCTTGGGAGTGGGAACATACCACAGACTAGGAAATCTGGAAAGAAACTGGTGTTGGAATGGAAAATAGGATTCATTACATGAACTTGGAGCAGATACCAGACATTTTAATTTTCCCTTCTGTGGATTGCCTATTTATAGATTTTGCCAATTTTCTATTGCATTATTGGAATTTTCCTTGATAATTTTTAAAAGCAGTTTATAAGTATAGTAATTATAATTTATATTCTTTTTTTCCTAACATATAATTTGTCTATTGACTTTTTATGGTAAATTTCACCATATCAAAGTTTTTCATTTTGTTATGATCAAATTACTGTCTTTTATTATTTCGGGTTAGTTTTGGTTAAAATAGTGCCTCCCATTCTTAAATTGTACAGATAGTCTCCTGAGTTTCCTACATTTAAGTCATTAATACATGTAAGATTTATTTTTTATATGGTGTGAGATGTGGGGATCTAGTTTTATTCTTTCCAAATGGATAACCAGTTGTATCAGTATTATATATTAAATAATCCATCCTTTCCACTGAATAGAACTATCATCTGTCATATGTTAAAATTTTATGTATGCTAGCATTGATTACTATGTTCTGTCTTCTGTTCCACTAATTTATTTAATATACCACTGATACATATTCATTTGAATATAGTGATGTAATAGCATATTCTCAAAGCTGGTAAGTCTTTTCTCTCTCCGCTGTTCTTTTTAAATATATATTTGGAGGAGTTATTCTTTCATTTGAACTTTTTAAGATCTTTTATTTACTTCTAATCCAAAGACTCTAAATAGGTACCTAGTAAAGTTTTTCTCTACATATTCATAAGCAGTTATTCTTCCACATAAACATTAAGGTAATTCATTTAATTCTAATCCCAACAGGATTCTAGCTGGAATTGCATTATATTTATATAGTAAATTTTGGAGAATTGACATTTTAGTGGTAGTAAGTCTTTTTAATATTATCAAAGTCTTCTCATTCAAGAATATAATATGTCCTTTCATTTCTTTAAATTTGTTTTCAAATGATTTCATAGTTTTATTTCAATATGTTTCTTTGTCATTCTTGTTAAGTTTATGACTCATGGTTTTGCATCTATTATAAATGGACTATTTTCTCTATTTCAGCTTCTTGATATTTGTTTTTTTGTTTTTGTTTTTGGGTTTTTTTGGTGCAAAAAAGTGTTTTTATTATAGTACAGGGACAGGACCATGGGCAGAAAGAGCTGCACTGGGATTGTGAGGACTAACGGGTTATATACCCTTTAGTTAGTGGGAGTTAGGGATAGTCTCTAAGGAATTTGTGCATGTTAAAAGCAAGGTCTCCAGGATCTTGGAGGGCTAGCTATTATTAAGATAAGGTTGCTTTTAGTCTTCAATGAAACATCAACAGTAAGGCAGCCATGAATTCCTTGAGGAATGTCACACTCTGCATGTCTCGGATTTATCAGCGACCTGCAAGTTGTAAGGAGACTATTTTAGCTGCATTTCTCTTGCCTTTGTTCTCCTCATCATTTATCCCCTGAACAGTTTTGACTTAAATTTTTAAGGTTGCTGAGGGTGAAAGGTTTTATCTTCTATAACTTTTCCCTGATGAATAGGGGCATAGAGATGTCCCTACCTCGGGGTCAACATTAGTCAGTTGGGGATGTAGGCATTATGAAAGGCAGAGACAGCTGAATCCAAGGTAGACAACATATATGAAATCTCCTTGAGTAGAAAGGGTCATCTGTCAGCTTGATCTTATGACAGTGAAGGAGTCTTGGCACCAGGTGGAGAGACATTGGAAAAAAACAGCGAAACATGATTAAAATTATTATGAGAAAAAGAAGCCAAATAAAGAGACCTTTGATAGTTGGCTAAAATCCTCCTTCAGTCCAGGAATTTACCCAATCTTGAAAGGAGAGGGAAGGATTGTTTAAAATGCCAATTTGAATATTTATATCTTTTAGCAATTCTGTTACATTTTTGTGATAATCTGTAATATATACATAGCATTCTGTTTTTATGATGGCACGTGTTCACCCTGTGCAGCAGTTAAAATATCTAATGCCATTTTATTTTGGAGAACTGCTTTATGAATGAGTTATTTCAGTGTTTAATAATGTAATGCTATTTTGAGAGTCACTTAAGGCCTTAATTGTGGAGCAGGTGGTGTTAGCCATCATATAGACTGTTTTGTTTAGCAAGCAATCAGATAACAAGAGGCACTTTTATGGAAACACAAGAAAAATATAAGTTCGTGGTTGGAGCAAATTACAAACCCAGCGTCTGAGTCTCCAGTACTGCCAGAGAGATTTCCAGATCTCAGGTTTGAAGCATCCTCAGACAGACTGGGATCAGGCCGTGGGAATCAGATGAATTTTTCTGGTTTGTAATTTAAATGTCTCTGGTGATCCTTTTGAATGGCCCATAGTGCAACAGGCACAAAGATTGTCTATACATGAGTTTTGTGGCAGTTTCTTTGAAGCTACCCTCAAGTTGTCCAGCATCAGTTTTCAGGGCTTTAGGAAGAAGAGCAGTTTTAATTAAGAGGATGGAAGAAGATTGGAAATCTTGGTATTTGTTGATAGAATAAAGAAAGACTATTGGTTTTTGTGTATTTGTCTTATATCCATCGACTTTATAAAATCCTCATATTAATTCTAGTAGTTTTTTTACTAGTATCTCTTGGATTTTCTACAATTATATCACCTGCTCCAACACCCCTGAAAAAGAGTTCATCTATTTTTTCCAGGGTTTATATCTGTTATTTTATTTTCTTGTCTTGTTCATATCTTTTTAAATTCATTTGAACTGAGACTGTGTTAAATAATAATGATGACATTGAGCATCCACATCTACTTCCTGATTTTAATTGAAATTATTTGGTGTTTTGTCACTTGGGATTATATTTGATGTTTTTGGTAAATATTTATTTTTAATTAACCGTTTTACTTCTATTCCAATTTTACTTAGATGTTTTATGTGAAATGCTTTTGGATTTTGTTAAATGCCTTTCAGCATCTATTGATATAATAGTATTTTTTCCCCTTTAACCAACTGGCAAAATGGATTAGTATTGAATTCCCTGAATTTCTTTGGTCTCTTGGAATAAGCCCTACATCATTTACTTTTTAAATATATCATTTCCTACATGGTTATATTTTATTTATAAATTTGGTACATGTATATTAATAAGTGAGATTGGTTTATAAATGTTTCTTTATTAGGGGGCACTAATTTTATCAGAGTTTTGCATTAAAATTAAGTGAATATCATAAATGCTCTTATTTTTAAATATTTCCTCTATCTGTGGCTAGGCCTGGTTTCTGATTTTTAATCTTGTCTATTTTTGTTTTATCTTTTATTATTTATCAAGCTTGTGAAGCCTTTGTTTTTTTAGTCTTTTCAAAGAACTAGCCTTTGTATTTTTTTAATGCTTTCCATTACTTTTATTTTCCATAACATTAACTTTTTGCTTCTATATTTATTAATTTCCTATCCCTAGTTTCTGTTTTGTTTGTATGTTTTTATTTTTCAAACTTCTGAAGGGAGTACTTAGTTCTTTTATTTCTCATCCTTTTTTATTTAATAATAGAGACATTTAAGGGAATAAGTTTTCCCTTGAGTAAAATTTTCTCTGTCATATTTTTAATATGAATTATTCTCCTTTTCAGTGCTATCTAAATACTCTAATTTCTGATTTTTTTCTTTGGTGAAAGGGTTATCTAGGAGTATATTTCTTAATTTCTCAGTAGTTAATTATTTGGGGAAGGAGTTACTTATTATTTATTTAACGTGGGGGTATTCTGACTAAATGTGACTTATAATACCTTTTTGAATTTGTCAAGCTTTCCTTTATGTTGTGTACATGATCAGTGTTATAAATGTTCCTTAGAAATACAAAATGTAATTCTCAGCTTGATGGATATGAGTGTATCTCAGCTAAGTGTAAGATTCTTGGGTTCTTTCCTCTCAGTAGACTATAGATGCTCTGACTTCTAGCTTTTAGTAATGCAAATGAGAAGTCTGCTGTAGCTCTGATCCTTTTTCCTTTAAAGGTAACTCATTCTTTTTCCTGAAAGCTTTTGTTAGATTTTTCTTTCTCTGGTTTTTTCTCTTTTTTTCATTGGGCCTCAGTTGGATCACTCATAATCCTTGGTTCATGACACGTATGTACTGGCTGGGACTTCATATATAATCTTGAATAGAAGAGTAATAGTGGGCATCCTTGTCTCATTCACAGTTTTACAAAAATACACTGCAGAATAACTTTTGGGTTTAAGCAGAAAGTATAATGAATGTAAAATATCTAAAGAATGACATTAAAAACACTATATATCAAAACTCGTGGGATACAGCCAAAGAGGTGTTTTGAGGGAGATGTATAGCTTTAAATAGTCATATAAGAAGGAAAGAACAAACTCAAAGAATGTAGGACAAAAAATAATAAAAATAAGAGCAGCAGTCAGTGAGGTAGAAAACAAAGAGATGATAAAGACGATCAGCAAAATAAAGCATTGATATTTTTTTAAACCAACAAAGTAGACCTTTGGCTGTTTGATCAGAAGATGAGAGAAAACACAAATGAAAAATATAAGCAATGAAAGAGGGGCAATGACTACAGATAAAGAGTAAAAAAATAAAATAAAAGTGGATGCTGTTAACAACCTTACACCAATAACTTTGAAATCTTAAATGAAATAGACATACTATTAGAAAAATATATCTTACCAAGACTCAAAGCAGTTAAATGGTCCTATAACTATTAAAGAAATTGGAGCAATGTCTTCTCACAGAGAAATGACCAAATTTTTTTGCAAGTAAGTTCTACCAACTTTCAAGGAATAAAAGATCTTAATTTGATACAGTATTTTCTAAACAACTGAAAACTGGGGACTATTTCCCAACTCAATCTACAAGGCCAAGGCAACACTGTTACCAAAATCAGACAAAGATATTAAAAGAAGGAAATATTATAGGCCTGTTTATATTATGAATGTCAATGTAACAATTTCAACTGTATGATATTTAAAAAAATATTTTGAATCACCTAAGTGTATTACCTATTTATAAAATTAAATAAAGTTATAAATAAAATAAAACTCTAAATGCCATGCTACTTATTTTAGACTTAAAAGAGGAAGACAAATTTAAGATACATTTGCTAAAATATGCATTTCACACTTATAAATAACTTTCTTCAAAATGCAAGGTTTTGGGGCACCTGGGTGGCACAACTGGTTGAGCATCTGACTCCTGGTTTTGGCTCAGGTCATGATTTCAGGGTTGTGTGATTGAGCCCTGCATTGGGCTCTGCGCTCAGTGTGGAGTCTGCTTGAGACTCTCTCCCTCTCCCTCTGCCCCTGCCCTTGTTCCCCACACCGCCCCCCCTTCTCCAAAAAAAAAAAAAAAAAAAGTGCAAGTTTTCCTTCAAAACAAAGATTATCATTCTTGCCTCTCTCTTATTTCATCCTTTTAACCTGGCTTAGAAAATAAGCAGTTTCTTTGACTACTATGATTTCTTAGAAGAACAGTAAAACATTAGAGAATGTGATATCTTATATTCTTTTAAGAAACTATAACATATATAATATTACCTAACCTCCCCACCTACTTCTCTGGTCCTGAATACTGGTTGATCTTGGAATGAATTCTCATTGCTTCTGTTCCTTGGTGTCAATTGTTCTTGGGTCAGATCTTGGGCAAAATATATTTTAAAAATAGTCTGAAAAGTAAGAACCACGTTTGGCCACCTAGCCCTAGCATATTTAGAATATGTTATTATAGGAGTATGTTGTAGTTTTAAAAAACGGCAATGTATATTTTTAGAACAGAATAGCAAATTCAAATCAAAACCACATTGAGATACCACCTTACACCAGTTAGAATGGCAAAAATTGACAAGGCAAAAAACAACAAATGTTGGAGAGGTTGTGGAGAAAGGGGAACCCTCTTATACTGTTGGTGGGGATGCAAGTTGGTACAGCCACTTTGGAAAACAGTGTGGAGGTTCTTGAAAAAAATTAAAAATAGAGCTACCCTATGACCCAGCAATTGCACTACTGGGTATTTACCCCAAAGACACAGATGTAGTGAAAAGAAGGGACATATGCACCCCAATGTTCATAGCAGCAATGTCTGCAATAGCCAAACTGTGGAAAGAGCCAAGATGCCTTCAACAGATGAATGGATAAAGAAGATGTGGTCCATATATACAATGGAATATTACTCAGCCATCAGAAAGGATGAATACCCAACTTTTACATCAACATGGATGGACTGGAGGAGATTATGCTAAGTGAAATAAGTCAAGCAGAGAAAGTCAGTTATCATATGGTTTCACTTATTTTTGGAACATAAGAAATAGCATGGAGGACATTAGGAGAAGGAAAGGAAAAAATGAAGGGGGGGAAATCAGAGGGGGAGACGAATCATGAGAGACTATGGATCCGAGAAACAAACTGAGGGTTTTATAGGGGAGGGGGGAAGGGGGATGGGTTAGCCGGATGATGGGTATTAAGGAGGGCACGTACTGCATGGAGCACTGGGTGTTATAGGAAAACAATGAATCATGGATCACTACATCAAAAACTAATGATGTATTGTATGGTGACTAACATAACAATAGAATTAAATTTAAAAAAAGAATAGCAAATTCAGAAGGTGAATCAGATTTTAAGGTAAGGATCATTATTAACAAATGGGGAAAAGAAAAATTATGTGGTAAGTGGTATAGGGATAACTAAAACAAAATAAATCAAATACTCCAAAATCAACCTCAAATTAAGTAAGAAAAAAATAATAGGAAAAACTAGTACCAAAAAAAGGGTACAGAACTTATCCAAAGCAACACTTTAAAAATTACAAAGGGTAAGATAGATTTTGCCTATAAAAAATATAAAATCTCTGACTTTAAAAACTGCCAAACAACCTAAAAATAGATGGACAAAAAATGTGTGTATCATATGTGGTATGGAAAGAGTTACTATCCATACCATATAAAGAATTTATTTAACTATGTGTGAAAACTCCCAAGACCCCACATAGGCAAATGGTTGAAAAACAGAAACAAACACAGGAAATATAATAAACAAGCACAAAATGCTTGATCACTAATAATTAAAAAATTTGCCTTTTTAAAAAACTAGTATAAAGACTTTAATGATAAAGTTTCCCTTCTCTTGATGACAAAAATTATGTATTTTTATAACCCACAGAAATGTTTGTGATGAAGTAATCTCCTTCTTGAGAGTCTATGCTTGGGAAATAGCAGAAGAGGAAAAATTATTTATATGTAAAGATCATTTCCTTACACCACACACAAAAATAGACTCAAAATAGATGAAAGACCTAAATGTGAGACAGGAATCCATCAAAATCCTTGAGGAGAACACAGGCAGCAACCTCTTCGACCTCGGCCGCAGCAACTTTTTCCTGGACACATCGCCAAAGGCAAGGGAAGCAAGGGCAAAAATGAACTATTGGGACTTCATCAAGATAAAAAGCTTTTGCACAGCAAAGGAAACAGTCAACAAAACCAAAAGACAACTGACAGAATGGGAGAAGATATTTGCAAATGACATATCAGATAAAGGGCTAGTATCCAAAATCTATAAAGAACTTATCAAACTCAACACCCAAAGAACAAATAATCCAATCAAGCAATGGGCAGAAGATATGAACAGACATTTCTGCAAAGAAGACATCCAAATGGCCAACAGACACATGAAAAAGTGCTCAACATCACTTGGCATCAGGGAAATACAAATCAAAACCACAATGAGATACCACCTCACACCAGTCAGAATGGCTAAAATGAACAAGTCAGGAAACGACAGATGTTGGCGAGGATGCGGAGAAAGGGGAACCCTCCTACACTGTTGGTGGGAGTGTAAGCTGGTGCAGCCACTCTGGAAAACAGTATGGAGGTTCCTCAAAAAGTTGAAAATAGAGGTACCCTAGGACCCGGCAATTGCACTATTGGGTATTTACCCCAAAGATACAAATGTAGTGATCCGAAGGGGTACATGCACCCCAATGTTTATAGCAGCAATGTCCACAATAGCCCAACTGTGGAAAGAGCCCAGATGTCCATTGACAGATGAATGGATAAAAAAGATTTGGTGTATACACACACACACACACACACACACACACACACACACACACACACACAATGGAATATTATGCAGCCCTCAAAAAAAGAAATCTTGGCCATTTGCAATGACATGGATAGAACTAGAGCGTATTATGATAAGTGAAATAAGTCAATCAGAGAAAGATAAGTATATGATCTCACTGATATGAGGAATTTGAGAAATAAGACAGAGGATCATAGGGGAAAGGAGGGAAAAATGAAACAAGACGAAACCAGAGAGGGAGA
This sequence comes from Phoca vitulina, assembly GCF_004348235.1. Taxonomy (NCBI): domain Eukaryota; kingdom Metazoa; phylum Chordata; class Mammalia; order Carnivora; family Phocidae; genus Phoca; species Phoca vitulina. The sequence continues at coordinate 2,458,553 of NW_022589713.1, read as the reverse complement.
CAAACCATAAGAGACTCTTAATCTCAAGAAACAAACTAAGGGTTTCTGGATTGGAGGGATGGGGTGACTGGGTGATGGACACTGGGGAGGGTATGTGCTATGAACTATGTAAGACTGATGAATCACAGACCCGTACCTCTGAAACAAATAATACATTATATGTTAAAAAAAAAAATTAGCTCACATTCCACTTCCTACATTAAAAACCTCATCAAAACATTGTAGTACTAATTAGTCACAGTTTTGATACTCATTAAGACCTCACCTTCATTTAAGTACAGCTATATTCAAATCGAAAGTGCAGCTGGAGACTCTGATCTATTCAGTACTTTATGTAGAGATTGTATAGTTATGGATGCAATATAAATTCATCTAAAGGACAGTGTAATTGCAGAGCAAAGTGGCACATAATTTCAAGACTAAATTAGGGTTTCATTTTTGCTGCTGCTGCTGAATAGGTTCACTCCATGGGTAACACCCAAACTATGTTATCAGAGAGAGAAAGAATTTTAAAAGGCTATCTGTTACATCTCTCTTGGTTGAAACTATTTAAAATTGGCAAGTCAGAGTGGACAGAATCATTAAAGCAAGTGATGACACTAGTGATCTCAACTAGTTATGACAAATAGCACTTCCTATGAGCCTACCTATGAAGGGCACTGGGTTTGGGGGATTTTGTTTTGTTTTATTTGTTTTTACCCCACCACAATTTTATGCCCATGTTAGGGTCTCAGTATAGGAATTGTCAGAACATTTAGAAAAAAGTTCATAAATGTACCTCTTGCTTTATCCACAAATACCCTTCTGGTGAACTAATTGTACCAATGTATCCTTTCTTTCTAATTCATTTTTCCAAAGTGGTTACAGTGGTTTAGGAAAACTACAAGTGCAGGAGAGACAGCAAAGTTTATGTCTCAGGTCTTAGCAGTGTTGTATCACAAATTTGGTAAACTTTCTTGGGGATTTTCTCAGGTGTTCTCACCTGCAGGGGTCCAAACCAGCCCTTCTGCTCCCCTCCTCTCACTATTTTCTACTTCTGATAATCTAATTTTATTTCTGCCCACTATCCATGAACCTAGTCATTAGCCTCTTCCCACACCTCATCTGTTCCCATCTCTTGGCCTTGGGCTGACCATGCCCCTGAGTTTAACTTCATTTTTTTCAACAAGTGTTTATTGGACATTGACCACATGTGGCCAACTGGCCTCATCTTTGCTTTGACTTTGGCGTGAAGGCATTCTCCAGCTCTTTACGGGTCTTCACAGGATTTCTGACTTCCTAACTCCACACTTGTTGTATGTGCTGGCACTCTTTAACTTTAGCCATTCTTGACAGATATTTTTCTCTTTTATATTAAGAAGAGTCTACAAATTTCTTTAGCTCCAATTTTGTTGTCATTCAAATTATTTTTAGTTGTGCTTTTTCTGCCATTGCATGGCATTTACTTTCATAATTTTCATGAACTTCAACACTCTTACTTTCATTCTGCTTTCTTTTAAATGCATGCTTATTTTTTCTCTTACTAACCAATTAATATCCTTAAGATTTTCAGCTATCTTGATAATCATCTGTAGCTTTTCCAACTTACTAATGTCTTTTCAGAAATCATGTTAACCATTTGAGAAGAAGAAAAACCAGCATATCACAGCGAATATCTTCTTCCCAGATGAATGACTAGATTAACATAATGGGCATAGTGTTTTAGGTTTTCTTTGGGCAAATTAAAATAAAGGTAGACTGATACATCACTCATCTCAAAACTCTTCCTATGTCTTATTTTTAAGAAACATAATTATTCAAAGAATACAATAGATAGTATTTAAATTCATTTTGGATGAGTGCTGTAAATGGCTTATTATCATTTATAATCTTAAATCCAATTCTAAGCATTTGCATGCTTTATACTCCTTCCTATGAATCATTTTACTAGGCCTCCGTTGTTGCAGAACTAGCTTTAAATGATAAGCATCACAATAAGTCTTCCTTTCTAGTACTAGCTGAACAACTTCCCTTCTGTTTTCCTTGCCTAATTCTCTGCCCCACCTTCTGCCTTCCATTATTTCCTTCAGAGCATTCATTCAAGCCCTAAACTGTATATTCTCCCTTGTCCTGGAATCCACTTTTTATTTTCCATGCTCTTAATTGCTTCTTATTCTCTCTTAGATTCCTTCTCTTAGTAAATGAGCTAACATGTTATACAGTTGACCTTTGAACAACAGGTTTGAACTGCACGGGTCCACTTATATGCAGATTTTTTTTCAGCAAATATATTGGAAACATTTTTGGAGATTTGGGCCAATATGAAAAAACTCAGACAAACTTTATAGCCTAGAAATACTGCAAAAAATAAGAAAAAGGTATGTCATGAATGCATAATAGATATACATATGTAGATACCAGTCTATTTTATCATTTACTACCATAAAATATACACAAATCTATTATAAAAAGATAAAATTTATAAAATTACACATACAAACACAGACCATATATTATCTTTTCATTTTTGATGTCTAGTGTTAGTAACACCATATGACATCTACAGTCTTTTGTAGCATATAAGAAAATATTGAGGTGGGTACTGACAGATGACCATTTTGTAAACAAATAATATAAATCTATGGTACCAGTAAATACAAGTGCAGTACTGTAAATGTATTTTCTCTTCCTTATGATTTTCTTAATATTTTTTTCTTGCTTACTCTGTTGTAAGAATATAGTATATAATGCATGTAACTTATAAGATATATGTTAATTGCCTGTTTATGTTATAGATAAGGCTTCCGTTCAACAACGGACTATTCGCAGTTAAGTTTGGGGGGAGTCAAAAGTTATATGCAGATTTTCAACTGAGCAGGGGGTCAGTGCTTCTAGCCCCCATGTCAGGTCAATGTACTTTTTTGACTGACTAAATATATTCATGTATTTGAGTATGTTTTAGATTCCACACATAAGTGAGATCATACAGTATTTGTCTTTCTCTGTCTGACTTATTTCACTTAGCATAATGTCCCCAAGGTCCATCCCTGGCAAGATTTCATTCTTTTTTTATGATTGAGTAATACCACATTGTATATATACCATATTTTCTTTATCCACTCATCCATGAATGGGTACATAGGTTGCTTCCATATCTTAGCTATTATAAATAATGCTGCAATGAACATTGGGGTGCATATATTTTTTTCAAATTAGTGTTTTTATTTCTTCAGATAAATACCCAAAAGTGGAATTGCTGGACCACGTGGTAGTTCTATTCTTAAATGTTTCAGGAATGTCCATGCTGTTTTCCATAGTAGCTACACCACTTTCCGTTCCCATTGATAGTGCGCAAGGGTTCCCTTTTCTCCAGTCTTACCAACACTTGTTACCTCTTGTCCTTTTGATAATAACCATTTTAACAGGTGTGAAGTGATAGCTCAGTGTGGTTTTGATTTGTATTTCCCTAACGATTAGTGATGTTGAGCGCCTTTTCATGTGCCCGTTGACCATCTGTATATCTTCATTGGAAAAATGTCTGTTCAGATCCTCTGCCCATTTTTTAACCTGATTGTTTGTTTTATGGCTATTGAGTTGTATGAGTTTTGGATATAATCTCTTATCAGATATATTATTTGCAAATATTTTCTCCCATTTGTACATTGCCTTTAAATTTTGTTGATGGTACCCTTTGCTGTCCTGAAGCTTTTTAGTTTGATATAGTCCCACTTGTTGATTTTTTTGCTTTTATTGCCTTTGCTTTGGGTGTCAAATCCAAAACATCATTGCCAAAACAGATATCAAGGAGGTTACCACCCATATTTTCTTCTAGGAGTGTTATGGCTGCAGGTCTTTTATTCAAGTGTTTAATCCATTTTGAGTTAATTTTTGTGTATGGTGTAAGATAATGGTCCAGTTTCATTCTTTTGCATGTAGCTATCCAGTTTGCCCAGCACCGTTTATTGAAGAGACTGTCTTTTCCCTACCATATATTCTTGGCTCTTTTGTTATAAATTAATTGACCATAAATGTGTGGGTTTATTTCTGTGCTCTCAATTCTGTTCTATATGATCTATATGTTTGATCTATATGATCTATATATTGATCTATATGTTTGTCTTTATGCCAATATGATACTGTTTTGATTACCACAGCTTTATAAGAAAGTTTGGGGGCGCCTGGGTGGCTCAGTCATTAAGTGTCTGCCTTCGGCTCAGGTCGTGATCCTGGGGTCCTGGGATCGAGTCCCACATCAGGCTCCCTGCTCGGCGGGAAGCCTGCTTCTCCCTCTCCCACTCCGCCTGCTTGTGTTCCTGCTCTCGCTATCTCTCTCTCTGTCAAATAAATAAAGTCTTTAAAAAAAAAAAAAAAGTTTGAAATTAGAGAGCATGATGCTTCCAGCTTTGCTATTCTTTCTCAAGATTGCTTTAGCTATTCAGAATCTTTTGTGTTCCATGCAAATTTTAGGATGATTTGTTCTATTCCTGTGAAAAATGGCACTGGAATTTTAACAGGGATTGCACTGATGAAGTTTTTTGGGGGTAGTATGGACATTTTAACAATATTAAATCTTCCAGTCCATGAACACAGAATATCTTTTCATTTATTTGTGTCTCCTTCAGTTTCTTCCATTAATGTCTGATAGTTTCCAGTGTACAGGCCTTTTACCTCCTTGGTTAAATTTATTCCTAGATATTTTATTCTTTTTGATGCAATTGCAAATGAGATTGTCTTCCTAATTTCTCTTTCTGATAGTTTGTTATTAGTGAGAAACACAACCGATTATTGCTTATTGACCTTGTATCCTCCAACATCTATTAGTTCTAAAAGTTTTTGGTTTAGTCTTTAGGGTTTCCATTATATATAATATTGTGTCATCTGCATATAATGACAGTTTTACTTCCTTTTTAATTTAGATACCTATTTCTTTTTCTTGCCTAATTGCTCTGGTTAGGATTTCTAATACTATGTTGGATAAAGTAGCCAGAGTAGGCATCCTTGTCTTGTTCCTGTATCTTACAGAAAAAGCTTTCAGTGTTTTATCATTGAGTGTGATGTTAGCTGTGGGCTTGTCATATATGGCTTTACTATGTTGAAGTATTTTTCCTCTATACCTATTTTATTGAGAATTTTTATCATAAATAGATGTTGAATTTTATCAAATGCTATTTCTGTATCTGTTTAGATGATCATATTATTTTTATCCTTCATTTTGTTAATGTAATGTATCATATTGATTTATTTGTGGGTGTTGAACCATCCTTGCATCCTTGGACTAAATCCCACTTGATTAGGGTGTATGATCCTTTTAATGTATTGTTGAATTTGGTTTGCTGATATTTCACTGAGGATTTTTGCATCTATGTTCATCAGGAATATTGGCCTATACGTTTCTTTTCTTATAGTGTACTTGTCTGGTTGATCTCAGGGTAATGAGGGCCTAGTAAAAGGAGTTTGTAGAAATATATTTCTTTATATTTGAAAGTTTAGACTTAGGCTCACTGCTATATCATTATTATGTTCCCTTAAAAATACATTTTAAAAATCATTCTAATCTTTTATTTCCCAATTCTCTTACTTTTAGAATTCACCTTTACAATAAACTTATCTTTCTCCATTTTAAACAACATAACTATCTCTTTGTTGTTTCTGTCCACCTACCCCCCACCCAACATTCCCCACTAATGTGGTATTAAATGAAAGCATGTTAGGCCAAGAATCAGAAGATGATGACTGTCCATACATTAGCCAGGTGACTCTGACATGCCATTTCTCCCTGATGAGTGTGTGTCCACATCTAGGCAATGGGTGGGTTGGACTAAGGCCTTGGAGGCCCCTCTGGGCTATAATGTGCTGTAATTTGATTCTAACTCTGATGCTGTTTGCTTGTTTCCAAAGTTAAATAAATGTTCTTATTTTTACATTTTGATTTTTTTCTTTTAAATCACCATTAAACAATTTCAACTTTGATTCAAGTTTATAGTTTTTATGATCTTTTTTTCTATCTAACAATGTTTAATCTTGTTTTTTCCACATTTCCCTTTATCTTTTAAAATATAGACATTCAAAAATTTAAATTCAAGTGATAACTCTGGTCCATATAGTTTAATAGTGGTTTAAGAGTAAAAAGCTATTAATAGCAGCCTAATTCTTTTTTTTTTTAAGATTATTTATTTATTTATTTGAGAGAGAGACAAAGATAGTAACAAAGAGCACAGGTGTGACAAGTGAGCATGAGCGGGGAGGAGAGGGAGAAGCAGGCTCCCTGCTGAGCAAGCAGCCCGATGTGGGACTTAATCCCAGGACCCTGAGAGCATGACCTGAGCCAAAGGCAGCCACTTAACCGACTGAGCCACCCAGGGGCCCTATAGCAGCCTAATTCTTAATGCCAGAATTTAATCTTTTTCACAGGAAAGTAAGCATATAAAATTTTGAAGACTAAATTCTTGGTTCTTTTTTAAAGATTTATTTACATAAGTTTTGTAATTTTATGTTTAGTTTACACTAATATAACCTCCAAAATGCACAATTTATCTAAATTGATAGTACTCCTCTCAGAGGTCATTGTGACCCACAAATCAGTCCACTTAAATGATTTTCGTTTCACCTGGCAGAATAAAGTGTCCTTTACTTTTTGTCAGTAGTCAAATATTGGAAGACGGAGTTCAAATAAATCATTTCAGCATTATTGTCTTTCCTAAAATTTATTTGACCAAATTTCAAATTTATTCCAAGTGAAAAAACTTAAATTTTTTTTCAGTAAGCTTTTTGGTGTAATAAATAACACAAATATTTTAATAAAGTTATTTTGTATATATTTTAACATCTTCATTGCATTTTTAAAAAATAGCCTTATCAAGAAATAATTTAAATACCATAAAATTCACCCATTTTAGGTGTACAGTTTAATAGTTTTTAGGATATTTATAGAAGTATATGACCACCATCAAAATCTAGAGCCTTTCTATCACCCCAAAAAGAAACGTCATGGTCTTTAACAGTCACTACCCTTACCTTTCTGCCCTTCCCACATCACTCATTAATCTACTTTCTGTCTCCATAGATTTACCTGTTCTGGATATTTCATATAAATAGAACCATACAATATGTAATCTTTCATATCTGACTTCTTTGACTTAGCATAGTATCTTTGAGTTTCATCCATGTTGTAGCATGGATAAGTACTATATTCCTTAATTAGTAGCTTCTTTATTAAAGTGAAAAATAATCATAATGAGCAGAGTGGTTCAGTTGAAAAAAAAATAGTGATCCAGCAATCAAATATTCAGCTTTCTGGCTCTGTTTATGCCTTTTACAAGTCTTTGGACAAGTTATTAATTTCTTTGACTCAATTACTTCATCTGTGAAATGGAAATATGATAGTATTTCTAACCTATCTTAGAACATTAAGAGAATTAACAAAAAAAAATGTAGGAACCCCCAAAGAACTACACAAATACAGAATATTAAACTTCATTTTAAGTTGGTTTTCCTGGTCTAATAGCAAACCAAATTATTATATTTGGGATGAAGTATTAGAATTAAAAAAGCACTCCTTTAATAATAAAGGAATACTATAAATTTTAATTCCTGTTTGCCCAAAGGTCCATTTGCCTCCACTAATTTATATACTAGTCAGCCTTGGTTAGCTTTAACAATACTAGGCACTCTTTCACTCATGGACTCACCCAGGCACACAACCTGCTGCTCGTAGACATTTACAGATTATCCACTTTCTGGGCCAATAGCATGAGTAATAGCTACCCTGTCTGAATGAGAAATAAATGACCACCCCACCCGCCCTGTGCCCCATGTCTCACCTCTTACCGGCATCCCTCTTCTACTTGCTAATCACTAATACTATTCTTACATCATTAAAAAACAAAAATCATTTCTATGAGTTCAGGTAGCTTTCCTACGACAGTCTAAATAATAGCTAACATTCACGAATTACTAACCACATGCCAGGCACAATATAGTCACAGCGTACTCATTTATCATTACCCTCCTGCCCTCCTAGATTAATCACTTTTATTATCTCCAGTTTACAGATGAGATTACCAAGGTGTAGAGGGATTAAGTCATTTGCCCAAAGCCACACAGTTACTAATGAGCACAATTGGAACCTGACTCTAGAACTGTGCTGCCAAAACTTGGCCTCTTAACCCTTAAATTCCACCACCTGGGAGCATTAAAACATATATCTTGTTATCATTAATTTATATTTCAGGAGAGCTGCTGTGCCAGACCACTTCCAGTACTGGTGATAAGCACAAGTTTCCATAAGGGGAAGGCAGAAGAGGTCTGGAGGACAGTAGACACCTGCTGACAGGTTATGGGAACTCCTGATGGGTTATGTGATGGGTTATGAGATGGGTATGGGTATGTTTTAGGCTACTTTAATATGATTCTTTTGTTTTCTGTTACTCAAATAAGCCATGTTCACAACTGATTGGGAAATCTCAACATTCACAGAGAGTTCTAAACATCTGATGCAGATCCTCCTAGACTCTCTGTTTTGAATATATGTTTTTATAAGAATAAGATACAAATGTAGTGATCTGAAAGGTGATCCGAAGGGGCACCTGAACCCCAATGTTTATAGCAGCAATGTCCACAATAGCCAAACTATGGAAAGAGCCTAGTTGAATGGATCAACAGATTGAATGGATAAAGAAGATGTACACACACACATGCACACACACACACACACACGCGCACACACACAATGGAATATTATGCAGCCATCAAAAATTGAAATCTTGCCATTTGCAACGACGTGGATGGAACTAGAGGGTATTATGCTAAGCAAAATAAGAGAAAGACATGTATCATATGATCTCACTGATATGAGGAATTTGAGAAACAAGACAGAGGATCATAGGGGAAGGGAGGGAAGAATGAAACAAGATGAAACCAGAGAGGGAGACAAACCATAAGAGACTCTTAATCTCAGGAAACAAACTGAGGGTTGCTGGAGTGGAGGGGGTTGGGAGGGATGGGGTGGCTGGGTGATGGACACTGGGGAGGGTATGTGCTATGGTGAGTGCTGTGAATTGTGTAAAACTGATGAATCACAGACCCATACCCCTGAAACAAATAATACATTATATGTTAATTTAAAAAAAGAATGGAATAATAGAGTTTTATAATCTCCAATCCCCCATTTCCTCTTTTATGAAAATTTTCCAGGTCAGAAGTATCCATGGTATTTTGATTTAGGGTGAATCATAATTTATTTAATTGTATCCCAGTTTTGGACAGTTGTTTTCACTTTTTTTTCTGTTAAAATGATATTGTGATACATATCCTCACACTGAATCTTTTCACTGTGTTGTTGCTGTGAGTGTTGCTTTATGATCTCTTTCATCTTCAAATTATAAACTGTTTTGTTTTTCGTTTGACACTTTTAAATTATGTGATTGTGTGGTAGAATTTGTTTAATGCAATTAGCACAAAGTATGAAAGCAATCTTTTGAAGAAATTCTTTCCCTTTACCTATTTTACTGCCATCCCAGCACAAAAAGGGGGGGAAGGGTATAACAAGAAGAATCAGAGCTCTGTGTGGCTGATGATGCACTTCATCTCCTTCACAGTCTTGCATAAAATTGTCCTGCATACAGAAATCTCTGTAAGCATTCTGATTGTAAAACACACCGATTCATTAAAGAAACTGATGTTTATATGGTTATGTGACTCTTTGAAAATGTCTTAAATATTTTTAGATCTAAACTTCTCTGTCTTCCATGTATTCATTTCCTTTATTATTAACCCTAAGTATTTTTCTTTTTATCCCATAAGTATTTTTAGCTAATACTCTGTTCATGGTGGGTCCCTGTCCATATCCATTACTAGTATTTTCCAGTCTTGAAAAATCTCATTATAACATATATGTATGATTTGTGAATTTATTTATATGTACAAATTTGTCAGAAAACAGAGTACTATTCTAAAGTATTCAGAAGTTTCTAAATCCATCAGGATTATTCCTGTGATATAGATGATGTATTATCTTCGTTTGCCAGTTGAGAGAGAATAGTTTTAATCAGGGTAAAAACGTTGGAATTTAAGGCTCCTCCTATCTTATCCATTCATAATTTACAATATTTCATAAGCCCCCCATAAGTTAGAGTTATTTTCGTGTTATATTAGATTGGTTTAATGTTCAGAATAAACTACAGTGAAGGTTTAGAAGCATTTTTTTTTTTTTTTGCATTCTGAAGTAAATTTTTGATTCTTAATATTAGAATGTAATTCATTTCCAAATTTTAAATATCTGATTATCTCCTTAGCATGATTTAATGCATATCCCTACTCTCTCCTGCCCACACACACCTAGCTAAATAATTTTCTAGTTTTAATATAACTACATCTGGACTGAATTGCAACTTTTTAGCTGTGTGTCCACACCTATTCTAGCATCTGTTGTATTAAAGTCTCCAAATGTTATTTCAATCCTTTCTGGCATTATGTGGAAAATGTTAATGTACTTCAAGTATACTTGTTTCAAAATAGATGTGAATCAAACCTCTGAAATATAAACCCTAAAATGAATTTTCCAAGTGGCTATATCACCATCTGAGCTTTGTAAAATGTTTGCTAAAGTTAAAATATGTTAATTTGCAATTGATATAGTTGAATACTCATTATAGAACTTTCTTCTGTTGAGCGCCTGGGTGGCTCAGTTGGTTAAGCGACTGCCTTCGGCTCAGGTCATGATCCTGGAGTCCCTGGATCGAGTCCCGCATTGGGCTACCTGCTCGGTGGGGAGTCTGCTTCTCCCTCTGACCCTCCCAACCCTCCCCCCTCTCATGTACTCTCTCTCTCAGTCTCTCTCTCTCAAATAAATAAATAAAATCTTTAAAAAAAAAAAAAAAAGAACTTTCTTCTGTTATTGGTATATATTCTTACATCTGCAAAGGTTTCCTCTGTTAATGCTCATTTTAAAAAAAAATTTAAGTGAGACATTACTTTTGTAAAAGTCGAAGCTCATTAAACTATGGTGTAATAATATATACATATAAATATTCTCTAAATGCAGCATACTGATTATGTTCATTCACATTAGTTATATCTGATCAAAAATCCCACAATTTCAGCCATATACTTAACCATCTAACTAAATAAAGTCATTTAAAATATTGGAAAAATAAAACAGGCTTAGGTTTAAAGGAGTTATTGATTTGTTATCTAAAACATAATCATCTTGAAAGCAAAATGAGGCACTTGGTTATAATTACTCTAATGACAAGGGAATATATTTTATTGGTATTTGTAGACTGAATCCAGTTTGCATGGACCCTACCTATAACAGAGTAGATGCTCAATGAGTGTCTAGTGAAGTAAAATAACCTATTTATAAGGAAGTTTGCATTTTAATGCCAAGACACATATTAGATATTATCAATGAAAACTGCACAACTCTTCTGTTCCATGCTTTTTAACCCTAGATGCATAAATATAAGCATTTAATTGCAGGCATTCTTATTCTACTATTTACAACATTTCATTTATTCATTCAACAATTATTTTTTTAATACTTCCATGTCTCAAACACTATGAATATAGCAGATAAGGTTTCTGCTCTCGTGGAACTTACATTCTAGTGAGTTTATATTGTGAAGATTAAATTAGTGTAATGCACATAGAATGTAGTGCCTGGTAGAGCAAATACTCAGCACTTATTAGTTGTGATGATGATGATGGAAGACACCTTTATATCAATGCTATTCAAAGCCATGAAACTAGATGAGATCCACTAGAGAGAAAATGCAGGTAGAGAAAAGGGCTACAAACTGAACCCTGGAGTGTTCTAAGAATAAGGATCCTCAACAGAGACTGAGAAACAATTAGCCAACAAAGTGGGAAGAAACTAGAGTATAGTGTAATGGAGACAAGAGGAGTGTTTCAAAGAGGAAGTAAACAAGTGTGTCAAATGCTGCTAAAAGGTTGAATTATATAAGAACAGAGAATTGAATTTTGGAATTGCCAGGATAGCATGTCATTCTTAACTTTAAAAAGAGCTATTTCAGGGGTGCCTCGGTGGCTCAGATGGTTAAGCGTCTGCCTTCGGCTCAGGTCATGATCCCAGGGTCCTAGGATCAAGCCCCGCATCGAAGCTCCCTGCTCAGCGGGGAACCTGCTTCTCCCCTTCCCTCTGCTTCTTCCCCTGCTCATGTTCTCTCTCTCTCTCTCTCTCTATCTCTGTGTTTTGAATGAATAAATTAAAAAATCTTAAAAAAAAAAAAAGCTATTTCAGATGAACATAGGGGAAGAGAAGGAAAAATAAAGTAAGTTTAAAAATAAAGAAGGAGGCAAACCTTAGGAGACTCTTAGCCATAGGAAACAAACGGAGGGTTGCTGAAGGGGAGGTCAGTGGGGGGATGGGGTAACTGGGTGATGGGCATTAAGGAGGACACATGATGTAACGAGCACTGGGTATTATATGCAACTGATGAATCACTAAATTCTACCCCTGAAACTAATAATACACTATATATTAACTAACTAGAATTTAAATAAAATCTTTTAAAAAAGAAAAAAAAAGCTATTTCTGTGGAGGAGTGAAGAAGAAAGCTCGATTGGAGTAGATAGAAAAGAGACTGGGGGAAAAAAGGCAAATCATGAAAAGAGAGACAGGAATGACTAAGAAGTGTAAAATGAGATGATCAGCTTCAATAGTGAGCAGAGAACTGCAGATTAAACCAACAATGAGACACTACTTTGCACTCTGTGGATTGGCAAAAAAAAAAAAAAAAAAAAAAAGGAAATAGCTCTTTCTGATAAGTATTAGGAAAGCAGGGGCCTTCATTTAGTGAGGTGGAAATGTACAGTGGTGCCTCCAGCCTGGGAACCATTTGGCATTAGTTAAGTGTGTGTATGCCTATGACCTCATAAGTTTGCTCCGAGGACACGCTGCAGAAAAACTCCCCTGTAAGTACACAAGAAGATGGGTAAAAAGCTTTTGTCACAGGATTATCTGTGGTGACACAAAGTTGCAAGCAACTGGGTTCCATCACTATAGGACTAGATTAGTAAAATGTGACATGTACACACTTTAGATATTGTATGACAGTCCGAAAGAAATGAATCATATATATGGCTGCATGGGTAGGTCTCAAAAATAATGTGTAGTGAAGACAAGTAAGAATGAAAATGAGATGCATAGCTTAACACCACTTGTGTAGTTTTTAAAAACACCTGCAAAAAGTACTATTTTTTTCCACACATAAGCAAATTAAAGTGTACATCAAATTCACGAACACTCTAGAATGGTTCCCTCTAGAATGGATCATTCCCAAATCCAAATAATATGTCCCAATGTCTTAAAAATGAAGTTAACAACCTTCCTTGTTACTATATACCCCTCTAGCTAGCTACTCACAGAATCAAATGCATTGTCTTTAAAGTTTCAACCTCATCCCCCACTTCCACATCAAGGTCTCTAACCCTGTTTTCTTTTGTACCTTGAACACACAGAACTGAGTTGATTAGACACCTTAGTACAGAGCATGCTCTCATCCTTGACTGTACAAGAAATAACCCCCTCCAAACAATATTTCTATAAAATATGTCAAACACAAAAATAAAGAGAATAATATAACAAATGTGGGTGAAGCCATCACCCATATTTAACAAGTTTTAACATGGCCATTGTTACTCTGTATATTGTTAAAGGAAAATATACAGTTAAACCCTTCATTTTTACCCTTGCCCATACAAGGATAACCACTGGTGACACCTGGACTGACTGCAAGAACAAGGTCCTCAAGGTGAAAAGTGATGAGATTCAGAGAGGAAGTGAGCGTGAAAGCCAGGTGACCTCACTAGTTGCCACCAATGATAAGAGCTAGCAGGGAGTACTCACTATGCACCTGCCACTGTTCTCTTTATATATATTAAATCTCTTAATTCTCAATCCTATGCTGTAGTCACCATTTTATAGATAAGGAAACTAAAGCACCTAAAGTCACACAGCTCATAGAAGCAGAGCCAGGATTTGAAAATAGGCAGTCTGGCTTTAGAGCTCATGCATTACACCTTTATATTACCCTGTCATAGGAGTGTGTTAAAAATGGTGAACTTCTGTTTTTCCTCTTCCTCAACCATTTAAAAAAGTATAGAGCCTTCAATTTCTCATTTTAAAAAAATTCCCCTGTTTGGGATCTCTGGGCGCCAATTCTGCTTGGTTGTTCTTTCATTCTGCTTCTTGAACCTACAATCAGTTTCCTCCACTTTGAACCAGATTTTGTGTGTGTGTGTGTGTGTGTGTGTTTATCCAGAAAGCTTTAAGCTTGAAATATCTTTCCACTATAAAGGTTCTATTTATTGTTTTCTCAAACGTTATACTAAATATACTCTCCAAGTGACTTAATGTTTTTTTATCCTTCTATAAAATAGCTAACTATGAATACCTTTTGTATTTGTAGTTTCTAGAAACCTTTTGGAATAGCAGCATTCTCTTAAATGACTAATTACACCAAATCTGATGCCTGTGTAATGCTATCCAGCAAGCAGCTGGCTTCGTATGAAGAGAGGCTAAGAGCTCTTTTTTGTCTCGTTCATTTAAAATCATTTGCTTCTTATTTAATATCTGTAAAGAACGCAGTCACATCATAGTAGAATTTGCTGTTGTAAATTTTGGATTGTTTCCATGGGTTCCGCCTTACATCTGCATGGTGTTTAAAGCCAATGCTTCCTTTCTTTTTGTAGGCAGTTAGGGCCTTTTGCCTCATAATCCAATGTCATGCTGAATGACAGAAAATTGAAGTTGAATTTATTTAACTATAGAGAAGGACTGCACAGAACAATACACTTATTTAAGAACTCCTTGCCTCAGGAACTGAAGGAGCAGTCTTGTGCAGGTGGCTTAATCTCTCTGGTGCTTATCCTAACTGTGCTCCTTTATTAAGGACAGAAACTGGGCACTCTGCTTCCAAAAACAAAACGACCCTGCTAGTCTACCAGAACCAATAATAAACCAATAGCATGCTTACTCCTCATTCAGAACAGTAAAGAGAAGTTCTGTGTATTTTTTAAAATAATTCTTAGCACTTCTTTATTAGAGAAAAATGTAACCAAAAGTAAAAACAACAACAAAAGAAACAGCCATGAAAATATGTTAACTCTTAATTATATACTGCTGGTCAGTTTACATTATGGATTATTCATGATGAATCTTTTTTTTCCTCAATTCTCTGTGGTATCTTTTCTATTTATATAAAGTGATTTCTTTGTTGACATTACTTGTATTTTCTGTTTCTATTTACTTCACATGGCAGCGTTCAGTGGTTTCTGTGTGGTAGAGTAAAACATTTATTTTCTTTCCTTGTTTTGACTCAGAGCTGCTGTAAATACATAGTAAATTTTCTGAAGGAAGTGGCTTCTTCACTCATTGGGCACTGTGAATTAGACTAAGCTGTCTATGCTTATCTTGAACCAGGGAGAAAGGAATTTTGGGGTGGGTATGCAGAGAGAATAATACTGGAAAGTATAGTAGCTTTTCCTTTCTTGCATGGGTCATGACTGTGTAGTTTATTTTCCTTTAAACCTAGTAAATTCTGGGAATATAATGCACAAGTATATTCAAATGTGAGCTTAAGAATGCTTTCCAAAGCAGGGCGCCTGGGTGGCTCTGTCGGTTAAGCCTCCAACTCTTGATTTCGGCTCAGGTCATGATCTCAGGGTTGTGAGATGGAGCCCTGCTTTGAGCCCCACTTCAGGTTTCTTGCTCAGTGGGGAGTCGGCTTGAGGTTCTCTCTTTCCCTTTCCCTCTGCCCCTCACCACTGCACTCTCTCGTGCTCTCTCATGTGCACTCTCTCTCTCGCTTTCTCAAAAAAAAGAATACTTTCCAATGCTATAAAAATGGGGTTTTAAATTAGCTGCCATTTTTACTATCTACTATTGTAATTATCAGATGATTGAGAATTAATTGCATAAAATTCACATATCAAGTACCAATTATTTGGTCAAGATAATCAATTCTTCCTCTTAATAATAGCTGTATTTAGAAGTGATAACATGAAATTTATTACATAGGCTCAGACCCCTGCTTCATCTAGTTTAAGATTATGTTTTGACAAAAGCACCAAAGGACATTAATAAGAAGGCATAATTGTTCTCTCTGAAGTCAATGTCATAAAGTTGGTCACAATGATACCATATTTGTCTTAATATCTTTCATTAATTATAATATATTAATTTTTAAACTTTCAAAATTTAAATCTAAACCATCTCTTGGAGTTAGACATTCTGCTAATTTACTACATATTTTATGTAAAATACTTTTTATTCATCTTAAGTATACCCCTTTAAAGATTCTTAAACAGATCTATAGCTACACTAACCATACTTTCATGGACAAGTACCATATCCCCTTGTAGCTTTTATATCTTGAGAGCCCATGTAGGAGAGTTTGAAAGATAAGGACTTCGGGATGAGTCTAATCTGAGTTTGAATCACGGGAGCACTTCTAATTAGCTATGTCACCTTTGATAAGTTAGTTAATTACTCAGATCCTTAGAGTCTTCACTAGTGAAAATATGTATCTGTTTTTCATGGTAGTTGTGACTATAAATGAAATGATATAGGAGAAAACATTTTGCACAGTGCCACAGAGTGCACCATCAACAAACACTAATCTCTTTCCTTCCTTATTCTTCAGAGGATGGGTTGAAATCTTTTGGCTGTGCCTGTGTGAATAGAACCCCTCTACAAGTCCATATGAACTTAATGACAAAGCAATCCATTGTGCAACATTCATAAGAGATTGCTTTGTTTCAGAAGGTTGCACTCAAAAATAAATTATATGTATGTGATCTTTTCTCTCATATAATGATATCACTTGATAACTGGGGAAAATGGACCCTACAAATACTATCTATCAGTTAAGTCCTTATTGACTTTTACTTTGAGGGGCCATTCTTTCAAACTGATCCCTTCAGCTGAGTTAAAAACCTTCAGTCAGTTAAACTGTTGGCTAATGCATTAATTCATTGTAAGATATTAGGCAAGTGGTGCCTGGGTGGCTCAGTTGGTTAAGGTTGATTTCTGCTTAGGTCATGATCTCAGGGTCATGAGATCGGGTCCCACTTTGGGATCCACACCATGCAGGGAGCCTGCTTAAGATTCTCTCTCTCTGTGCCCCTCCCCCTCTCTCAAAAACATATAAATAAATAAAAATGAAAAGCATATTGTAAGATACCAGGCAAGAGAATCAGAGAGTATCTCCTTTTTTTTTTTCCTCATCTGAAAAATGGGGCTATTTGCACCTAGATAGAAGTTTGAGGGATAACATTAAATAATGTATGTGTAAGTACTGGATAAACATGAAGATTTATACTAATTTCTGGCAAATTCTAATTAAAACATTCGTTTAGAGTGATTTTTGTCTTGTTTTGTTTTCTAATTTAAAGGAACTGGCTCTTCTTCATAAAACAAAGCTAAGAAGGCAGATTGACAATATATATAGAAATGTTATGTATTTGTATGGATGCACAAAGATTTTAAAGTTTACTATTAAAGCTGTGTAATTAAAACATATCTGAGCAGGTGTAGCATAGAAATTTTATAGTTCCAGTGTGTTAAATTATTTTCTCCATAGAAACCAGTTAGTCCATCTGTGTAAGTTCGTTTTCTACCTTTCTCTCAAAAAGCGTGCCAACAAGGGCTGTCATTGCAGTGGGGGTTCAGATCACAGTTCCCACACACAGGCTAATGGCAGGACCCACTTCATTCCAGCCATTTGTTCTTTCTGCTTTAGTTTCAGTTCTGCATCTGCACACGTTAGACACGGCTGCTTGAATAATCTTTCTCAAACACTGCTTGAATTCCCCAGACTATGGAAGCCAATTTCCTGCTTGTATTTTCTTGGCTTTGAAAGTTATTAAAATGCCTATTAGATGCTACCCAGAGTTAACAAATTCTATACCAGGAGCGTTGCACATGGTTTGTCTATTTCAGTTCTACCAGGAGGCCTCAGTGATACTTCTCAGTTCCAGGCCACAAGAGTGAGCTCAGGCAGTCAGGTGTTTCAGAGGTGAGCCACATGATCAGAAATTCATATGTGTGTCAGTGACATAAATTTCCTTTAAAAACATTAGTAAAATATAGCCTATTAGCTGTTTGAAAATTAGCAAGATATTGGTGGCAGAAAGAGGCCAATAAATTGGATCTGTCAAAAACCATTCATTCTGTGGGGTTTCGGAAGAGATGAGCTGCATATCCAGGCAAAGTGGAGTAAACAGCTGTAGTATGCTGCAGGAACTGAGTGGCAGTTCTAAAAGAATATGTTTTACACTCTGAAACTATCTGGACATTTTGAATGTACTAATCAGATGAATACACTGTGTCATTTCAGATTTACAATGTCAAGTAGAGGCACTTGGGCTAAATCTTCAGAAGGCAGTGACCAAGATTGACAACTATAAAGCAAAGCTCATGTAAGATGGTAAACATTGAACAACCTGTAGATTTTAGAAAGACCTCTCCCACCCTTACCATCTGTTCTCTGTGACTCTTTTAGCAGTGATTTCATTGTGTGAGTGTGGTCTGCTTTTCTCAGGCACTTTTCTGGCCTGTCTTGTATATTAAAGGACATGTAAATATTTTTAAATACATGAAATGTTTCTTTCACTCAATAAGAAACTTAACCTATTCATGTATTAAAGCTTTCCCTGGTTGTTCAAGTATAACTCAATGTGAAATATTCTGATTTTTTTCTCTTAACGTGTCTCTTTATTATCCATCCAGAAGAAACAACTTTGAAGTTGTTTCTTAAAATTACCAATTTTAAGTTCAAAAAGAGAGTATCTTTGAAAAAGTATCTTTGAGTATCTTTGAAATGTTGGAGTACTTACGCTTTATACAAGTAAGAAAGAAAATATTGGAAAACAAATGACAAGAAAATGCCCTTGTAAAATATCCAGAGCACTATTGCTTTTAGAAATGAATTTACTTCAGAAGTTTCAAAAATTACTTTATGGTATAAATATCATACATCTATAATTATAATACTAAAATAGAATTTTTATAATCTTTGAAAAATAAATTTTTTTATTTTGTGGTATGTAATCTGGTAGCTCTGGTTTTCAGTTCCTATATTTTGGAAGAATGAACCTCACAAGAAATATAAATATTTAGAATGCTTAGCAACCAAATGTTGTGTTGACTATGGACTACTCCTAAGAACAATGTGTTTAATAAAATTCTTAACAGTGCAAGGAAGAACAAATTCCAAAAATGCCCTACCAAATTAATTTATACTTGAATTATTTGTAGCAAAATAATTTGTCTTTTAAAAACAAAAGAAAGCAAATATTCAAGCTTTGCAAAACTGTGGTTAATAGTACAGTAAATACAATAATTCAGCCGTCTGTGTATAATGGCCGAGGTTGAAGGAATGAGTGGATAGGGGGTCCTTGGATGACTCACTGGGCCCAGGAAGTAACTTTCTGGATGAAAACAAGCATGAAAGAGAAAAGCAAAATGGTGATTACCCCCCTCCCAAAAAACCCATTGTTCCCCACCCTCTAGTAACATTAGGGAGGGCTTTGGCCGTATGGATGTCTCATGTGGAGGGCAACCTAATCAGGCCACGGCTACTGTGTGACTTTGGCTTCTTAGATCTCAATAAGTGACAAAGGCACATTCCAGGAATAGAGGAGTAGGGCTGGTACTGACTAAACTAAAAGGGAATTTGTGGACCCACCAAGACTTAGCATATGGAGTGGAGTCCTGGCAAGTTAGGAGAGAGGCTAACCACAGAAATAAGCATTCTGAGGAAAAAGAATAAAGCTCATTGGTTGTGACATGAATTGATTTTTCACTTGATAAATTGGCACAGAATTTTCTATATATACAAGGAACATTCCCATTTAATATTAACATGCTTTGTGGTATTTTTTATTAAATATATAGATATTTTAAAGATTTTATTTATGTATTTGACACAGAGAAAGAGATAGAGAGCGTGCACAAGCAGGGGGAGCGGCAGGCAGAGGGAGAGGGAGAAGCAGGCTCCCTGCTAAGTAGGGAGCCCCATGTGAGGCTCAATCCTAGGACCCTGGGATCATGACCCAAGCTGAAGGCAGACGCTCAAGCGACTGAGCCACCCAGGCTCCCCATTATTAATTATATTTTTAACATAATTTATAATGTGAATACTGAGAAATGACAAGAGTCAGAATAGATTGGAGTTGGAGTGAGAAATACCACCTCACTAAAGTCCATCAAACAAATTAGCTGGAGGAAATGCTTTTGTTTCAGTTTATAAAACTGTTGCTTCCTGCCCTATATAAGAACTTCTTAAAATTAGAAAATGGGCAGAGTATCCATTTTTAGAATGCTGAGTTATGAAAGAACTACTAAGTCCCTTGTGATTACGAGATGGTACCACATCCAAATGGAACCACCCAGAGACAGGAAGGGCCTGTTTTTCTGGTGTCTCCATAGAAATGAGGAAAAAATGTCCCAGAAGCCACCAAACAGCCCTCTCTTTACATCTCTTTGGCTGCAACCCTTTACATACCCTCTCCTAAATGAATCACTGGCAAGGGGAACAAGACTACCACAATTAGTTTAGACCAAGCAGGATTATGATAATGGAGCTCTGATGGCCAGGAAGAAAGCTGTAGTGCATGTCTAGAAGGTAACCAGTAATGCTTGCTAATGTGGTAGAGCATTCATGATGCTTTGAAAAGTTAGGACATGAGCAAGGCCAGTTGAACTTGATGACCAAGTTCAAGACATGAGGAAGGCTATTTGTGGTGGACAGAATAGTAGTACCCAAAGATTTTCATGTCCTAATTCCTGGAGTCTGTGAGTATATTACTCTATATGACAAAAGGAACTTTGCATATGTGATTAAGGATTTTGAGAAAGGGAGATTATCCTGGATTATTCAGGCAGGCATGATGTAATTGCAGAGATACTTATAAGAGGAAAACAAGAGGGTCAGAGTCATAAAAGTAGTTGTGAAGGTGGAAGCAATGTTTGGAATGTTGTGATTTGAAGATAGAAGAAGGGGGCACAAGCCAAGGAATGCCGGTAGTCTCTAGAAGCTAGAAAAGGCAAGGAAACAGATTTTCCCCTGGAACCACCAGAAGGAACACAGCCCTTGTGATATCTTGATTTTAGGACTTCTTACCTTAGAACTGTAAGATAGTAAGTTTGTGTTGTTTTAAACCACTAAGGTCGTGGTAATTTCTTATAGCAACA
Source organism: Phoca vitulina (assembly GCF_004348235.1). Taxonomy (NCBI): domain Eukaryota; kingdom Metazoa; phylum Chordata; class Mammalia; order Carnivora; family Phocidae; genus Phoca; species Phoca vitulina. Next base: position 2,437,357 of record NW_022589713.1, on the reverse strand, counting down.
ATAAGAAATTAACACACCGGTGTGTTCAGAACCTAATGAGGATTCTGGATTTATGTGGAAGGCAATGGGAAACTATTAGAGGATGTTTGACAAGAGAGTGAACTGATCTGATTTGTTTTATTTATTTTTTTATTATGTTATGTTAATCACCATACGATCTGATTTGTTTTAAAGGGTCAGCAAGGCAGCTACCTGGAGAATGGACTAGAGTGGGAGTACAAGAGCAATCAGGGAGACCGGTGGGAGGGTGTGAGTTCATGCAAGTCAGAAGTGACTGGTTGAGTGTAAGGCTGTATGTAGTGTGGAGATGGAGAGAAATATGTGTCAGTTCAATCTGACAGGATTTACTGGTAGAGTGGATGTGACTGGGGAGCAAGAAGACTGGAAAGGAAAGAATAAAGGATAGGATTTGGGGATTTTCAGCATCAGGGTAGACAGTCGAGAGGCACTAGAGCAGGTGACTATGAGCCTCGACTCTAGATCCAGATGGCTTCCAGCACCACTGTTTAGTAGTTATGTCACCTTAGGCATGGTACTAATCTCCCTAGTCTCAGTTTTTTCAACTATAAGAAGGAAATAAAGGCTACCTTGTCATTATGGTGTTGGTGTCATTGATTGAAGTGGGAAAATCGTAGAAGAGATAGATATGGGGTGAGGGAAATAAAAAACTATGCTTTTGATGTATTAGATTTAGAATGCCTTTTGGACAGCAAGGTGGAAGTATCAAGGAGACAGTTTGAAAATGGTTATTTCATATGAAGCAGTGGAATGGTATGGAAACTTGCCTTTTTTTAAAGATTTTATTATGTATGTATGTATGTATGTATGTATGTATTTATTAGAGAGAGAGTCAGAGAGAGCACAAGCAGAGGAAGGTGCAAAGGGAGAAGCAGACTCCCCACTGAGCAGGGAGCCTGATGCAGGGCTCAATCCCAGGACTCTGGGATCATGACTTGAGCTGAAGCAGATGCTTAATGGAATGAGCCACTCAGGCACCCTGAAACATGCCTTTCAAATTAAGAAAAATATCCAATTATTTCACCTTATTTCCTTTATGTTTGTTTAGCAAGGGTCTTTCTAAAGGCTTATTCCAAGCAGTTGAAGAGAAAGGATTGACACTATTTGCTGAGAGTAAGGAAGGAATGTAGTGTTGAAAAAGATGTAGACTTTCTTTCTATTCCCTCCAATTCCCCTCTCCCCATCCTAATGAAGGTGAAGATAGCAATTGTCATGAGGGTAAACCATAGAAAGAGTGGTTTAACTGGCATGGGCGTGGGAGCTGACCATGGTGAGGGGGAATCCTTGGGACGGTAGGCACTCTAGATTAATTGTCCATATAGTTAGCAAAATAACCACTAAAAGAAGTTCTACTGTCCCTGCCTCTAGATTGGAAAAGTTGTATATGAGTCTGAACATAGAGTGAATGTCATGGTGAGGATGCTGTACCTCAAAGCATTTTTTAAAGTTTTTATTTTAATTCCAGTTAGCTAATTTACAGTGTTATATTAGTTTCACATGTATGATACAGTGATTCAACAATTCCATACATCACCTTGTGCTCAAAGCATATTTTTTTTTAGAGAGAGAGAGAAGTGTGCAAGCGGGGTGGGGGTGAGGGAGAGGGAGAAAGAATCTTTTTTTTTTTTTTTTTAAGATTTTTTATTTATTTATTTGACAGAGAGAGACACAGCGAGAGAGGGAATACAAGCAGGGGGAGTGGGAGAGGGAGAAGCAGGCTTCCCTCGGAGCAGGGAGCCCGATGCGGGGCTCGATCCCAGGACCCTGGGATCACGACCTGAGCCGAAGGCAGACGCTTAACGACTGAGCCACCCAGGCGCCCCTGAGGGAGAAAGAATCTTAAGCACACTGAATGTGGAGCCCAGTACAGGGCTCAGTCTCATGACCCTGAGATTATGACCCAAGCTGAACTCAAGAGTCCGACGCTTAACCGACTAAGCCATCCAGGCACCCCTCAAAGCATTTTTTAGAGTAACATTTTTGTTTGATTTCAAAGCAAATATACAAAACTTGGAAAATACAGGAATATGCAAAATAGAACATCATAGTTGTATTTTGATAGATCCTTGTAGTCCTTTTTCTTTTTTTTTTTTTTAAGATTTTATTCATTTATTTGAGAGAAAGAGAGTGAGAAAGAGCATGAGAGGGGAGACGGTCAGAGGGCGAAGCAGACTCCCCACTGAGCAGGGAGCCCGATGCAGGACTCGATCCCGGGACTCCAGGATCATGACCCGAGCCGAAGGCAGTCGCTTAACCAACTGAGCCATCCAGGCACCCTCCTTGTAGTCAGTCCTTTTTCTAAGAACTTTTTCTTAAAGTCTTCTTTTTATAAGTAATGTGTATTTTAACATGTTTTCACTTAGTGATATAATGTATCATTTTCAGTTAGTGATAAATATGACATGTTCCAAAAAAAATATTTTCCATGTCATTACATGATACATTTATAGATAACTTTTAAATGGCTATATAGTATTTCAATTTGTAGATGAATCATAACTTATTTACTAAGCTTTTGTTTTTTTAGAATTTCTAAGTTTTTCACTTTTATAAGTAAGGTACTTTGAAATTCATATAGATAAATCTACTCACACACAAGTATTTCCTTTGGATAATTTTCGCTAGAATCAAACTTAAATAATTTTAATGCTTTTAATACATAATGACTCATTGCCTTCCAATAAGATTATACTGATTTATAATCTCAGCAGTATTTGTACATACCCATTTCTCCACTTCCTAGCTAATAGTGGGTATAATAACTAAAAAAAAATACTAGTTTGATTGATGAAACATTTTACTCCTGCATGTTTGACTCTGAATTCTTTCTTTTGTGACTCACCTGAGCATAATCTTTGCCCACTTTTCTAATGGTATGTCAGTCTTTTCCTTATTGCTTCTTTTCTAATGATTTATTCAGAAATAACTTACAAAAAGTTGTAAACATAATGATAGTACAGAGAGCACCGAAATAGCTTTTACCCAGATTAACATTTTAACCCATTTGCTTTCTCTCTCATCCTTTCCCTGGCCCCCTCCTCTCTCTCTCTCTCTCATCCTTTCCCTGGCCCCCTCCTCTCTCTCTCTCTCTCTACACACACACACACACACACACACACACACACACACACACACACACACACTTTTCTTTCCTGAATCACTTGAGGATAAGTTACATACAACCTGACGCTTTACCGCTAAATACTTTAGCCTGCCTTTCCTCAGGTTGGTGATACTTTACATAAGCACAGTAATCTGTGTCATAAATTTACATACAGTACTTTAATCTACCATCCATATTCTAATTTTGTTAGTTGGCCTTTATAGCATTTTCTCCTCTAGTATAGGCCTAGTAGAGTCAGCTTGTTTGGCATGTCTTTTTAGCCTCCTAATTCTGGAATATTTCCAGTTTATCTTTTTATATGACATTGGCATTTTTTGAAAACCCCTCAAACTTTTTTAAATAAAAACTTTCATTTTATGTTGGTCTAATGTTTCCTTTTGATTGGATTAAGGGCATGTACTCTTAGCCAGAAAACCATATAAGTGAGGATGTGTCCTTCTCAGGGTATGACCATCTGCCTGCCTTTATTTGGTGATATTAATTTTGATCACCTGGTAAAGGTACTGCTCAATTTTTTTCACTCCCTTATTCCTGGGTATTATTTTGTTGTTGTTGTTCCTTTTCAACTAGTAAGCAGTCTATAAGAGGCACTTTAAATACACTTTAAATGCTCTCCTCCTCAACAAAATTTATCCCTCGATACAGCATCCATTAATGATTTTACCTTATCTAAACTTTGCTACAGTGGTTGCTAAATGAAGATTTTTCTGACTCCAGCCCTCCCTCCCCATTTATTAGCCCTCAGCATCCTACTTTAAGCAAGAGCCTCACTTCTTCTCATTATTTATTTATTTATTATTGGTATAGACTGATAAACTCTTATTTTTTCAATGGTTTATAATTGATTACTGTACTGAATTGTTTTGATATATAAATTATCTAAGCTTAGCCAGTAAAAGCCCCTTCAAGCTGCCTCCCGTGACATTGGAACATGGTTTCCTCATCTTTTATACTTCCTCACCTTCTGACATAACAAGATATCTCAGATATACTTACTCTGCGTAGTCTTGGAATCAGCCATTTCTCTGAGTACTCTTAGTTCCTTTGAAAAGAATGGATTAGAGACCAAGATATAGGCTCTGAGTATCACGCTCATGTGCTGCTTGATTCTGTTGATGGTTTCGTGGGCTTATATATATGGCAGACATATCAAAGTATATATGTACTTCATTGTATGTCAACATGATACCTTAATCTATTTTACAAAAAATAGATAATAAAATAACATGTTTTAAAAAGACATTTTTTGCAAAAGAAAAAGTTAAACTAAAATACTGTGTTCAAAGATAAAACTTGGGTAATAAAATGCTAAAGAAAATCAAAGTAATAACAATAAAATTCATGAAAATGGTTATTTTAGAGAAGAGGGAGTTGGCTGTGACTGAGACCAGGGACATGAAGCTTCTAGGGTAGTTGGTCAGGTTTTATGTTTTTACCTAGATGGTAGTTATAAGAGTTTTCTCCTTATAATTCATTATATAATTGTTTTATGTAATTTTCCTATAGCTTACAATTTTATCATATTTTACAATAAAAAATGGTTTTAAAAATAAATGAATGTTTATGTTCATGATGCAAATAAATTATTATTTATAAAAAATTAAAGTCATTCTACAAGTAGGGCAAACTCATTGACAATCTAACATATAATTCATTGTACAGTTTATAAGCTATTTTAAGGTACTTTCAGATAATGACTTATTAATAAACAACCTATACAAACTTAAACTGGAATATTACTCTTTCTTAATATATTAACTTTTTGAGTTTTGGTACAAAACCCAATTACATAAAATCAAGACATATGTTTATTTCAGTTTTGGAATTTCCATTTGGTTCATTTTAATGGTTTATTTTTCTGCTGAGATTTATCATCTTTTCACTAATTAGAGTGGATCTTTTTTTTTTTTTTTTTATGTCTTTGAGCAGAGTTATAACTGCTCTTTGAAAAATCCTTGTCTGCACATTTCAGTATCTGGGTCATCTCAGAGGCAGTCCCTATTAACTGTCATTTCTCTTGAGAATAGGTCATGCTTTTCTGTTCTTGCTTGTGTTGAGTAATTTTTATTATATTCTGGGCATTGTAAATGTTATATTATGGAAATTCTGGATTCTGTTATATTTCTCCAAATACTATTGTTGGTGGGGGTGAGGGTGGTGCTGCTTTAAGCAGATCGTTAATTTGGTTGGCCTCGGACTGTAAACTCTGTCTCTGGGGCAACAGCTCAGATCTCTGTTTAATTATTTTATCTTTAGCCTGCTTGGAGTCTGCCCTGTGCGTGTAGAGTTCAGGGCTCAGTCAGATGTGTGTGTAGGGTCTATCTGAGGTATTGGGACTCCTTTTTGACTCTCCTATTTTGAGTCACTCTTCACTTTTCAGCACTATGGTTGACCCAAACTGTGCTCTAGTTCTTTAGGCCAGACTATGTTTTCTTTCAGAATGTTAGTTCCCCTTCATGGTGCAGACTGGAGCCTCAGGTTTGAAATCATTAAAAACAACAACAACAAAAACAAACAAAAAACAACACAAAAAGCCTGACCTTCATGCTGTCACCTCATTCCAAGTGTCAGCTTCCTTCCAGAAATCTTCTTGTTTTTGTTCACTTTCCAATGCCTTCAAATAGGGGTTTTTCTTTTTTTAATGTTCTGCAAAGTTTAGACTTTTTATTTATATGCAGATCAGTCTGATAGGGGCCTACTTAGCCATTATAGAAGTGACCTGAATATTTATTTCTTTCAAGAAATAATAATATAAAGATGCTAAGAAATTTCTCCTATGGATGAATAAAATAATGATATAGAAAAACACACTGTTGGACTAACAGATTAGGTTATTTTTTGGCAGAAAAAAACCCCTTGACTTCATATTTCTCATTTCAAGGAAGTATGCATATATCATCACAAATAGAATATAAAGGTAAGAAAAGTAGTAAAGGAAAAACATGTTTTTAAAAAGGGAAAACATTTATACTTGAGCTATTTTGAAATAAAATATTTTAACCTCTTTTATATTATTCTAGGAATAAATCTAATGAAGCTGATGACTGTCAAAGAGAACTTAGAAAACTGAAGTTTGAATCCATTATTTCTGAGTCACGGTATACATTGCAAATTTTTAAATTAATATTTTTAGTCATTGAATTTGAAACCATACTCTAAGTAACATTTTATTTGTTATGTACTTAGCTTTTCTTATTGTATTATTTACATATATAATACCTAATTCACGTTTATAATATCGTGAAGTTGTTCATTGATTTTGCCTCTGCCTAGATGGGGCAGTTTTAATATCACAGAACTATCCATTTTCTTAGTATTTTAAAAATTGTTCTTTAAAGTTAAAATTATAGTCTTTAGCGTCAAGTGAGATTTTCATATATATTTGATAAACATAAAGTGTCTAATGTGTATTGGTGGGTTTTTTTTTTTTTATCCTGTTCCATTTTAGGCATACCAGATTGCTTAAAGAGAAAGAGGATTCTTTAATGGCTTGTCAACAAATATATAAAACTTTACAGGAAGAACTGACTGCAAAAGAAAGGCAGGAAGAAGACATAAAAAGAAGAATTAACCTTGCAGAAAATGAACTACAGATAACCAAAACTCTTCTGACTCAGACAAAGGAAGAGGTGGTAACACTGAAAAATGAAAGGTGCAGTCCCCAATAATTTCTTCCAAAAATATTTCATTTAAGTCAATATTCCATATATATTTGAAATACCAAGGTCTTAATATATTAATGACAGTGAAATCACGGCATTAAAGAAATATTTCACAGGAAAGGTCATCACATCCCACCACCTCATTTGACAATGATTAAACTGAAATCAAATTGGTTAAATGACATGCTTAAAGTCACATAGTTAGTGAAAGTGGAGATGGAATACACATTGCATTTGCTGTCAGATTTTTATTGAAAAGTATCAAAAAGACCATGTGTGATCTTATACTACTGAATTTCACCTCGGCCAATAATTGGTGGATTCTATCATTTTCCAACAGAAAAACATCTTTTTGTATCACTTTTTCCTTTTATTAGCTCCTACGTTTCTTCTCTGTTACTTATCAACACCTCTTACTGAGGGCTCTCCACAAAGATACCTCTTGCATTCAGGTAGTAAAGGGAAACTAAAAAGCATGTTCATTTAGCCTTCCTAGATATTGTCGCTCAGTTAATTTGTCTTTAAATTAACCTTACTTGTACTTAATTTCTCAACCCCGCTTTCTTTCTTTTTGTTTTCATTTGCCTGGTATGTGTTTACTCATTCTTTTTGAGTTCTTTAGTTTTAAAGGCATATCTGATATATAACACACATTTGGGGCTTTTATTTTATTAGTTTTTATCAAATCTGGGAGTCTTTAATGGGAGATATTATCCCATTTACATTTATCAATATAACTATTATATTCCAGAAGAACACAAGTTCCATAAGGCAAGAATTTTTGTCTTATATTACTCTCTCTGCACAGAATGCAAAATTGGCTATTTGTTTTTCATTCTTCCCAGAATTTTTTTAGTTTATTTTTTATTTTGTTAATTTCATTTTATGAGTATTAGACCAGTTTCTAACTTAGAAGATTTATAAACTTTTTTTAGTTCTTTACAAAGGCAGCTATTTGCTCCCAGAGGAAAAGTCTGGGAGTGGGTAGCAAGCAGCTTAGAATTAAGTTAATTGTCTTAGAACTTTCTCATCAACTCTTTGCCCTGGGTTATATCTGTCTCTACTCCAGGCTAGAAGGAGTTCTGTCCAGTTCATAGGGGAACAAGTCTTATCTCTGGTCCATCCTGGGATAAGATGAACAACTGCAATGCTGATTGCCACCCATGATTTCCTGACTCAGCCATACCAACAACCTGCCTCTTGCAAAGATGGTATACCTTATAGTTACATGACTCTTCATTCCACCCCACCACCTCTGCTATTTCACAATTACATAGTCACTCAGCCCATAGCCTATTAGAAGCAGTAATTTCATAAGCATGAAATTTGCAAGGGCCAAGCTTACTAATAACAAGAAGGAATGGCAGCTAAAAGATTGGTCATGCGTAAGAAGAAAAAAAACTATAAATCCAAACAAAAACTTGAAAAGCATTGCAATTTGACCCAATATGCAATAGAGACAGCCTAACACACATCAATAACTTTGAGTGTTCCTATATTTATAACATGGATTAATAACTGATGGCCATCATGATGACCCTGAGTGAGAAAATAAAAATTAGCTTTATACTCTACATTAAAATGTACAGAATCATATGTACGAGGACACCAAGAAAGAAAGAAATTTTTAAAAATCTTCTGCTTATAACTTTGGTTATCTGAGTAATTTTCTTATATTCCTGTATTACCTAGAATACCCCACTTCTAATGGCATCAGATTAATTAGGTTTACTTGTTTATCAGAATGAATGCCATCTTCTTTACAGTGGTCATTGAAAAGATCCTGTCTTTGCTCAAACATTTCTGGAACTCTTTTCTGAGGATTGACTTAAGTGCATATGTTTTAGAACAGTCTCTGTATGATGAATCTTTGCCCTTTAGGAATTAATTTGATTTTAAAAACCATCTCAGTAGGTTCAGTGAAAGCAAGTCCAGTGAACATGGTAGGAAGTCAATCTGGGAAATATTGTGTGGAATAAAAAATAAATTGTATTTTTTTTTCTATGCTTAGTAAATTATCCCTTGCTGCAGTTTGAAGAAGGCAGTCTTATGAGTGTTTTGAGGATTGATGGCATCATTAGAATAAATATAGAACTTCCTTGGAGGATTGCTTTGAAATACATGCTCACCTGGATGTATATGTTTTGCCACATTTTAAAGACATTAAGTATGGTTCTAATCTTAACCTTCTGTTGTAACTGTTGAATGAGAAAGATAATTTCTTTAAGTTTTCAGAGAATAGAGACATCACTGAACTACCACCTTCTCTTCTTCTCCCCTTTTTTTTCTTTCATATACTTGCCCTGTTTCCTTCTTTGCTCTTTACACTTTAGTCTATCCAAAAGCAGGCATGGTATTACCTCGTCATTTGGTGACATTAAGTTTACTATCTGCCACATAACAAATAAAAATGTGCTTATGTACCAGTAAATTATCATACTATCATAGGATTACTCCTAGACATAACCCATTGTCCTAGGCCACCTTCAAGTTTTGTCTGCCTTGTCCTCTATTGTATCCTCAAAGTCTAGCATGTATCCACTCAATAAATATTTGTTGAGGGAATGAATGACTTGCTATGGGTAATTTAGTCAGTCAACAATTATTTGTTGAGCATTTACTGTATGCCAGGTACTATGTACCCTGGGGATATAATAGTGAATCTGAAACATCCCTGTCCTCAAGAAGCTTACATTCTAATGAGATGCATAGTTAAAAAAAAAAAGTAAAGAGCTAACTAGAATAATTACAGATTGTGATAACGGATATAAAATAAGTAAAAGGGTATTGTAGCAGAGACTGATAGAAAGGGGGCCTGATTTGGAAAGAGCAGTCATAAAAGTGACTTCCAAGATGATACACAAAGGAAGGCAAGTAAAAGTAACTGGGCCAAAAGCCAGGAAGAGCTTTATAAGCAAAGAACAAACTTGGTGAGTTCTCAGAAATGGCAGTATGACTTTAGGCCTAGCAAGTGTGAGTGAGACAGGCGAGGACCAAACCATGCAGGGTCTTCTAGGCCTTTGGGAGTTGGGTATTATATACAGTGCAATGAAAAGAAACCATTGAGGGGATTTAAGCAGAAGAGTGACCCTGTGGAAAGATCGTTCTGATGCTGAGTGGAGAAGGTATGGCAATGGGCAGTGGGAACAACTCAGGTCATTTACTGTTTTGATATTAATGAAAGGACTTTATGTATGGTTAAGCCTAACAGACATGAGAAAAATGAAAATCTTCAGCTCCCACCCCTTGCCAGCTTGTGCTGGGTTATTTAAATGTCTGTACCAAGTGGATAGTGGCAAAATAGCCAGGGTTTACTCCATTTTGAGCCAAAAGGGATATATGAAAGCCAAGTTAGGGGCACCTGGATGGCTCAGGCAGTTAAGCATTTGACTCTTGATTTTGGCTCAGGTCATGATCTCGGGTCATGGGATGGAGCCCCGCATTGCATCCGGCTCTGCTCTCAGCAGGGAGTCGTCTTCTCTCCCTCTCTCTCAGCCCCTCTCCCCGTGCACTCTCTCTCTCTCAAATAAATAAATAAATCTTAAAAATAAAAGAAAGCCAATTTAAAAGGATATTTTGAAGAATAATGACCTTTTGGAAGCTTTTGACATTTCTGTCCAAACCTACCTGGAAACTTTTGTTGACAAGCCAATCAAAGAATCCTCTTTCTCTTTAAGCAATCTGGCATGCCTAAAATGGTACAGGATAAAAAAACAAAACAAAACAAAAAACAAAAACCATCAAAACACATTAGACACTAGATCTTTATGTTTATCAAAGATATATGAAAATCTCATTTGAAACTAAAGACTATAATTTTAACTTTAAAGAACAATTTTAAAACTACTAAGAAAATGGATAGTTCTGTGATATTAAAACTTCCCCATCTAGGCAAAGGCAAAAATCAATGAACAGCTTCAAGATATTATAAACATGAATTAGATATTATATATGTAAATAATACAAGTCTTCCTTTGACAGCTGGGGCAACCTGTTAACCTGCCCCCTTTCTGTCTCTGGTTCTTTTCCATCCCCTCCTGACCACAGACATTCCTTAAGGTTCATGCATGGTCTTGGCTTTCCTCTCTCCGCTTTCTTCCCTTTAGTAGTAACCTGTCTCTCAACTGAGCAAGTTTCCCTTTAAAGCTTTGCTTTGAAGTGCCAATGGGACCTCTAAATAGAGGTGTTCCTAAGCAGTTGGAGATGTGAAAAGTCCCTCCAAAGAAGTGATAAAGATACTGATAACACAGAGGTTCTTGTTCAGTAGCACTGGGTGGTGCCTGGAAATCTGCCACACAGCAATGTCCCAAACCACTGTCACAGAAGGACTTGCAACCAACCAGGCTGCCAGATGTGCTCTCCAAAGGCCAAAGCCCAAATTGCTCCCAGTGACGGTGTGTGCTTCCGTAAGCTCAGGCAGTCTCACGTACATGCCGCCCCTCCCTCCCCTCTCCTGATACAGAACCCCCGCCAAAGCTCCACTGGGACCGTGATGAGAAAGGTGCAATTTAGATGCTATGTAGCTTCAGAAGAGGAGAAAAGGAAGATGTAAAAAGCCAAACCTGACCCTAGGAAAAAACTGGTAGAACTGAATTTGGGGCAGGAGAGGAATTGGTAACTAGGAAGTAGTTGAAGTATTAGGACAAATCTACTTAATGATGCATTGCTCTCTCCCCCACACTCAGGAAGCTCTATTAGGACAAGAGGCTCCACTGGACGGAGGAAAAGTAGGTCCTTCGAGATCACGGATGCTGAGGGTAGAGGTCTGGCCAGCTTGGTCACAGACGCACTGAGGCTGGAGAGAGAGGTCTCCTAGGTGGATGAGGAAGGATGCAGCCAGGCACAGTGGCGAGCGCCAGAGAAAAGGGCAGCTGTTTTCTCAATCTATACAAAGAGCTCTCTGCTCTCCTGCTTCTGGGCTAGAGGGGCTCATCAGCCAGAGCCAGAACTCGGCCCAGACTGTGAATTTGTGACGGCGCTTTAGGCCTATAGTGGATTAAATAGGGTTGTGTGGGCTGGCCTGCAGGCCTAATGCCATTTTTATAGAAAAGTATTTCTATGGTAAAATGTGTTTGGAATTCCCTATAACCAACTTACAAATAACGTTTTATAAGGACATATGTGTTTAAGCTTGGAGACTGCCCACATATAACACTTAGAGAAATTTATGCGCTAACACATGGGCTACAACCATAGTGCTGAAACACGCAGCTGTCTGTAATAGCTCTCATACTCTATGCATTCCCAAGAGCTGTATTGGCACCATCTTGGTACATTCCAAGAAGAACTATAGGAAAATACTTATTCGACTGACTTGCCAATAACAGGATGGAATTAGTGAAGAGCATTGTTGGAGGAAAAGCTTAGTTGTAACCAAAGTTATGTGCAAGTTGCTTACGTGTTATTTCTTCTGTGAAATAAATAATATATGTCTGTATCTCTTTGTCTGTCTAACTCTATTTTATTTTTTTTAAGATTTATTTATGTATTTATTTGAGAGAGAGAGAGAGAGCGCAAGAATTCAAGAGCACAAGAGGGCGCACAAGCCGGGAAGAGGCAGAGGGAGGGAGAAGCAGACTCCCTGCTGAGCAAGGAGCCCGATGCGGGGCTAACCGACTGAGCCACCCAGGTGCCCCTCTTTATCTATTTTAAATGAAGTTTTCTTAAGTGCTCCCTGTCCCTCCAGAAGGGTATCTTATAGGCTATAAGGAAGGGTTTTATTCAACCTCCCTCACACATGTAACCTTAACTTCTTTTAAATTCCCAGGTCCTCTCCTTTCTCCCTTTGTCTTTGATTTTTGTTTGTTCGTTTGTTTTTAACTGAAAGCTACAACCCTCACCCCAGAAGAATATATACAAAATCTAGCAATTTATTTTTCAGGAGTTTCAGAGTTTCCTGCTTTCCTGTATATGACATGACCCCATAATTAAACATGCGTGCTTCCTCATGCTCTCTTTCCCCTTTCTCCTTTTCCCCCTACGCTGCCTCCCTCAAACTCTCTCACACACAATCCATAGGTATCACAGTTGTGGGGAGCCCTCTAAGGGCTTCTGTGATCATGTCCTGAGTGAGATGCATCCTTTTTTTTTTTTTTTTAGGTTTTATTTATTTATTTGAGAGAGAGAGACAGAGATAGTGAGAAGAGAGCATGAACAGGGAGGAGAAGGAGAAGCAGGCTCCCCCCTGAGCAGGGAGCCCATATGATTGGGAGCTCGATCCCAGGACCCTGGGATCATGACCTGAGCCAAAGGTGGGTGCTTAACCGACTGAGCCACCCAGGCGCCCCATGAATGAGATGCATCCTTATGTAGCACTCAGTGGAAGGAGTAAGGGATCTGAAAACCAATCAGGACTCTGCTGTCCTTGCCACATGCCCCAGGGGAAGGAGCTCAGTTTTCTTGCATAAGTATGCTATTCCCTTCTTCCCTTATCAAGCCTTCTGTCTCTAGGTCTGACCCCAGCCAGAGGGAATATCATCTCTAATTTACCAACCCAGAGGAGAAGTCATTTCCAGATTTGCCCAAAGGCACTGGTTAGCAGAGTTGGGAACCTTCACCTGTGAAGCAGGTCATTTTCCACATTTTTCCACATTTTCTACATAAGGAAAGAGGTTAAGCAAGGCTAAATCTCTCACTCAGGGTCACATAATTGGCAAAGACAGAACGCAAGCTCTGCTGTGTCTAACCTCATTACCCTTGTTCCCTCCACTACAGTTCACATAGTTCCCTCAGCATCTGTCTTGAAGGGCTGTTTTGTCAGCTCCTCTCTGTGTGACTTCTTTCTCAAGCAGTTGTAACACTGAGCTTTCAGGGGACTCTGAGCCCTGGGAGAACCCAGAGTGCTCCCTTTGTGTCTCCTCTCCCCACCCCCTCACTTTCTTACCCCACCTCTCTACTCTTTCAGGATTCTTCCATTCACTCAATAAATATAAGATGGTGACTTTTGTCTTCTATTCTCTAGTGTCTTGGTAAAATCAGAAGTGGAGCTATATCTTCAGAATGATAATAGAATAATAACATTTCACAGCACATTCTAGAAGAAGAGAAGCTTAGTGTTTAATTCCTTTAATGAGGCTTGCCATATTTTCAAGAAGGTTAAAGAAAATGAGAAATGTAGACTATAAAAAAGGATTCAGAAGCAGTGTATAAAGGGTCTGTTACCTCATGGTACTGTGGCTTAAGTATAAAAAAAACGGACTTTAGAGTTAAGCAAATAGGTTTAAGTCTCAACTTGACCAGTATCAAATTTGGACAACTCAGCCACTTTAAGGCTCATTTTCCTTGTCTGTAAAATGGGGATAGTAATAATAGCTATCTTCTCATGAAGACTAAAGCATCTAATATTGTGCCTGGTAGGTTGTAAGTGCTTGGAAAATGTGTTCCCCCTCTTTTCATCTTTTCTTAGGTTGCTAACTCCTTAAAGCATCCTATCTTATTAATGTTTATACCCTGCACTGGTGATGTAGCTATTTATTAAATGTCTGTCAAATTCAATATTATCTGCTTTACTCTTCAAGTTGTAAAGATTAGTTCGTGGAGTGATTCAATTTGGGTGCTATCCTATTAGTTGAAAGCATTATGAAGCAAAATGTTTTAAGTAACATCATTCTAAAATAACAAACCTTATCATTTTTTTTTTTTTTTCCAAGACTCACCTCTTTCTCTGATTTCCTATCTATCAACAGCTCTCAGAACAAGAGGCTGGCCAAACTTCTTATGATACCACAGAGTTAACTGCTTTTAACTAAGGCAAGAGTTGTGGCAAAATCAAAATTATCTCTTTGATTGACAATGTGAAGACATCTCTAAAAGAACAACTTGTGAAATAGAATTTAAAGCTGTCGTTTGGCATTATGGTTTGACATTTGTTTGCAGTTACGTTTTTAACTACAATTAAGGGAATCTAGATTTTTGCATGTATATAAGAAATTAGATTCTCATTTTCGTTTGGGTCTAAGAATCTAAAAGTTAAAATTTTTAAAATAAATACTCTTAATTGCGAGAGATCCTAATTTGCCTATTGTGCCAACTCCAGAAATGTTATTTTTAAACAATATTTCATGAAATTGCAGGGGAGAGTGCTGCAGATAGCCACACCTCCCTCTCAAATATAGAAAGCAAAGGCAGCATAGCACTGCAGAAAGCTCAAGGCTGCTATGAGCTTGAGCCAGCATTGCTTATGAATTGTGTCACTTTAGATGGTCATTTTCTACTTCAGGATCTTGTTTCTTCTAATATTTAGGCAATTGCATTAGTGTATTACCCAAAAAATGGCAAGAAAGAACCACTATATCCCCAGAGACTAAAACAATGCCTGACACGTAATGGGCACTCAATAAATATTTGCTGGATAGATGGATGTATGGATGAGAATTTAATCCGAATGAAACCATGATTGCATGATTTAAAATTCAAAAGCTCCCAGTGTTTCTCTCAGGTCCAGAAAGCTTCTGACTTATCAAAAATCAGAGGTGGGAATACAGTCCAAACTCCTAGATTCTAGTGATAATCTTCTTTATTAGATTCTTAGTAAAATCCAAATTTAGGACCTAAATCTGGTTACAGAGTTTCCTGTAACTCTAAGGCATCTTTATCTCTAGAACTGGTCCTGAAGAGGAAATTAGATGTCTGTATGATATTAAAAAAATGGCTACATATTTTCAGCTTTTTATAACATGGAAAAACATGGAATATGCATCTAACAATGTTTTATTTCTTATCATTCCTCTAGATTTCTAGCAGAAAGGCTCACAAGAGTCAAAATTGATCCCTTTTAGGTTCTTTCAGCACAAGCTTTTTTTTTCATCATCATTGTCTTAAAATGGTTTTGTATTCCTGAACAATGTGTAAGCCAAAACAGTGGATAATGGTTTTGTATTCCTGAACAATAGTATAAGTGTGATTTTTGTTTTTGGAATTGGGATTATCTTTTTCACACATATTATCATCTCTGTTTACATTACTCAATGCCCATTTCATGCTAATCAGGGGAAGTATTTGTATAATCACATATAATTATTCTTTCTGCCTTGTCCCACTAAAGAATCACACAAGAGTCTTAGAGTCTGGGTCAGAGGCTCAACAGGTATCAAAGAAATCTGAAAGTCCTTCTCATCTCTACACTCATGAATGTCAAGCAGACTTACCACTGCAGACTTTAAGTCCACGATTTTTAAAAGAGTTCATTCAAAACACCTTATACTTTGTGGAAATGTCATAGGGAACTTCATAACTCTGAAAATTCAGTGAATAATTATCACTTCATTAACATTGTTTAAATCTTGGCCTACTATGTTTTAGCATCTATAATCTACTAGACTTTCAGTTTTTGTTCTAAAAGGAAACATATAACAGCAGTGGTGTTTTGCACTCGGTCCATGAGAGGAATGTATATGGAATGGATTCCACTTTTGGTTGTATCTAAATTATATTTGTCTCCAGAGAGACTGAAATTTGAGCATCTCGAATACTCAGTAACACCCATTTTACAATAAAGGTAACTTCTAGTGTACTGACAGGCACCCATCTGGAAATGCTTGTTGGAGTTTTCTAATCAGTAAGACCTCTTTTCAAATAGGAAACCAGGCTTAAGAAATAAAATGGACCAAATTGCCAAGACTGTGCCGTCTGCTACCTCTAACAAGCGCATGGCCAGCCACATCCATTCTGTATACTAGCGTTTTAAAAACCAGGTCAAGTGCTACTCAGTTTCCATCAACTGCTGTTCCTTATTTGATTAGGTTTACTATTATAAGACTCTAATCTCATACCTAAAGTTGTATAATACCACTTGAAGGTAGACCGTGGCATTAGTTTTCTATTGCTGCTATAACAAAGTGCCCCAAATTTAGTGGCTTAAAACATCACAAATTTATTACCTTATAGTTTTGCAGGTCAGAAGTCCAAACGAGTGTTAAGGGACTAAAATCAAGGTGTCACTAGGGCTGGTTCTTTCTGGAAGTTCCAGGGGAAAGCCCCTTCCTTGCTTCTTCCAGCTTTAAGAGGCTTCTGGCACTCTTTGCATCCTAGCCGCATGAATCCAATCTCTGCTTCCTTTGTCACATCATCATCTTCCCCCACATTAATGCTCTCGCCTCTCTCTTATAAAGGCCTTGGTAATTACATTTAGGGCACAACCAAATAACCCGAGATAATCTCCCCATCTTAAGACTCTTAACTTGAATCACATCTGCAAAGTCCTTTTGCCATATAAAGTAACATACAGACTCTGTAGATTAGGACATGGATATCTTTGAAGGCAATTACTTAGTCTACTACAACTGTGGTAAGTTAAAGATGGCCCTTATTAATCCTATAGCAACCACTAAAATAAAACTAAACAAAAGATTTATAGCTAAACAGCCAAAACAGTGGATAAAATAGAATCATAAGACATATGCAAAATCTAAAAGAAGGCAGAAAAAAGGAAAAGGACACAACAGATGAGATAAATAGGAAACAAATAGCAAGATGATAGATTTAAGGCTAACCAAATCAACAATTGAATTAAATGTAAATTGTCTAAACATTCCAATTAAAAGGTAAAGATTATCAGATTGTATTTAAAAAAGTAAGATTCAGCTATAATCTGTCTATAGGAAGTTTATTTTAAATGTAATGACACAAATAATTTAAAAGTAAAACAATGAAAAAAATACACCAAGTTGACGCTAATCAAAAGAAAGCTGAAATACTATTGATATCATATAAAGTAGATTTTAGAACAAAGAATATTACCAGGAATAAAGAAATTCATTTCATAATGATGAGTGGATCGGGGCACTTAGGCGGCTCAGGTAAGGATCAGGCTCTTGATTTTGTCTCAGGTCATGATCTCAGGGTCATGAGGTGGAGCCCCATGTCAGGCTTTGTGCTCAGCTCCATGCTCAGCTCTCCCTCTTCCTCTGCCCCTCCCCCCACTCACACACACACACACACACACACACACACACACTCTCTCTAAAAAAAAAAAAAAAGATTCAGTGCAATCACAAAATTCCAACACAACTTTTTATAGAAATTAACAAGCTAATTCTAAAATTCACATGGAAATGCAAAGGACCTAGGATAATCAAAACAACTTTGAAAAAAAACCTAAATTGGGACACCTGGGTGGCTCAGTACTTAAGCTTCTGCCTTCAGCTCAGGTCATGATCCCAGGGTTCTGGGATCGAGCCCCGCATCAGGCTCCCTGCTCAGTGGGAAGCCCGCTTCTCCCTCTCCCACTCCCCCTGCTTGTATTCCCTCTCTCACTGTCTCTCTCTCTCTCTGTCAAATAAATAAATAAATAAATAAATAAATAAATAAATAAATAAAACCTAAGTGGTCAAAAGATCAAAGTCAATACCTGAATTCAAGACTTCTTATAAAGCTACATATTTAATACAGTGTGGTACTAGTCTCAAGAAAGACAAATAGATCAGTGGAACAGAATAGAGAATCCAGAAGGAGGCACACATATATGGTTAATTGATTTTCTACATGGGTACTAAAATAATTCATTGGAGGGAAGATAGTATTTTGAAACCATTGGTATTAGAATAATTGTATATACATGTGTGAAAAATGAACTTTGATTCATACCATGAAATATATAAATTCAAAATATAGATCTAAATATAAAACCTAAAATCATAAATTTCTAAAAGACATGGAAGAACAACCTTTATGACCTTGAGTTGGGCAAAGATTTCTTGGATTCAACACTAAAAGAACACTCCATAAAAGAAAAAAATAACCCTGATAAATTGGACTTCATTAAAAATAAGACTTCTGTTTCTTATAAAGACAGTCTAGAGAATGAAAAGACAAGCTGTAGACTGGAATAATATATTTACAAAATAAACATCTCATAAAAGACTTGTTTCCAGAATATGTAAAGAACTTTAGAAACTCCGTTATATGACCATAAACAACCTAATAAAAAAATGACTGAAAGATTTGAACAGATACTTCACCAATGAAGATATACAGGTGGTCAATAAGTACACAAAAAAGATGCTCAACATCATTAGTCACTAGGGAAATGCAAATTAAAGCCACGGTGAGATACTACTACACACTTTCATAATGTCTAAAATTAAAAAGTCTGAACATAACCGAGTGTTGACAAGGACGTGGAGAAACGAATTCTCATACCCTGCTGGTTGGAATGTAAAACAGTATAACCTCTTTGGGAAAGTTTGGAAGTTTCTTTAAAAGTTAAGCATTACACTTACCTTGCTACCCAGGTGTTTTACTCAGGAGAAATTAAAGGGATTATCTATAAAAAAAACTTGTACAGAGGTATTGATAGCAGCTTTATTTGTAATAGCCCAAACCTGTGAAACAACCTATATGTCTATCAACAGGTGAGTTGATCAAATAAATTGTGGTGTAGCCATACAATGAAATACTACTCAGCAATAAAAATGATGGGGCACCTGGGTGGCTCAGTCATTAAGTGTCTGCCTTTGGCTCAGGTCATGATCCCAGGGTCCTGGGATCGAGCCCTGCATCAGGCTCCCTGCTCAGCAGGAAGCCTGCTTCTCCCTCTCCTATTCCCCCTGCTTGTGTTCCCTCTCTCGCTGTGTCTCTCTCTGTCAAATAAATAAATAAAATCTTAAAAAAAAAACCCATAATCTAAGCAAGGAATATCCCCCACCCCCAGGGTAGAGATCCTCACAGTGGCTTCCAGGGGAATTTCAGAATTTCAATGGCCTCCGCCCCATGCCAGGTGCACATCTCCCAGTGAGAGGACTATTCTATCCATGCCTGCCTATCATCAGACCTGGCCACTCAACTTGTTCTTGCCACTGAAATGTGAGAGAATGCACCAATTCTGAGTAGAAGCTTTAACAGAGCCAATGTTTTGGAGATTTTTCTTTTCCGTCTGCCACAAAAAATAGCATTCCTTGGTAAGAGTTGCTCCTTGAGCTACATCCTGGAACAAAACATGGGGCACAAAGCAGCAGATGACACATAACATGAGCAAAAAATAAACTCTGGTACTTTGAGCCTCTGAGATTACAAATATGTTAAGTTTGAGTTGTCCCTGAAATATAAAAGTAGAGCAGTCACTGAGTTGGATTCATGAGTCAGATACTCAGAGAACAGAGAATAGATCTGAGCCAGAGATAAAATTTGGGAGTTGTCAGCATCTGGATTGCATTTCAAGCATAGGAGTGGATAAGATCACCTAGAGAAAGAGTAGAAAGGAAAAAGTGCTGAGGAACACAAACATTTAAATGACAAGTACAGGAAGATGAGTCTGCAAGGGAGACAGGAATGGCCAAATATCTGGAGGAAAGCCACAAATGAGGTTTTTAATGCACTCCCACTTTTGCTGTCCTCATACTTTGTTTCTTCTGCTTCACTTACTTCAGCCTAGAGACTGCTAAGCAAGCATCAGAACCTGCTGGGTGCACCTCACACTCTGAAAGATAAATTTTTCTTTTACATTACTGGATTTTGAGCACCTTTTGGACAGGGATCCTGCCTTCCTAATTCACCTCTGTCCCTTCAGGGCCCAATGACGCTGCCTTGTCCCAAATGTGCATAGCTGACCGTAAACTCTACCCTACTAGTCATCTGCCCGGTTCTTCACCTTAGTCTTTCCCTTTGATTCCTTTTCTTCCACATGCGTGTGCTCAGGCTTTAATCACTAATTATTTTTAAATAAATACTGAATAGATACATAGAAGCTGAACATAGGTGTAAAGTATAAAGTAGTACAATACAGTGAACATCTATGTGTCAACCACTCAGTTTAGGAAAAAGAACCTTACCATTAGCTTTGAAGTCCCTTTGTGTTTCTCCCCAGTTCCACCACAGTGCCTCATTCCACAGAGGAAACCACCAACTTGCATTTTGTGGTTCTCAGCAAACTAGGAATAGGAGGGAACTTCCTCAAATGGATAAAGAGCATCTATTAAAACCTATAGATAACACCTGATGTTTCTTTGCTTCACTTTATAATCTTACCAAGTGGTTTACATTCCTTAAAAAAGTTAGAGTTTGCATATATTTTATCTTCATAGAAATAAAATCATACTCTTAAGTGTTACCCAATGTTTTTTTTCTTTGTGCTCAAGATTATGTTTCTGGGATTTGTCCATTATGGTGCATGTAGCTGAAAAGCTTTCATTTCTTTATCTGTGTTGTATTCTAAACTGTACCACAATTGATTTATCCTTTCTGCTTTAACTGTATTATGTAAGTTTTGATATGTAGCAATTTCATTATTGTTCAATTCTAAGTATTTTTAAATATCAATTATGATTTTTTACTTGACCCATGACTTAGAAATACATTTTTTTAATTTCCAAATACGTGGAGATATTTTACATATCTTTTGTTATAGACGTTTGTTTTCTGAGACTATGGACTCTAACAGTGCTGTTCAGTAGTATAATGTGAAACGCATATGTAATTTTAAATTTTTCAATTGCCACATTAAAAGAGAAAAATAAACAGGTAAAATGTGTAATATATTTTACTTAACTCCATATATACAAATTATTTAAATATATAATCATCTTTAAAAATTATCACAGATATTTTAGATTTTGGGGAGGTACTAAGTTTTCAAATCTGGTGTGCATTTTAGATTTAGGCACATCCTAATTTGAACCAGTTACACTTTAAGTGCTTAGAAGCTACATATGGTTAGTGGCTGCCATGTTGGACCATACAGGTTAATCAGACAACAATTGTTTGTAATTTCCTTTCTGGCCTAGGATGTCCATTTCATGTGAGCTGGAAAATAATTGTGTGTTTTTCTACTAAGTGGGTACAGGGTTCTATACATGAACCTTAAATCAGTCGCATTGTTAAAATCCTCTATATTCTTACTGAATTATTTGTCTGCTTGACCTTGGGTTGCTGCATTATGGCTTTCTTTTTTCTTTTATAGTTTTCTGATTTTTAAAAAATCAGGATATCATAGGTCTTGACTTTTTATCTGTAGAAAATCTTTGAGTCCCAGGTTGAAGATAGGTTGCTCCCCAAAATATTGTTTTTTCTACCAGGCATCTGGAGATAAAGTTAACCTATTACCACTTTAAGATATCTTTTCAACATGAAGCTCTTCGAACCACTCAGGTTGTATGAATTCACAATAAAAATCTGCATTAGTGTTTACAAATTCCTGTGAGAGATTTATATTTATATTTTTCCCTCTACATAGCACCAAAGTGCAAAACCAGTAATTTTCTTTTGTACCTTGAGAGGTGTTATTTGAATTTTACACATACTAGGTGTGAATTTCACACATTTACTGCATGTGCAGCTCTTTGAGATGCAGCTTCATGCAGGTGAGTTTCCTTTTAGACTCTCTCTCCCGAGCCCTTCATGGCTATGAAATTTAAAGGTCAAGTTCATCAGATTTGGAAGGTACCTTCAAGGTGAGAATTGGTTTCAATGCTCCACTTATTGTTGTGGGTTCTTCCTTTTACTTCACTTTTTTAAAGATTTAGTTTGAAATAATTACAGAAAAGTTACAAAGACAGTAAAGAGAGTTTATGTTCCTCTTTGGCCCATTTTTAATAACAATGACACATCTGTAAAAACTAAGAAATTAACATTGGTATAATACAATTAACTAAACTACAGACCTTATTCAGATTTCAGTAGTTTTCCACTCATATCTTTTTCCTGTTCTTTCACTTGAGTTTTGTTCTCTGCATCCTTCCCACTTTTTGTCCAGCTCACTGATGAATTTTAAGACTTTTTTTATAAGTTAAAAAAATGTTTACTTATTTTCAGTAGGAGAGTTGTCAAAGTACCCAGTCCAATACACTTCTGGAAGAGAAGTCTGGGGAGTTTTATTTTTTTTAATAAGTTTCCCTCAAATGATATTTATAATCCTGGTTACCAAGTCCAACATGTCTTCTTATGCTTGTGTCCTTAAATTTTTCTAGCCTAGAAATGTAGGCATTATTTTTATTATGGTAAAAAAATATTTAATAATATTTTAAGAGTGAGACTAGAAAAGAAATCAAGAGATAGATTGAGAGTCTATTTTAATACTATAGGTGGGAGAAAAAGTCAAGAGCCTTAACAAGGCTGTTGGTAGAGGGAAAGGAAGAGAGGAAATAATTTGGAGTTCACTCAGGAAGCAAAATAATAGAATTTGGTATTGAATGGATGTGGTAGGACAAGGAGAAGAAAGAGTCAGAGAAAACTCAGGGATTTCAAACCAAAGATTTTGACTCTTGAAGATTTTCAGAAGTCAAAAGGAAAAGCAAGATTGCAGAAGATGATAGTGAATTTGTTTTTTAATAGATCTGGTATTAATGGTTCTTTAGGGTGGAGATGTCTAACAGGCAATTATAATTGAAAGCCACAATTTTGAGAAAGGACTCCAAGCTAAAAGGAACAGGGTGGTGATAGAAAACAAGAGATTAGAAAGAGGAATAAGCAATGTAGAAGAATTACCTACACAGAAACTAAGGAAGGACGTGGTGATTACGGAAGAGGGAAGGAGCCCTGATCAACAAGTGTGCTTTTGCCACTACTTGTGATATTCAAAGGCTTAATTTCAGTACCCCTTTGAGATGCTGTTACGAATCTTCTGCACTTACCTCCACCCAGAGGATTACAAACTAAACTTTAAGATCCATTTATGTGGATTAAACTATTAAAATGTTCTTTGTGTTTTCTTTTCAATTTTCTAATATGTTTTGTACTATACCATACTTGAGACATTACCTTCTACTTAATTTGGTTTGTTCCTATCAGTACTTGAGACAAGTAAAAGAAAAATAAATCTAGCAAGAACCACAAACGTGTTGATTTTATGGCATATCCCAACATATTTTCCCTTTTTTTAGGAAAAAAATATTGTCTAGTGTTAGAATTTAGTCATAAACTTTGGAACCATAATGTGTAATGTTTTATGATATTTATGACTCCACATATGTTGTTACTATTTCATGCAAAAGTAATACTTACCTTGTATGTAGTGTTTGTAAATTGCTGTTAATGGTAAAAGTAGTATCTAGTGGCAGTATATATATTGCTAAAGAGAAGAAACAGACTAAGTTGTGAAATACTATTCTCTGAGCCAGGAACTGCAATTTAGGAAGAGTATCAGGGTCTTGACTCATTTGTTGGGTTTATGGTTTTCAGGGAATTAATGCTGATTTCACATCAGAAAAGCATCGAACAGCTGCAGGAAACCCTTAGACAGAAGCTGCTGAACGATGATAACTGGAGAGAGAAGGTAATGATAATGTAGCTTTCATCAGCATGTGTCTTATTTGCTTTTTAAAAATTCTATCTGTTTGGGGCGCCTGGGTGGCTCAGTCGGTTAAGCGTCTGCCTTCAGCTCAGGTCATGATCCCAGGGTCCTGGGATTGGGCCCCACATTGGGCTCCCTGCTCAGCCAGGAGCCTGCTTCTCCCTCTCCCTCTGCCTGCCGCTCTCCCTGCTTGTGCTCACTCACTCTCTCTGTCAAATAAATAAATAAAATCTTAAAAAAAAATTATATCTGTTTGCCAGGAGACTATTCCAGATATCTTGGCTTCTATGCACATTTTGATTCCTTCTGGAATTTCCTAGACCAAACATGCTTATAGTGTGTGTCTTTTCCAAAATATTATACAACATAATGGGAAATAAAAAGATAAGAACAGAATTTAAAATCTTGTAAAATTAAGATAGCCCTTAGTTGTCATGTAAAAGTATAGGTTTTATTTTTAAGTATTTACCTTTTTCCTGTAAAGGGACAGAATCCGCATTTGACTACATCCTTAAAAGCAGGGGAATATTTATTTATTCTCACAATTTTTCTGCTTTTAAGAAGATACTACAAGAGAATGTAAAATGACAAAATTACTCAGTTATGAACTTTTGGCAAAGTAAAATGAATAAGTATTTAGCTCACTGTTTACAAAGAAAATATTTTCTCTTACAGTACTGAAAAATGCATTAATTTTTGTCTTTGGATTTTTCTAAATCTTTCAAAGTTTCAATAATAAAGATGTATTACTTGCATAATTTTAAAGGATACAAATAATATTCTCAAAATTATTGGTCCCTACCTTCTCGGGCCTTGTACATCTCTAGTCATTGAGGCTGCAACCCATCATTTCCCTGTCATAAACTTCTGATACTCCTTGATTGATCCCTGGGCCTCATCCTGAACAATTCCCTGAAGCCTTTCCAACTCTTTCTCTTGCCCAGCTGATGCCTGCCCTAGCACTAGCCTTCATCCTTGGTTTTCTGTTAACATTGTAAATTTGCATCTAGAGGTGGAGCTGGCTACTGAAATTCAGATTGCTTGACTAAAGTCCTGACAACCTGTTTGGTTATTATCAGATTCTTCTCCATGATGACTAGACCCTATAACTTGTAACCTCAAGCAACAAGCAGTGGCCATGTCAAACTAACATCACCTGGACTCTTCCACCCTACCATCCACCAAATTGAAACCCTTTAGATACTGTTGCTGGCTCAGGTCAGTTCTAAATTTTTCACTTTCATTTCCATTCTTTACTCAGTTGGCCATACTCAGGCATTACTGGCTCTCTATAAAGCAATCCCACTTTCCTTGTCCCTCAGGGATAGCACATTCAGTATGTAAGAGAAATGATCACTATAACAACAGTTCCATAGAGGCAACAATTAAACATTGAGAATACAGACTGAAGTTGCTCTAAGTGGTTCATTCTTATTTTGTTTTATTTTGAAGTATGGACTTTTTCTTTTCCTTCTTCTCTAAAGCCTGCATTTCTTTAATTCTTTCTAATTTTTATTAGCTTTGGGGTATTCACTTGGCTAGTCTATTCTTATTCACTTCCTCCATCCTTACCAATCCATGTTTGAAAATACAAAAAAGATGATCAACCTAACCAGCAATCCAAAAAGTGCAAATTAAAACAATGAGATTATTTTTTTAACCCATCCAGTTAACAGAGTGGTTTTGGCATTGTGGTAAGTTCTTGTGAAATAATCTTTCATACTCACTCTTTAAGGGGCTGGAAGTTACAACAACCCTTTGGAGAGCAATTTGGAAGTATGTATGAAGAGATATTGTAAACATTTCATCTTTTGATGCAGAAATTTCACTGATGGAATTAATGTGAATGGAGATTCACAGATTCTTCCCTTCCTTCAAACACCTGAGCTCCTCTTAGACTGGTAGAGTGAACTTTCCTGCCTTTGCTGTGTAGAAGTTCTTTATCTTCATGGTCACACCCCATGAAGGACTTTCAGATACAATCTACTGGAAAAGTCTCTGCATTTACAATTTACTCTATTACTGCTGCTTACTGTACCCTGTCTGTGAGGTGCTAACACAGCAAGTGGACCAAGTTAATGTTAGCATTTGATCATATAAAAGCATTATGGTCTTGCTTCATGCTGTTAATTTGATGATGAAAATAAACCTAAGTAAGATTTTCTAAGTTCTTGCTAAGACCATGATATCATTCTAATAAATTAATTATATCATAGATGTATTTTGGCATGTATAATTTTCTATGATATAAATGGGCATTTCATTTTGTTGAGAGGATATGACTTCTTGTTAATAAATCTTATCATTTAGCTTAGCAGTAAATCAAGATCCAGACCAGTAAAGCCAAGGAATGATAATTATGTCTTGGCTGTGCTAGTTATTGAGACTATGAATAAAAAGTTCCCTAAAAGTCCTCTCATGAGAAAGGAAAATCACTAATATGATATTGTCATCTCTTTCTTGGGTCACTGTGCCTTTGTGTAGGAATGAAATGTTCCCTTTACAAATATATAATACACATATTAGAATAAACTTCATAACTTAAATGCTTTTAACATTCAAAAAAAGTAGATAGCAATTTGTGCCCGTACTTAATTATTTTAAAGTATGTAAAAAGCACATAATAGAATCAATAGTTGCTATGCAACAAGGATGGCACATTTTAAAATAAACTGCATATTTACTAATTGCCATGGATTTTTATTTATTTCAAGTATTCCTTTGATGTGAAAAAAATAATGTGCATACTGAACATTTAAAATTGGTCCCAAATACACATGTTGTTGCTTTTCAGTTAAAATTTTTGTAATTATAGAATTTCCCATAGCCAGACTGCTGACATTAAGTGATAGTCATGTGTTGACTATTACTTGGTAGTGTGATAAACAAATTCCAACCAAATATTTTGTTAGATTATTATTAAGATATCCTATTTAGGAACATTTTAGAATTGTACTACTATTGACCTCATTTTAAATAGTACATAGAACGTTTAAAAACCAATAGTTAAAACAAACAAACAAACTGAACATTACTTCCTGGCTGAGCAACTGGATTAATAGTGAAAATGCAGGGGGGCGAGGGTAGTTGGAGTTTACCTCAAGAAATAGTCAATTCCAGCACCAAAGGGAAGCAAACAGAACATCTAAAATTCTTCTTCAAAATAGAAGAGCCAAATGGCTGAATAATTCCTAATGTGTTTAAGTGTACTATTAATGGAATTTAGAAGGATAACTTGTAAAATAACAGAATTTGACAGGGATGAACTTGTCATAAAATATAAATTTTCATTTATGCATATAAATGAATGGCTAAAAAGAATATTGAGAGCACACTTTAATTTATAAAATTATAATGTAATTTTCAAAATTGAACTAATAAAATCACAACATTTTAGATCTAGAATAGCCTGCAAATATCATCTGATTTAAACCCTTAATCAAGATAATAAGAATAGTCTCCATTATTAGTGTTTATTATATACCAGGCCTTGTGCTTAATGCTTTCCATAAATGTAATTTTAATTATTATAAAATTATTATTCCCATTTGCACATGGAAAAAAATAAGGCTCAGAGAAGTTAGGTAAATTGTGAAAGTTATATAGCCAGGAAATAACAACTGATACAAACCTGGAAAAAGAAGGAGAGCTAACTACAAAATCCAAAACTTCTGCATTTGGCCTAGATGGACGAATAGGAGCCAGATTTACCCTCTCTCCTAACTAACTAAGCCACTGGAGAAAAGATAGAAAACAATGGTTTCCAGACACTAGATATCAGACTACGAAGGATAATGATTCTTAGAGATAGGAGACAAATGGGGTAAACTCTGTGATTGCCCAAACTTAGTTCCTTGAAATAAATTTAAGGCCACAGTGCAGGAAGTGTGAATCTAGGTAGTTTGGCAGGTTCTTTGAGTTAAGGAGACCAGAGAGATCAAGATAGCTACAATTCACAGGATGGTGTTCTCAGGGGAGAGCTGCACACAGAAAGAATGCTGGAGATCTACAAAGAGTCCCCATTAAGTATATGTATGGTCAGTGCATATGTGTGGGGAAACTACCCAAAGGCAGGGAAAGACCCATCTGAAAGGACTAGAGAGGAATACCATATGCTCACACAAGGCCAGACTGGAAGACCTATAATTCACAGGGCACTGGGTAGATACTTCTCAGAAGGTTCTTGCATCAGTAGTAGGAAAACATTAGCGCTAGACTAAATGCTGAGCTGATTCTGCCTAACAAATTTTAAAAGGAAGAACTATAAAAATCAAGCTGATTCAAAGAAACTTAACAACATCCCAGAAGAGAGTTCAATAATACTCATAGGAATATAAAAATATCCAGCATCTAACAAGGTAAAATTTACAATGCCTGGCATTCAATCAAAACTTGCCATCCAAAAGGAAAAGGAAAACAAGGCTCATGATGAGAGAAAAATCAATGAATAAAAACTGACTCAGAAAGGCACAGATATTAGAATTAGCAGACAAAGACGTTAAAACAGTTGCGATAACTGTATTCCATTTGCCCAAAAACTAGAGAAAGAGGTGAGCATGTTAAGTAGAGATATGGATTATATAAAAAAGATCTAAAGTGAACTTCTGAGATGAAAAGTACAATATCTAAGATAAAAAGTACACTGGATGGGATTAGTGGCAGATTAGACATTCCAGAAGAAAAGTTTAGTGAACTTGAAGACACACAACTGAAATAATCCAAATGAAATAAAAATAGGAGACTCAAAACAAACAAGAACATCAGTGAGCTATGAGACAAATTCAAGTGGACTAATATATGCCTAATTAGAATCCCCAAAGGACAGGAGAGAGAAGAAAGGACAGAAAAAATATTTGAAGAAATAATGGCTGAAAAAAATTAAGATTTAATGAAAACTATAAACCACACATTCAAGAAGCTCAACAAACCTCAAGCACACCAAGGAGCATTCTAATCTAATTGCTCAAAAATAGTGATAGAAAGAAAATCTTAAAAGCAACCAGAAGATAACAGACATATAAAGAGGAACAAAGATAAGGATGACAGCAGATTTTTCATCAAAGACCGTATAAGTGGGGCACCTGGGTGAGTCAGTTAAGTGTCCAACTCTTAACTTTGGCTCAGGTCATTATTTCAGGGTTGTGAGATTAAGCCCCGCATTGGGCTCCATGCTGCGTGTGGAGCCTGCTTAAGATTCTCTCTCTCTCTCTGCCCCTCCCCCCCCTCTCTTTTTCTCTAGAAAAAAAAGACAATATAAGCAAGAAGAATGTGGGACTAAAAGTACTGAAAGAATGAGGGGACTGGGAGTGCAAGCTGCCAATCTAGAAATCCACACAAAGTGAAAATATCTTTCAAATATAAGGGTGAAAGAAAGATTTTTTCAGAGATGAAAAAGCTGAGCAAATATATCACCAGCACATCCACACTGTGAGAAATGTTAAAAGAAGTTCTTTAGTCAGAAGAAAAATTACACCACATGAAAATATGGATTTATACAAAGGAATGTAGGACATCAGAGATGGCAAAAATGTGGAAAAACGTATGAGTCATTTAAATATTTGAATTTCTTTAAAATATAGTTAACTATTGAAACAAAAATATTAACAACCTAATATGAGATTTATAACATAGAAGCAAAATATATTACAAAAATAGCAGTGTCTAAGGGAAAATTAGAAGTATACTATTATGAGATTCCTATACATGAAGTGATCTATCACAGACTGCATTAAGTTAAAGATGTAGTTTATAAATTCTAAAGCAACCACAAAAATAGAAAAAGAATTATAGCTAACAAGCCAGCAAAGGAAATAAAATTGAATTTTTAAAAAAAAAACTCAGTTCAGAAGAAGACAAAAAAAAAGAGGAAGAGGAAAAAAGATGAGATGGACCAAATAGAAAACATACAGCAAGATAGCTTTAAAGCTAATCATATCAATCAATAATCTAATTAAATGTAAATCATCTAAACCAGGGGTCAGCATACTTTTTCTATAAAGGATCAGTTAGTAAATATTTTTGCTCTGTGGGGACACTGAGTCTCTTTTGGAACCACTCAGCTCTGCACAGCATAGCTTAAAATCAGCCATAGACAATAAGCAAATGAATGGGCATGGCTGAATTTAGTCTGTGGGCCATAATTTGCCAAGCCCTGGCCTAAATATCCCCATTAAATGACAGAGGTTGTCATGTTGGATAAAAATGCAAGATTCTACTATATGTTCCCTACAAAAAAATACACTTTAAAGAAATATTTTAACAAATAGGTTAAAAATAAAGGATGCATAACACAAAGTATATGCTAACACAAATCAAAGGAAAGAGGAACTAGTTACTATTAGAAAAGTAAATTTTGGGGCGCCTGGGTGGCTCAGTCGGTTGGGCAGCTGACTCTTGATTTCCGCTCAGGTCGTGATCTCAGGGTCCTGGGATTGAGCCGCGTGTCAGGCTCCGCTCAGCACAGAGTCTACTGGAGGATTCTCAGTCTCTCTCTCCCTCTGACCCTACCCCCCCCCCAGCGCTCTCTCTCTCTCTCTGTCTCTCTCAAATAAATTAATAAATAAATTTTTAAAAAGAAAGGTAAATTTCAAAACAAAGATCAGAATATTTAGAATATTAGCAGGGGTAATGAACATCATTTATTTCATAATGTTTAAGGGATCAGTTCACCAAGAGGACATAAATAATCCTAAATGTTTATTCACCTAATAACAGGGTTTTAAAATTGATAGACCAGCAAGGAGAAATAGACAAATCCATAATTAGAGTAAGAGATGTCAATAATAGCCCTTTCTCAATAATAATTGATAGAAAAATACCTAGAAAATTAGTAGAGATATATTCTGTGGAAAATAATAGTTTTTTAGAACAACTTATTTTTAAGAAATATATTGGACAACACTATTAACTAACATGACCTAATTGATATTTATAAAATTCTCCATTTAGCAGCAGAATAAACATTCTTCTCAAGTGCACATGGGACATTTACTAAAATAGATCATATTCTGGAGCATAAGTAACTCAATAAATTTGAAAGGATTCAAGACATACAAAGTATTTTTTCTGACCACAGTGAAATTAAAATAGAATTTATTAACAAAAAGTTATCTGGAAAGATCCCCAAATATTTTGAAACTAAGTAAATACCAAGTCCATGCCCTTAATCACTATGCTATGTAGATGTATGAGGAGACAGGCTACATGGAAAAATGAAACATGCTGAGCCACTGAGATGAAACACTGAGATGTTACCAGAAACATCTAAGTGTGCACACCCCCTCCATCTCATAGTACCTCTGTGATCTTGGTGAAGGTACTTAACCTCTCTGAGCCTATTTCATAATCCAGTGTGAATAATAATAATTATTATTTTATTATTATTATATGTTATAAGAATTAAATGAGTTAATATATAAAATGTGTTCTGTACCATGCCATCCTACCTTGTATTGGTACCAAGTGAATATTCTCTCCTTTCATACTGAGTTTACACAGTTCTTGGCAGGACTTCAATACATATTCTGATCCCTTAGCATTGTTTTTTTTACTGCAAAGTTTATGTATTTGAATAATCATCTACTTTTACAATATATTATTCAGCAGTTAATTCATAAATAATCTGAAGTATTAGTTTTCAACCAGCATTTTTTTAACTTTTGGAAAACAGTAAAATAAATTATTTTAGGAGATAATATTTTTTAAAATTATATACGTACATCAAATATAAACAAATGACCTAATTACTACTTCGACATCTGAAATTCCCTTGCTTTTATAGGGATTGTCATAAATGAATGATTATGTTACAACATGCTGTTTGGCTCCAAGACAGAAAATTATCACAGAATCAACCACAAATATCTCACTTGGAAAATAGTGAAAAGACAGAATTTTGCACATCAGTATTAGACACAGGTGTTATAAAATACTAATTATGCATTTCAATACAAATACAAAGGGAATTAAAAACAACATACTCAGAGTGCTCTAGAGTCATCAGGAAGCCTTCACCAAGGAGGGAGTTTGAAGTAATGGGAGATATGGATAAATAAAAAGCAAAAAAAATTTTTTTTTGTACACTGAAATGTGTACAGAGATAACAATTTATTTTACTTTGTGTAACTCCTAAGCTCATATATTATTCATGCTTTGGTTTTAGAAATCAGAATTTCCCCATGATTATTAAAATTACTATTAGTTATTATATAAAGTGGTTCATATTTTATATAAGCACCATCACCAAATTAATTTATTTTGCATAAACATAAGTTCTGCCATCTAAGATATTTTATTTTTTTATCTAAGGTATTTTATTTTATTTTTTTCAAGGTTTTATTTATTTCTTTGAGAGAGTGAGCGAGCGAGAAAGAGCAGGAGCAGGGGGAGGGGCAGAGGGAGAGGGAGAAGCAGGCTCCCTGCTGAGCAGGGAGCCCAGCTCCATACCAGGACCCCAGGATCATGACCGGAGCTGAAGGCAGACACTTAACCAACTGAGCCACCCAGGTGCCCCTATCTAAGATAGTTTAAAGAGTTTATATCAACATACAAAAAACATAAACACAATAATTTGGCGTGAATTCATCTTCTCAATGACAAATAATATACTGGCTTAAAAAAAATCACTGTGTTCGTTGGCTCATCATTTTGTTCAATCTATTCAGATTATGAAGGAACTAGTGGTATCATCTTTCTATGCTACAGTGTCAACACATTTAGGTGGCCCTTGGCATCCGTTGCAGCTTCCTTAAATATTTACAAATCCCACCTGAAGCTCGTTACTTTGCTTCTCTTTCTCTGGTTGTGCACACTAAAAACCAACTCAGTAATAGTAAATCACTCTTCTCTCTTCTATTTACATGCTTTTTCTTTCCCACCTTCCTTCTATTCCTTTTTATTTTTAAAATTTTATTTATTTATTTGTCAGAGAGAGAGAGAGAGAGCATGCATGTGCACAAGCAGGGGGAGCAGCAGGCAGAGGGAGAAGCAGGCTCCCTGCTGAGCAGGGAGCCCCACGCGGGGCTCGATTCCAAGACCCTGGGATCATGCCCTGAGCCAAAGGCAGATGCTTAACCGACTGAGCCACCCAGGTGTCCCCTTCCTTTTCCTTCCTTTTTTTCTCTTTACCTACAGTAGTTCGTTCCAAGGAATAGTTTGGGGACAAGAAGGACTTGCTACCTGACTTGCTACTTGACTCGTTCAGTCCATCAGCTACCTCCTTTTCTTCCCTGAATACCTTCTGTGTTTCATCCTCTTCTAGGGACTCCACTGATTTCCTAAATGGCCTCTTCCCCGTAATAAATTTAAAAAAAATTTTTTTAAGTCCTTCTAAAGTCTTTCTGTCATCTAATTTACAGTTTGTCCTGTCCCATCTAGTCTGCATATATTCTTATTCTCTTAATTCAAGCAATGAAAAGAAATTAAAGGATTCAAGGCATCTTTGGGAGGCAAAGTGAATAGAACTTGGTGTTGGATTAGGTGTGAAGGGTAAAAATGATGTCCCAGTTGCTGACCTGAATAACTAGATGGATTGTGGTTACTGTGTCTTGACTGGGGAAGGAACAGGTGGGGAGGGGATTGTATCTAGGTTTCTGGTTCAGACAGTTTATTTGAGACACCTATGGTATATCTCAATGGCTAGCAGGGATGGGTAGATGTAAGTACCTGGAATTCAGAAGAACATCTGTTTTTTGGGGTTTTTTTGTTTTTTCCTGAGTGCCCCTGAGGCTTCCCTTGCCTTTAGGAGTCTGAGAACAATACATTTGAGCAATGCTATCATGTTCCTAAATGATCCTTAGCATCCTTTCTCTCAAACAATCCAGAAACTTATTTTGAGAGAGCCAAAATAACTCCTTGCATTGAGTATAAACGTAATTGTTTTGCCTTGGAGGAAATGCTTAGTCCTATAACCAGTGCAACAAACTCGACTGACCCCACACTGGGGCTAGTCATTTATCTGTATTTTATTTAATTTAAAGGACTTTATGTAAACTTTCTTGGCAAATTTTCTGTTTCCTGGTACCCTGGTTTCAGTGTTTACCTGAGAAATTCATGTTGACCTCTTTCCTCCTCTCAGAGTGATCTGAATCACAGAGTCACAGTAAGTCAAGTTTGACAGTTTTTCTCCCAAGTTATCTGGCATTTACTCCCTCTAAGAATTTATAATCATGGCACAATGTAAATCTAGAGCCAGCCTGTCACTGAGATTCTCTAATCTCACTAGATGAATCAGGCCTGAATGACTCCAGTACTCATAGATTTGTTCTCTCTCTTGCTCTAGTAGGCAGAGCCAAAACCAATGGTTAAAAACCACAGGGAGAGAGATGTTGGCTCAACTAAAGGAAAAACTGCCTAATGCTTAGTGCTGTCTGAAAATGGAAATGCTTGCTGGGAAGGAGTGAGTTATGGTTTCTAGTGGTGTTGAGGCACAGGGCAGACAATCGTTTGGTGCAGATTCTGTGGTAGAGACTGAAGAGTCAGAGCATAGAAGTAATCTCCACTGACTGTTGAATCTCTGCTCGTGCTAGAGCTTTATACATATGTTTTGTCCCATTTATCCTCATAACAACTCCCAAGGCAACTAGTTGTAACCCCACCAGGAGAGGTTACAGTCACAATTTAAGATTATACAGCTAGAATGTGGCAGAGCCAGGGTTTAGAGCCAGAATTTAAACTCAGCTTCCTCTGAATCCAAAGCCCTTGCTTATTCTTTCCACAATTCATGGAAGCTTGAGAAATGGAACCAGGGGATTTCTAAGGTCCCTTGCAGTGCTGTGGTTCTATATAAGTACAACATGGATACAGGCATCACTGACTTGACTGTGTTTTCCTTAATCATCCTTCTGGCCTCAATCACATTAAAATGATAATCTGTGACTCCAAAACTTTCTGGGATCTCCATCAAGAAAAGACCATTAAAAAAAAAATCAACATTTGTACTTTGTATCCCCTCTGAGCTTTCAACAGAACGTAGTCTAAAGGCCTCAAAATCTTTTTTATTTTTTTCTTATAGGGTTTCTGGGAGGGACTGAGTTTATAATACACATATACAGAAGATTAAGCTTTTAATATTTCTGAAAACTGTCGTAAGATATTGTCCTAACTTCTCTACTCATTTTACAAGTCTTAGAAGGTCTTAGAAGATCTTGAAATATTTGACCCAAGGTCAATTTTTCTGGCCTAAGTTCTGAGTCAGATTATTTTTAAACATTAGAATTAAAAAGTTAGATTCATTAAAAAATAAATATTAGAATTAATTTTTTAAAAAATTAGAGTCTGAAAATAAGCTTAATTTACTCATCTTAAAGTCAAATGGCTTTGTATGTGTGTTAAATGCTATTTTCTAGATTGAAGCTGAGCTGGCCAAGGAAAGAGCCCGACATTTAGTTGAATTTGAGGAGCAAGCTCTGCTTTTTAAGGAAGAAGCTAAACTAGAACTTGATATTGAAAAGGAAAAACACCAAGAAATAATCCAAAAGTATAAGAAAGAACAAGAGGAACTACAAACGAAGGTCTGTCATCATGATGTTCCTTATTATTTAATGGGTTTGAAACTATAGATGTTGGTTATTTCCTTCTAAGAACACTGTACAGTATTTTTAACTCAAGCAGCTTTCCTCAGGGTCATTGTGCGTTGGTTTTAGCGACATGGGTGGAGTGGTTTAGATCATTTCCAGAATTAATAGCTGAGATAAATCATATAAGCATACAATACAGCTATGTATGGAATTTTTTTCTACTAAAATAAACTTTTTTAAAAGATTTTATTTATTTAAGAGAGAAAGAGTGAGAGAGAGAGAGAGAGAGAGAGAGAGAGCACGAATGGGGGTTTGGGGGGAGAAGAAGGCTCCCCACTGAGCAGGGA
Source organism: Phoca vitulina (assembly GCF_004348235.1). NCBI lineage: Eukaryota > Metazoa > Chordata > Mammalia > Carnivora > Phocidae > Phoca > Phoca vitulina. The sequence goes on along the minus strand of NW_022589713.1, from coordinate 2,401,469 downwards.
GCCCGATAACACTAGGGGCTGGATCCCAGGACCCTGGGATCATGACCTGAGCCAGAAGTCAGACGCTTAACTGACGGAGACACTCAGGTGCCCCAAAATAAACCTATTTTTTAAAACAGCATAATTAGGGGCATTTGGGTGGCTCAGTCAGTTAAGCATCTGACTTCAGCTCAGGTCATGATCTTGGGGTCCCGGGATCCAGCCCCAGGTTTGGCTCAGTTCTCAATGTTTCTCCCTCCCCCTCTATGCCTCCACCACCCTCATGCTCCCTCTCTCAAATAAATAAAATCTTTAAAATAAATAAATAAAAATAAAAGAGCATAAATTATATAACTAATAATTAGCATGGTTAGATATTTTACCAACAACTAAAGCCTATCTCCTTTAATTACAAGTATTTCCAATTCTAGATATTTTTTGAATGAAGGGAAATATTTTAAAAATGTAATCTACCTCCATAATTTCTGAAACAGTATGTCCTAAACACAATTTTTTTAAAGATTTCATTTTTAAGTAATCTCTACACTCAACATGGGGCTCAAACTCACAACCCCGAGATCAGGTCACACGCTTTTCCAACTGAGCCATCTGGGGGCCCCCTAAACATAATCTAAGGTTTTGTTTAGGTTGCCTGTTATTATAAGACCTGAGTGTCATATATATGCATGTTTTTGTGTATACGTATATATTTGTGTTTGTGTATATGTATATGTGTGTGTATATTAACCAAGATTCAGTGGGGAAATCATACTTCGAATAAACTCACTAACAGTCTGTGTAAATTAAGTATCAGATGAGACTTAATGGCCTCTACTTCGGTGTACAGGAGATATGGTACAGACTTTTCAATAGCACTGTCAATGATAGGCAGGGCCAGCTACATGATTATGTGACAAGTACGATATCACAGGGTCCCACACTCAAAAAGGCTTCATACTACTTGGGTGTAATGCTCTGCAAATGTTGTCTTGAAATTCTTAGTAATTTTACCTTTGAATTTGTGTTTTGTAAGTAAAGTTCTATTGGGACAGTGGTGCACTTGCTGGGAGCTTGAAGTCTCAGCTCACCCAAATTTCTACCTCTCCTAGACTAGTTTGCTCCAAGAAAAGGCCTCTTAAGGCAGACCCCAACTTGCCAGGGGTTATGGTTTTTCAAAGTAAGTCATAAAAACAGATTTTGTAAATGAATTCTCTTGATTTTTAAAAGCTGACTCCCTTTTTGAAGAGATCAAAACGTATTTGTGGCTATGTGAGTCTCCTGTCCCGAGGATAATCTGGTCTGTTTCAGTGTTGACTCGCCTCTGGATGATGGAAACTACTGCTCAGACCTAGCAATGAGCCTCTTCCTTCCTGGAGTAATTGAATATAATGGAATGTTAATTTAATTTTTAAAGTTACCAAGTGTGAATAGATTTCGTGCAGAAGTTATTCTTAATGTAAATTTAACATTTGAAACAAATTTTGGATATATAACTCTTAAGTAATAGTTCACAAAATCGTTGGAACTTTGGTCTATGAATGTTTTCCAGATTCTTCATGGACTGGTTTCTTGTTATACTAATATTTATAATATGACGATATCCATAGCATAAATAATAAGGGTATGTTTCATGAGAAGCAGTTTTGCTCTTCCTGGTTTGTTTTCTTTTCTTTGTTTTGTTTTTTAAGGAGAAAGAAAAACAAGCAGCCTTTTCCGTTCTAAAGACTCCCAGGACTCTCAGCAAAAGCTGCTTATCTTCTCTCATCTCTTTATCTCTCATTCTCTCATCTCTTTATCTAGAGGTGCCACCTACAGAGACAGTATATTTTCAAAGTGTTCTGGTATTCTCTAGAATTGCACAGTCTAATATGTTAGCCATGTATGGTGACTTTAATTTCAATTAATTAAAATTAAATAAAATTTAAAATTCAGTTCATCAGTCACATTAGCCACACTTTTAATGCTCACTAGCCAGTCCTGGCAAGCCAGAGCCTATTGAGTGCATCTCTTTCCAACTCAGCAATTGGTGATGTCACCTTGGAATCGGCCAGGGTGAGAATATTTACACCACGGAGACTAGATACAAATCTGGCTTTTGTGTGTATATGAGTCAGTTGCTAAACATTTATTGACACACTACTGTCAGTAGGCACATGTGGCTAGTGGCTACCATATTGGATATCACAGAGTATCTCTATCATCTGTTGGGCAGTGCTGCTTTCAAAGTTGTAGTATCTGGGGTACCTCCAGTCATTGTAATAAGAAAGAAAAAAACATATCAAATGAAAACTTACTGCTATGGTATGAGTAGAATATAACTGTGGTGCTCCCCTATATGCACCCCCAAACATCAGGCATTTCTAGGCCCCAAAGCCACCTCATACTGAATCCAGACAGGTACCTGGATCAAGATTGAGCTGTCCTTGGTAGCTCAGTCCAGACATGGAGATTTATATATTTCCAAGGATGCCCAAGTCATTAATATGCAATTCCATTTAAGGTGGTAAAAATACATTTTAGTCTTAACATTTATTTATTTATTTATTTTAAAGATTTTATTTATTTATTTGACAGAGAGAGACACAGCAAGAGAGGGAACACAAGCAGTGGGAGTGGGAGAGGGAGAAGCAGGCCTCCCGCCGAGCAGGGAGCCCGATGCGAGGCTCGATCCCAGGCCCTGGAATCATGACCTGAGCCGAAGGCAGCCACTTAATGACTGAGCCACCCAGGCACCCCTAGTCTTAACATTTAAAAAGAAAATCTTGAAGGCCTACATAATATCATAGGATTTGTTTTCATTTGATCAGAAGTGTACACTGATTATTTAGAATAAACCTCTTAGAACCTTAAGAACTCTGTGGTTACCTAGAGATATTGCCTACAAATTAATAGAAGATTTATCTTACAGATATCTGACTTAATCGCAAGCGCTACTAGAGATCTAAGGCTGGAAGTGACCACTCTTGAAGAAAAACTCCGTGAATCTTATATCCGGTATACTGAAGATTCTGAGTCAAAGGAGAAAGAAATCGAAAACCTTAAAAATGTGGTTGCAGAATTTGAATCCCGCTTGAAGAAGGAAATTGATAGTAATGATTCTGTTTCAGAGGACTTGAGGAAGGAAATGCAGCAGAAGTCAGATGAGCTAGAAAGAGTAATGCTGGCACAAACACAACTGATACAGCAGTTTAACCAGTCCCAGGAACAGGTAGGAAGCAGAGGATGGAGCCCTCACCATTAGTGAAAGAGCACACATTCTTTCCAAAAACGAGACAAGCAGACAAAAACATGAAAGGCAGCTTGGTGTCATGCAAAGAGTTGGGGACTATTAGTCAGGGACTTGGAATTACATCCTGGTTGTGTTCTTAACTAGGCAGTCACTTAACTCTCTGCATCTGGCTTCCTTTTCTATAAAATGAATTCACTGAACTACATAATCTCTGCGGTTTCCTGGCACAGAGTTCTACAATGTTGTAAATTACCATTTAAAACTTCTAAGACTAGGAATCTTTGTATATTTATGTCTTATTTGTTTTGATGTTAAATCTTTGCCAAAGAAACTTTTAGAGCACTTGCCGCTTAAGTTCAGAAAATAATTTGGACAATATATTTTATTTTATTTTATTTTTAAGATATTTATTTATTTGAGAAAGAGAGAGACAGAGCATGAGCAGGGGGAGGGGAGAGGGAGGGGCAGAGGGACAGGCAAACTCCCCACTGAGCAGAGAGCCCAGATGTGGGGCTCTATCCCAGGACCCTGAGATCATGACCTGAGCCAAAGGCAGCCGCTTAACTGGCTGAGCCACCTATGAACCCTGGGACAATATATTTTAAAAGTAATTTCTCTTTAGGGCTTTATCTTTCCGTCAACCTAAACTATAAGATAATTTACATGTGTTGGTCTTCTTTCTTATGTATGCATGATTATTTCAGCAATGTTTTTATTTAAACTAGAATGGACTTATTTTGATTTGAATTTTCTTTTCTAATAAAGTCTTATTTCTGAACTGCTAAGCAGTTTAGGGCACACAGCATGGAGGAGATTCATATTTGAATCTCCATGATTCGATGTTTCCTATTTCAGGAAACCCGAATTCTAGTGATTCTGCTTCTAAATTTCAAAGAGACCCTCAGGCTTAGCACTCAACATCTCCAGGCTTCCTTTCCTTTCCTTTCCTTTTCTTTCTTTCTTTCTTTCTTTCTTTCTTTCTTTCTTTCTTTCTTTCTTTCTTTCTTTCTCTTTCTTTCTTTCTTTCTCTTTCTTTCTTTCTTTCTTTCTTTCTTTCTTTCTTTCCCTCTCTCTCTTTCTTTCTCTCTCTTCTTTCTCTTCTTTTTCTTTCTTTCTTTTTTTCTCTCTTTTCTCTTCTTTCTTTTTTCTTTTCTTTCTTCCTTCCTTCCTTCCTTCCTCCCTCCCTCCCTCTTTCTTTCTTTCTTTCTTTCTTTCTTTCTTTCTTTCTTTCTTTCTTTCTTTCTTTCTTTCTCTCTCTCTCTTTCTTTCCTTACTCCTTACTTCCTTTTAAAATAACACTAAGCACACTACTCACCTTTCCAGATATTTAGGGGGTCAGCTGAGTGTCTCCGGCAGACACACTGCAGCACAGCCTCCCTGATAAAGTGAGCTGCTTCACAGGCCAGGCAGGAGGGGGAAGGGAGAGCACACATGGACTCAGTTCCACTGAAGAAACCCTAAGGAGAGAGGCGATGCAGGTTTGCTTCAAATGAGACAGCAGTGGTGAAGCTCTAGAGAAGGGATGGTAGGTTAAAGGAAAGAAAGATCAAGGCAATTAGACCAGCAGGTTTTCTAACTCTTAAATCACCAAAGAAATGGCAATATGGAAAGTAAGGAGTAACCTATAAACTAGGACAAGCAGAAAAAGATAGAAGGGTTGAATCCAGTAAGTATATACTGAACCTCTATGTAGGGGCCAGGCGCTGTGCTAGGCCCTATCTGTGCAATTATGAACAAGACTGACAACTGCCATTTCCTGCTCTCAAAGAAGAATTTAAAGACAATCTTATGTAATTAAATTGACATCCAGGGGCACCTGGGTGGCTCAGTCGGTTAAGCATCTGACTCTTGATTTTGGCTCAGGTCATGATCTCAGGGTCATGAGATCGAGCCCCACATCAGGCTCTGCGTTGAGTGTGGAGCTTGCTTAAGATCCTCTCTCTCCCTCTGCCTCTCCCCCTCTCCCTCTCAAAAAAAAAAAAAAAATTAAATTGACATCCAGAGGAAAGAATGACATAAACAAAAACTTAACATATACTGCATGGAGCACTGGGTGTTATATGCAAACAATGAATCATGGAACACTACATCAAAAACTAATGATGTACTGTATGGTGACTAACATAACATAATAAAATAAAAATTAAAAAATTAACATATAAAAAGCATAGACTAGGCTTAAAAATTGGCCTTAAGGACCTGTATTGGTTATCCATTGCTGCACAATAAATTATCCTCAAATTCAGTGGTTTCAAATAACAAACATGTACTATCTCATAGTTTCTGTGGGTCAGAATGTGGTTTAGCTAGGTACCTCTGGCTTAAAACCTCTTGTGAGGTGGGTGTCAGGGGATTAGGGGTACAGTTTTGCCTAAAGCCTCAACTAGAGGAGGATTTGTTTCCAGGCTCACTTTGTGGTTGTTAGCAGGATTTATTTTATTATGGCTGTTGGGCTGAAAGCCTTAGCACCTTGCTGGCTATTGGTCAGAGGACTTCCTCAGTTCCTTGCAATAAGGACTTCTCCATAGAACAACTTACACGTGGAGCAGGCTTCCCTCAGAGCAAGCAAGTTAAGAAGACTGAGAGTGCAAGAGAGGGTGTCTAAGATAGAAGCCAGTCTTTAGCCTAATCTCAGAAGTGACATCCCAGTGCTTCTGCTAAATTCGATTCATTATAAATGAGCCAGTAAGTCCAGCTCACATTCAAAGCAAAGGGATTGCACAAGGGGGTGAATAAGCAAGAGGGCGGGGATAACTGGGGGCCATTCTAGAGGCTGCCAATCTCACTGCCGCTGGAGGTAACTTTGGCAAGAGAAACTAGATTAAAAGTGAAGAGTGAATTTCTTTTTCAGACAAAAGGAGCTAGATGTGAAGCTCTTCCTGCTCATTAGTTGTAAAAGGAAGCCACTTAGAGTTGGAGCTTGTTTGTTTGTTTGTTTGTTTTTTAATGCACACTCTTGAAAAATACAAGACACTGGTTTGGCACATAAACAATCATTGGTCATTACTAGGCAATAGAAAGGGATCATTCCAAAAGTAAAGTTGCCTAAGGACATGCCTGGGGACAGACTTCCTTTAGCTGGGGTGGGAGGAAGGGAGGTAGATTAGATTTTCCATTAGAAGTTAAATAATTACCATTGAACTGTAAGAGTAAATAATTAAGTCTCCTTCTCTGGTTAAGCATGCCAAAGTCCAGAATATTCTTATAAAAAGAGGAAATGAGACAATAACAGTGATAGGATGTATGAGCCAGAAAGAATAGAGGTGGTAGCATGTCAAGTGAAAAACACTATTATTTTGATCATACATTCCAGACACTTGAAATTTCTCAGATTCTAGAGAAATAAGCCACATTTAACTTAAGAACAAATTCTCATTAGAATAAAGATAAATTAATGGTCTAATAAGGAAGCTAATTAAGGTCAGGAAAGCCCTATTCTCTTTCAAGGGGTCAGAGAATGGGTGGACTTTGCTTTTAATTGTTTGAAGAATGTTCTCAAGGATAGGAGGAAAGCCAGAGCCTCTAAAGGGCAAATGGGCATTCCTTCAATGGAGCAAAGATTATTGGAGAGTGTCCACAGAGACAACGAGGGTCAAGAAGGTGAAGCAACAAGAGGTGCAGGTGAATAAGAGGAGAAAATAGAACGTAAAACTGAATGGGAAATGTGAATGAGAAAAGAAGGCCCATGAAAATTCTTCATAGGGAGAAGACATACATTAAAAAAATTGAAATATATTTTTTAAGGTTTTATTTATTTATTTGACAGAGAGAGAGAGAGCACAAGCAGGGGGAGCGGCAGGCAGAGGGAGAAGCAGGCTCCCCGCTGAGCTAGGAGCCCGATGTGGCACTCGATCCTAAGACCCTGGGATCATGACCTGAGCTGAAGGTAGATTCTTAACTGACTGAGCCACCCAGGCGTCCCTGAAATATTTTTTTAAAAGAAGAAAGAAGTCAGAAAAGAAACCTAATATGTTAGAGAACAGAACATCATCATTTAAAACTAGGTTAAAATAGATTCACATGCTTCTTGCTACCAGTTTTCCTTCCTACTAGCTTCATATGAGTCCTGTCAAGACAGTGTGGCCAGGTCCCACTGTCAGGGGTCTTGTTGTAATCCAGAGGAAGAATGTGGTAAACCCCCCCAACCCAAAAAAAAAAAAAAAGAAAGAAAGAGAGAGAGAGAGTTCACATACAACTATCAAAGGAAAACCAGTATGGAATGTTCAATATTTTTATTGTCTTAAGATTATCAATAAGGAAAACAAAGGGACAGAAGTTTTAAATTCTATCAGTTCCTCTAGCCATCTAATGAAACTCAAAGACATTCAAAGATAAAAAGGAATGCTCTTGGTTAAAGTAGAGAATTGAATACATATGTTTATCTATGTTTCATCTCAAAACAGCACTAAAATGATAGTAAGTTAATAAAAAGTGAATACATCCATAAGGAAAAGAGAACAGGAGAGGAAGTTGACACCAGATGAAAGAGATGTTGACCAAATTTTGGAAAATAATTCAGAAGTAATTAGTAGACTGTAGGATGTTGAAACCTAATGCCTGTGAGGATTGGGGGAGTGGGGTGGAACCCTAAAACGAGCAAATCCAATTATGTGACACAGCACTGGAAAGGCTCAGGAATTGGAGACACGAGATTCTTCTGAAAGAGAGAAGGGTGGATCTGAAAATAGGATTGTTTGAATGATTGTAAAAGGAACAGATAGATACTCAGATGCCCTCCCTAACCTCTAAGCAACCCTCACTCACTATTCTAGCAGGATTCCAAAGATTTACATTCTAGAAAAACTGCATGTGAGAGGCTTTGGACCTGAGGGTACAGAACAGCAGAATGTGGGAGAAGGCTGGAATGAAAAGTCTGTATCTTAAAGAGTGAGACCTCCTGGTCCACTTTACCTACTTACTTCCCAGAACACAGACAACTAGGTTTATATATCAACAGCTAGGAAATTGGAAGTGCTCTCTCTGGAGAAGTGAGGTGGCTGAAAAGAAAAGAAAAGACCTACGGATCCTGCTAATTGGGGTCTCGCAGTGAAATGGCAATAGTCATGTTGTATCTACCCATGAAGAAGTATACCAATCAATAAGCCCTCACGGAGGCACACAGAGCTTCCAGTAACATTTTAGAGACTCATATTTAAACATGAACAACCAAAAGATCACCAGACATTTTAGGAATACCCCTAATATGAGATAGAAACAAGGATCAAACAAGCAAAAAAGAACTCAGAAGAAAAAGATACAAAATAATACAGGGAGCAAATGTGAGCTTCAAAAAAGAGCATAATTAATATCCTCAGAGAAAAGAGAAAAGATATTGCATCCATAGAACATGAGCAGGAGGCTATGAATAAAGAATGAGAATAAATATTAAGATATAAGAGCTGAAGTAAAAAATTGAATACTTTGGTTAGATAATAAAGATGAATAAATCTCCCAGAAAGTAGAAGAAAAAAGCAGAGTTGGAGAAAAGAAAAGAAAAGAAAATTAGAAAAAGAAGATTAGAGGAGATTTGGAAATAGAGAACAGAGAAAGCAGAAGAAATAAAATTATCCAGAAACTAATCAAGGTCATTTCCACGTACTGAAGGACATACATTTATATAATGGATGGTAAAGCAACCACACCAAAGCACTTCATCATGAAATAGCAATACCTTAAGGATAAACATGAGTAGTTAGAAAGTTTCTGGGCTGGGGGTGGGGTGGTTGGGAGGGTCACTTAAAAAGGATCAGGAATCAAAATGGCCTCAGAATTCTTAACAACAGCAGTAGAAACTAGAAGACAGTAGCTTCCACATTCTGAAGAAAAACTTTTCAACCTAGAATTCTATAACCTGACAAATGATCAATCAAGCAAGTGTCAAATAAGGATATTCTCAGATATTAGAGTTCTCAAAAATGATACTTCCCTTTGCAGCCTTTCTTGGGAAGTTGTCAGATGATATATGACACCACAATGAGGGAACAAAATAAGAAAGGAGAAGATACAGGAATTGGGAAGTAAGAGTTCCAACACAGGAGAGAAGTGGAGAGAATCCCTAGGACGACGGTAGGGAGAAATCCAAGAATTACAGCAGGGCACCAGATTTAGAGAACAACCAGCCTGGGGTCAGCAGAAGAATGGAGAGTTTTTAGAAGTATGTTTCCAAGAACAAAGAGAAGCTGATGGATTACATGGAGAGTTTGAACATGTTGAAAGAATATTTACATTTCTATAAGTGGGTTTAATGAAAAATTGGTGATCAACACCTAGAACCCTAAGCAGATAAATAGTGGGACAATAATTAACTCTGGAAGGATGCTATGCAAGAAGGGAAATGTAATCATAGTACACTGCATGGCTCAGGGATACATAATATTTATATACTATAATCATATAAAGTAAAATATAGATTTGACTAAAAATCGTGATGGAGATTGGGAAGATTTTCCAATAAAATTGTGATAGAAATTTCTCCTAGGGGAAGAGAAACATCTGCTCTGGGGCGTGGAGGGGCGGGGGTGGTGAAACATCTACTGGGAGTTGGAATAGGAAGCTAAATCTTCATTTTCCATTCTATGAAGCCGGCAGATAATGACTTCAAAACTGAAAAACCATGAGATAACTGCATAATGTTATTATTTAGGAATATGGAAATAAATATCACAAGAAACTGCTTAAAAATCTGAAAATGGTTATTCCTGGGATGTAGGACTTGGAAGTATGAAGGACTGCTTTTTTTCATTATACTATAGTACTGTTTTAATTTTTAAATATATGTGAGATATTACTTTAATTTTAAAAAATAATTTAAAACAATGGAAAGGAGTAACTTATAAAAAGGGCCTAATAGGGTGGCAGAGGATAGGATAAAAGACAAGGTTTTAGAACATGTAAACAGGTTTTTAAAAAATAGATGCTGGGGCACCTGGGCTCAGGTGATAAAGCATCTGACTGTTGATTTCGGCTCAGGTCATGATCTCAGGGTCATGGGATCAAGCCTCACTTCTGGCTCTGAGTTCAGCGCAGAGTCCGCTTGAGATTCTTTCCCTTTCGCTGCCCTTCGCCCTCTGCCCCCTCCCAACTGACGGGCATGCCTTCTCTCTCTTTCAGTTTTTCTCTCTCTCTCAAAATAAATAAATAATAAAATCTTTAGAAAATAAAAAATAGGTGCTAAGAAAAATAGAGTAAAGGGATACTTTCTGAAAGAGAGGTCCTGTGGGAGATGGGGTGGTCAGAGGACTCTCTGAGGAGGTAATATTCAAGCAGACCTGAAGTGAGAAGATGAACATTTCAGGCAGAGGAAATGTGAAATGTAAAGGCCCTGCAGCAAAGAACATTCTGGGAACCTTGGAGAAACCACAGGGAAGTCAGCAAGCATTGCTGAAGCTTAGTGAGCAAGGAGGACAGTGGTAGAAAGCAAGTCTGGAGGGACCAATTCATGTGGAGTCCGTAGTCTGGCAGCAAGAACTTTGGATTGTTTTCTTGGTGTGATGGAAAGCCACCTGGAAATTATGAACAAGGCAGTGACATGATCTGATTTATTTTTAGAGGATAACTCTGCTGTGTAGAAAATAGGTTGAAGGGAGGCAAAAATGAAAGCAGGAGCAGCAATTACAAAGCCCTTGAAAAGGTCTAGAAATGCATGGATGGTCATTGTGCTAAAGAAGGCGAGAAGTGGCCTGATTCAGGATATATTTTCAAGGTAGAGGCAACAGAAATTACTGATGGGTTGGATGATGTGAGAGCAGAAGAGAGATCAAGGCTAACTCCAAAGTTTGGAATGTCAGCAACCGAGTGAGTGAAAGTGCCATTTACTGAGATGGGAAACACTAGGAAAGGAATACAACTGGGGAGGAATATCAAGAATTTGATTTGGCACATGTTAATCTCAATGTGTCTATTAGATATCCACATGGAGGTATTGAATGGGCAGTATGTTCAGGGGAAGGCTGACTAGAGATTGATTTTGAGACAACCACATGTAGCTGATACTTAAGCCCTGGTACTGAATGAGATCACCAGGGAATTGAGGTAATAGAGGGTTGAGAACAGGCACTCCAACTTTTAGAGGCTGGGAGGAGGACAATCGAGCAACAGTGACAGAGAAGGAATGTCTAATGAGGTAGGAGGAAAACTGGAGAATACTACCAAGGATTCTAAGGAGAAAAAGAATTTTTTTTAAATTTTATTTTATTATGTTATGTTAATCATCATACCTTACACCATTAGTTTTTGATGTAGTGTTCCATGATTCATTGTTTGCATATAACACCCAGTGCTCCATGCCGTACGTGCCCTCTTTAATACCTATCACCAGGCTAACCCATCCCCCCACCTCCTCCCCTCTAGAACCCTCAGTGTGCTTCTCAGAGTCCATAGTCTCTCATGGTTTGTCTCCCCCTCCGATTCACCCCCCCTTTATTTTTCCCTTCCTACTATCTTCTTTTTTTTTTTTAAATATAATATATTATTTGTTTCAGTGGCACAGGTCTGTGATTCAACAGTCTTACACAATTCACAGCGCTCACCGAATAGCACACACCCTCCCCAATGTCCATCACCCAGCCACCCCATCCCTCCCACCCCCACCACTCCAGCAACCCTCATTTTGTTTCCTGAGATTAAGAATTCCTCATATCAGTGAGATCATATGATCCATGTCTTTCTCTAATTGACTTACTTCACTTAGCATAATAAATTTAAAGAAGGGAGCACACAACTTCTATGGAGCCACAATCCCTTATAGAAAACGTTGGTTTCAGATAGTTTTTGGAATTCAAATTATTTCATATTTTAGAAAATTAGTGAAGCACCTATGGCCCCAGAGATCTAGGGGAGGTCCTCCCATGCAATGACATCAATATTTCTGCAGTGAAGCATAGGAATGGCCCCACTGAGTGAAATAAAGATTATCAGTCCAGTCAGATTTTATTACCAAATATTATAATTTACACAAATTTTTCTTCTCAGAGCTTTGTGGATGTCAAAATTGTGGCTAATGGATTGTAGATGTGTACTTGCTTTCTTGACAACAGCTATTTTTGTCGGTTTTGTTCATTCACCTGACCGTCTCTTGGCATCTTGGATATGATTTTGTTTAGAAAACAAAAACTGAGAGTGCATGGGGTTGCTCTGTAGAGTTACAGACACAGAGAGGTGATAGGAAAAAGTGAAGGAAGAACTTTCCCCACACTATCTACAGTGGTTACTTTTTGGGGGGTAGGAAGAGATAGCAACGTTTTCACTTCTTATACTTTTAAAAAATTTGGGGATCATGAATGACTTTAAAACTTTTTGGTGTTTTTAAAATATTTTTCAAAGATAAAATCTATTAAAAAGGAAAACCCATTTATTTAGGAAAGTTTACTAATAAATCTGGCAACAATGGATTTATGTAAACTCAAAGATTAAATTTGAGGAATACATGGTGTTTGCAAACACAAATAGCTTTTTTTGCAAGAGGGATTTGCTTAGTTTTAGGATGTGCATTTTCTATATTTACATATTCAATCGATATAGATAAAATGGCACACATTTCTCTGGTAATTCCGTTTATGAGAAAACAAAGTACCAGTTAGTATATCAACAAATGAGTAGTTCTCAACTTTGGGACCAAATAAATTAGAACATCTAAATCTCTTCTCTAACCTCTGGCTCCCCAGGGAGCAGGGGGAGAACTGGGGAAGCTTTTAGGGGCCAGAGGCTATTCCTAGGGTTGGTTGGCAGGGAGGATGGGTGAACTGACAGCCTGAGAACCTTAATGGTGGGGCATGGGGCAGACAGGAGTGTGGCGGTTAGACTGAGAGCCTTCAGTAGAGGAGAGGGAGAGCCAAACAAAGCTGCCTTTTACATGTCGGAGACTGTTTGTCCTGATGCAAAGTGTAGATGCCAGAAAATTGACATAATGAGAAAAAATATGAAGAAATTGTTTCTGTTGTACTGAATTAATACCAATTAAATTCTAAGTAGATTGTTGACTTAGAAAAATGAATCCTGAACTCTGTGCCTTCATGGGCTTTTCCTCCCCATTCTGAAAATCTGCTCTTGAAGCATATTAGTCCAGGAGATTATTTCCCTGTTTCTACTTCTGTTTTGATCTTTCACAGTGCCCATTATGTTTGTGAGCATAGGGATACAATTTTAGAACAACGTGCCTAACATCCATCTTACTTCTTTCCTAGAAATATACTCAGAGTCTCATTCCTGTCTTACCAAAGGGCCATTTCCACTGTTTTTCTGCAGTGTTTTGGGCTGATCAGAATAGTTGACCAGAAGCATTAAATGGAAGGCTAGCTCCTACTCATCGTTCTGATTTCCACACCTTTCCCACAGTTTCCCTTTGTTTCTGCTCCCCCCGTGCCCCCCCCCCCAAGTTGTTCAGCCATCCACTCACCCTGGAACATATCTAGTTTGGGTGGATGAAAACTATAATCTGATCATTCCATGACTGGTTTAGACCTCACTGGGTATAAAGCACAAAGAAAGACACCCATCTGTACTTATTCTTCACTGAGGACTTGCTTTCTTGGCATGTTCCCCCAATTGCCAAATTCAGGTGATTGCCATCACAAATGGGACTCTCACCTTCAGAGTGATCAAGTTAGCCGGCAAAGCCTTCTCTTGCTTCTTCCACTGTTTTTGGAATTGAAAGCAATCCAGCTGTCTCTAAGGATAAAAATGAAAACAAACATAAAAATAAACCACACTTACATTGCAAAGAGTGGGGGAAATTGGCCATTTTTTAATATTAGAAATTTCAAACAGATGGCGAGCTAATTTATATTTTCATTTTGACATTTACTTACCCATTGGGAGTGCAATTAAGCCATATTTTATTTTATTTTATTTTATTTTAAAGATTTTATTTATTTATTTGAGAGAGAGAGAATGAGAGAGAGCGAGTACATGAGAGGGGGGAGGGTCAGAGGGAGAAGCAGACTCCCCGCCGAGCAGGGAGCCCGATGCGGGACTCGATCCAGGGACTCCAGGATCATGACCTGAGCCGAAGGCAGTTGCTTAACCAACTGAGCCACCCAGGCGCCCCTTAAGCCATATTTTAAAACCACTCAAAGGGGCCTTCATCTGAAAATGTTATAGACGTATCTACAGATAATGCTCTTCACCATCAACAGAGCTTAAGGACCCAGAAACAGTAGTTCTTCCATGCCCAGCCCACCCTAATCAAGGGGCACATGGGATAGGAACCTCCTCTGTGAAAACGCTGGCCTCCTGCTATCCTCCCTGCTTCCCATCTTGCCCCACTTGGGGCCGTTTTCCCTAGAGCTAGCAAAGGGATCTTCCCTTAATGCAAATTTGACCATGCCAGCCCCCTGCTTGAAATGAACCTTTCAATGACTCCATATAGCCCTCAGAATTAAGTTAAAACTCTATTATTATCATGTTACTAAAGTCATCTTCAATCTGACCCTGCTCACTCTTCTCTGCCTCAGTCCTTGTTTCTCCTCCCCTTCTGCACTTTGCACCTGAGTCCTACTAAGCTACGTGTCGTCCCAAGATGTGCCTCTCCCTCTCATGCTGCCAGGCATTTGTACTCCCTGCCCACTTTGCCTGGGTAAACCCCACTGCCCCTTCTTCACCTGGCTCATGCCTCCCTTTTTGTTTTGACTTACAGTTTAGTTGCAATCCAGTGATACAATTTTACCATGCTAAGATATGGCCAAAGATAATTTTACCTGAAACATTTAGAATGTATGGCTTCACTGATTATTCTCATGTTTGCCCAGTGTTTTCAATCTTACTGTACTTCCATCTTACACATTTTCCTATGTTGTTCAATGAGAACACATATTAAAATCCTATAACAATACAACCTTCCAAAAACACAGCCCCCAAAGAGACATTTTGCCTAAATCACTGAAAGCAATCTAATCACAAGTGAATGATTCTTTTCCACACATGATGGAATTTTCCACTAATGTGCCTTACTGACTCTGGCCACATCCACGTGTGCTCTTGTCATGCCCTGTCACACACAGTCCACCCCTGAAATAGCAATCCTCTCAACTTGATGTGTTCTATTTCCATTTTGTTACTCCATAGTTGGATAAATTTAAAACATCTGAATTGCCTGTTGTACAAAACTGAGTTGTAATCTCAATTTTGAAAGAGGATGGTAGCAGGGGAGCCTGGGTGGCTAAGTTGGTTAAGCGTCTGACTCTTGATTTCAGCTCAGGCCATGATCTCAGGGTTGTGAGATCAAGCCCTGCTTCGGGCTCTGTACTGGGCATGGAGCCTGCTTAGGATTGTCTCTCCCTCTCTCTCTGCACCCCCTAAAAAGAAAAGAGGATGGTAGCAGAGGATATGCAGATATTGTGAGATTCACCTGAGATTTCACAGCATTTGTAGCAAAGACAAAAATAGAAGTTCTAACTCTACAGCTTGTTTTCAGTTCAGAGGTCCTCCTGGCTTGGAAATAATAGAAGAAAGAGAAATAGTCCTTTGTACTGGAAGCTAATAGCCTTGAAGAAGAATGAGTTCCAGAATAGTGGGCCCCAGACCAAGATCGTCAGCAGCCCTTCCAAAGTTCAATCTGGAGCTGGCAGGCACTTTGCTCCCATTATACTTGCTATGGGGACATCTTTGGGTTCACTCCACCTTTTCATTTCCTCCTTCAGTGGAGTGTCACTTGCCTAAAGTACCTTTTAAGTGACTTGCTTTATGGATGTTTTCCATAGAACACTGCTCCCTTCCTTTCAGACTTGAATTTAATTTTAGTAAATGGATTGAATTTTATTTTTCTTTTAATGAGAGCTCTTGTCATCACATCACCCATCATGTCATCCTTCCATATTGGTGGACCTATTATTCATGTCACCAATTTATTGACCTCATTAGTTAACTGCTATTCATTCTTTTCTTTTATGTATTCAAATAAACTTAAGTCTTTCTTATAGCTTTCTTAATCAAGGGAATTTTTTTATACAAAGTTATTGAAAGCCCCTTAAATCTAATCACTTCAACACATTTGCCAGCTAACTCAGTAGTAGAGAGGAAATAAAGCATTGATGGTTGTGCCTTTTAAAAGTTTAGGTTATGTTTAGAAAACTTGGGCAAAACCAAATGAAGTGTCTTTTTTTTTTTTTTTTTTTTTTTACTATTGCTTCCATGTCCTAGAACAAAATGGTCCCTGCATGCTTGATATAATTAATTAGACAATTCATTTAGGCATGGGCATCTTGGAGCAGGGCTCTGGAAGCAGGAAGGACCCTGCCACTTCAGAGCTGAGTTACTCTCAGCAAGTTATATAAGCAGTGGAACTTCGGTGTCTTTCTTTGTCAAATATAGTTATTAAGAGCAGGAAATGAGATGACACCTAACGTAGCAACTGATTAATCTTCTCTAGTCCTCCCTCCCTTACCTTTGCAACAAGTATTTTAGGTAAAGGTAAGGAAAACCAGAAGAGAAAGCCACAAACACCATCCTTGGTCTCCAGTTCCTCAAAAAAAAAACCAAAACAACAACAACAAAACAAAAAAACAATCTAACTGGAAGCAAATACTTAACCCTCATGATTTTTAAAAATATATGATTATATGGACACATATGTGTGTTAATAATATATGTAAATGATGAGACTTTGACCCAGACATGCTGCTGACTTTATAGAAAATTATGGAGCAACTGTTAATCTGGAATTGTGCCATATTCTTCAATTCTGATTACCAAATTTGGAATTGAATAGAGTTCTGATCATAATCACAAGAAACTCAAATACAGGAAGATGCTACTTTCTCAGATGCTTTGTTATTTAGTTCCACTGACAGCAGATTAGTCAGTAAAGCCTTAGGAGGATACTTCCCACTGAGAGTCAGATTTGGGAAGGCCTTGGATAGTTTTACAAACAAACTAACCTGATGGAAATTCATTTTTATCTGAAGAAGCCTATGGCACAATCATTTTAATTGTGTACTACCTTGAATTGTTTACTTTTCAACCTCTTTTCTGATATCCTACACACATGAATGTCAGGAGGTTAGAAAGATCCAAGACCTAATTCTTACCATAGGCCTTGAAGTAATTTGGATGAATACCATAGATGAAAGATGGGTAACTCTTCAACTGAAACTGTAGAGTCTCAGAATTTGAAGGGGCCTTAGTGACCTCTAGTCTAGTCACACATTTGAAGCTTAAATTTGCTCCAGTACATCCCAGTCAAGTGAGAGTCAACCCTTCACAGTATCCTCCGGACAGCTCTGGCTGTTAAAAAGTTCTTCCTTATCTTCAACCCCATAGCTACTACCCTTGGCTCCAAATTCTGTTAGAGAAATAAAAAAATGTCTCTGCTCAAACTCACGAGGCTGCAGACTTCTTGAGGGCAGGTATTGTACCCACTACAGGTTCTAATGACTTGATAAATGATTGCTGAATGGAATTAAAAGCAAAAGATGTTGTTCTTTATTTTGATATATATCTTACAAAATGGCAAATGATCAGTATATTTAAGTTCTATTGAGAAAGCATCATATAAAGTAACTGATTTTATTGTTTAAATGTCATAGCTGATATGTTTAATTCTTTCAGTCTTATAATTCAAGCAATTTTATCTGTCTTATATATTGCAATTTACCTTTATTATAAAATAACATACTTGCCCCTACAGATATTAACTATTAGACATCCCATGTGCCAACAAGCTGAAACCCCACTAAAGTAGGTGTTAGAAGTTCTGGGTTCCAGCCCCAGCCCCCCACTACCCATCTGAGTAAAACTCTCCTCTATTTGGCTGTCATATTGATGAGAGAATCCAAAGGTACTTGGAATCCTTCCCATCTGAAAAAAAAAAAAAAAAGTAAAGCTACTAAGTAAATTCAGGTTTATGTCTAATCTTTCAAAGGATTAGTCTAATCTACCAGTAGAGTGTTTTCCTGAATAAATAAATAAATAAGTAAATAAATTCCACATTAGTTCTGCTGATTTCCCTGACTAGTTGAAGTGAGTACATCTTGTGTTAAGTCTTAGAATGTTGCATTTTGCTTTACAGAGATCAGTATTCCTTATAATGGCATTTGAAAAGAGAACAAAACATCATAGAATGGTGACCCCCAACCATGTCTTTCCAAATAAGGAATAGATGGCCCAAAGAAGTCTGACTTGGCTAAAGCAGCACAGCTAATTAGTGACAGCTAAAACCAGACCACTTTTAACTGACCCCAACTTTCCACCTCGTTTTTCCACTCATCACATTGGCCAGCCTCCATCATGACAGAAGCTCTAAATAGTATTTACCTAATATTTTCTTTAAATGCACTCACTTTTTAAACTTAAAGTTATATAAGAAGAAAACTTGACCCAAAAAAGAATAACTGTAGAGTAATGAGTTTGATTTGCTAGGTGTATTTTTTCTAATACACTAAAATAAATGCGTATCTATTAAAATACGAAATGTTAATGTCCCCCCGAAAATCATCTTGTATAATGACAGTAGTACTCATGCCACACTTTGGGAACCTCAGTGTTTCTGATCTGGTATTTGCATGTTTATTGCAAGTACCGGTGACATAAGGTAGATGGCAAAAGCTAGTGAAAACTTTAGTAAAAGTATACAAGAATATTTGGGGCAGCAGTCTTTGTCATCAGATGATACATGTTTTTCCAAGTCTCGCAATTTCAGCTATCTTCAGGAGCCATGGGGATATATTTTTCCCAAAATATGAACAGATTTAAATTTGTGAAGAAAGTCACACATAAGCTTTTCTAAAGTGATGTAAAGACCATCAATGCAAAACCTGGTTTCTTGGTTTGCTGTTACATTCTTGCTTTATAATGAGTAATTATGTAAATAATCTTTCTGAGAATAGAATCAGGATGTGCAGTATGGCTGTGTTATATTCCACAAGTATATTAGAAAGGTAATTCCGTGGATAAACAGAGAGACAATATTTACATTTATTTCAGACTAGACCACTTGAATGGTGCCATCTAAGCTATGTGCTGGTATCTTTTAAAGAAAGACAAAGAAAAGAGAATCATATTAGCGTATGTAAAGGGGGAGGTTAATAACAGAAACTTTCCTTGATCTTCTCACTGATGAGCTAACTCCTACCATGAAACAGTATCAGGAATGTTAAGGAAGTAGTGACTACTATAGCAAACTAAAGCTCTCAAATGCATATAATGGATATTAATTTAAGTCTATTAGTTTTAATTTCTCTCTCTATATATGTTTTCCATGACCTCAATGGAAGGATTGATAGGTGCAAAAAGAAAAGAATATCACAGAAAATACTCCTCACAGAATTATAGCATATTTGTTTTTTCTTCTTAAACTACTATTGATAGACAAAGATGGGAGAATTCTTCTATAGTTAACATAGATTTCTCAAGTAATTTTTGAAAGTCTTATTGAATTAAATTACCATATTTATACTTAGTCAGAATTACTTAAAAGCTATATTTCCTGGCAATGGAATTGACTAGAAGAGGCATTAATGTTGAAAATTATGTAAAACTGGGGAGCCTGAGTGGCTCAGTCGTTGAGCATCTGCCTTCGGCTCAGGTCATGATCCCAGGGTCCTGGGATTGAGCCCCGCATCGGGCTCCCTGCTCAGCAGGAAACCTGCTTCTCCCTCTCCCACTCCCCCTGCTTGTGTTCCCTCTCTCGCTGTGTCTCTCTCTGTCAAATAAATAAATAAAATCTTAAAAAAAAAAAGAAAAGAAAATGATGTAAAACTAAGATTTTTTTGATGTTCTGTCAGTCTGAAAAGTTTTTGTAATATTACAGATCAATTATAGCTAATTTCTTTGATTATGGAACAAATTTTCTCAAGCTTTATCTTATAAGGTTCTTACGATTATTATAATGCACTGATAGAGCAACCTGGCAACCCAAAAGGGTTAGTGCACTGGAGCTGAAAATTCCTGACTATCATGTTGTATTTAATGGAGCACAGGAAAGCAATTTAATATGTGCCCAAAGTTCACAAATCCTACAATGATTATAGGTTTTTTTTACTTTTTCACTTTCATGTTTTAAGAAAATAACGTATGTGCGCTGTACCTTGCACAAGACACCTTTTATGGTCCCCAAGCCATGATAGACAATAATAGCAGCATTCCTAAGATGGTGTCTATGGTATCTTCAGGAAGAAATTCTACTTTTCCTTTTGAAAATATTAACCCTATATAGCGATAAATTGTGACGCCAATATAATGAGGTTGCATCTTTAGAATCTTAAATATAAGTTATGTCATCTTGGTTTATTCTTAATTCACACATAAAACTTTCTTGACAACACAGTAGTTGAATCTGAAACACACATATCCTATGACAATATTTACCATGATCCAGAAAGTCAAAGGATTTCCTTCTCCAGCATTCATATAGCATAGTGTTTTATATCCATTAAGTGAGTAAAAAAATTTACTGGACATCCTTTACACCCACCCCAAAATATATAAGGAATACTGTGTCACAGAGATTAAGTAATTTATCCAAAAGAAATACTAGTTAAGACCAAGGAATAATTTTAAAACTTGTACAGTTTCTGAGCATCTTGATCTATAGAATAATAGTGAAGCTGTATTATACATTCACTCATTTCTTCCACAGATACAGAGAATTGAAAAAGCACTGTGAGAGTTACAATAATGAAGACAGACTACAGATTCCCAAGAACTGTATAGTAGAGAGTGAGAGGAAGCACATACAAAAATTGTAACATAGGGCAGTAGATGTTGAGAAGAGTCAAAAGCAAGGTGTTACATGAATTCAACTTCTTGCTGGAAGAATCAGGGAACATTTTAAGCAAGAATTTGTGTTTATCATAGGTCTTAAAGAATTGGTAGGGTTTTATAGAAGAAGGTATACCAGATAGAGGAGATGTATAAAGAGGCACAGATATGAGAAGGGTAGAAAATACCTGGTGAAGGGAAGTAGTAGGAACCCCATAGCATGAAGGTGTTGAATAAAGGCCTTTGCAGCATTTTGACTAGAAGAGGCATGCACTTTGTTGAAATCTGGCAGGGCTTGATAGGAATAATTATGGAGTGGAAAGACTGGAGATGGAACACAAGTTGGTAGATTAGTACAATAGTTCAGACAAGAGTTACATTGAAGTTGTGAATTGATAACGGAAATAAACTGGAAGGAGCTGACTCCAAATCTAGTCAGAGAAGGGAAAGAATTTGTTCCCTGTTAAATATATTTTGAAACTGTTACTAGTGATTGCCCCTTAGCAGGGGTGCAGCGTATGAGATCAACTCCAATTAAAGGTTACCCTCTACTTAAGAATATTACAGCTTCTCTGAAAAATGTGAAATCATAGGAACTACATTTTCATTTGGGTGACAGGTAACTAATCCATAGACTCAGTATTCATAAGAATTTTCCTTAAAGTTAAAAGAAAATTCAAATCTCAATAGTGTTCTAAGAATTATGGAGGAAGAATGTAGAAATTGACATTTAAAAAAATAGCTATCATCTTGGCCTCAAAGAATGCAAAGCACAACTCATTGGTGACCTTTGGGGGTAATACAGTGTGAGAAAACTTTTTCTGATTTTTGTTAACTGTTTTTGAGGGAAAATACAAGACATAGCAGCCAAAATAAAAATGAGTGTTATCTTAAAATCCTTAAATTTTATCGTTCTGAAACAACCTGACACATCTCCTAGATCAGACCTGTAATTTTACAGAAGGAGATAATGGGTCCCTTAGAGGTTAAATAATCTTTTAAATCCTTATAACTGCTTAACAGCTGACTTGATGAGAAAGTCATGGCCTCCAGCTCTTGGCCAAACATCTCATTTCTAGACTGGAAGAATAGTATAAATGCTGTGAATTTTTGCCACTCAAAGTGATCCAGCAGGATCACTGTCTCCGGGGAGCTTGTTAGAAATGCAGACTATCAGGCCTCACACCCAAGCATACAGAATGAAATCTAATTTGATGAGATCCGCAGGTGATTCTTATTAAAGTATGAAAATCTCTGCTCACAGTGGTGCCATTGGCCCTGCATATTGCACCTCTAAGAGCCATGCATTAGTATTGAACAGAAATAATATTCCTAGACTCAGTTCCTTTATGCCTAACTGAAACCAATGGTGCTCTGAGACCACCCATCCCCCCTGTTGACCCATCCAACACCTCAGGTCCCAATGCACTCCAATTCTTTTTTTTTTCCCAATTGATTGTGAATCTGGAAAACTCTCCAGGAAAACTAGTGAATTAAAGGAAATCAATATCCAATCAATATTCATAAAATCTTATGTCATGATCCAAGTTTCTGAGCCTGCAAAGAACTGAAGATTTGTTATTTAAAAAAATCCAATAGAAATGCTTTTATTTTGATCATTGACAACTCATTGAATCATCTTAAATTTTAATTTCATAATGGTACATATTTGGATATCTGATTCCCCCCCCCAGAAAAAGAAAAAAAACTGGTAATGCTGGTTGTCTTTTGAGACTTGTGAAATGTAGAATACTTAGATAACTTATTAGAATCATGAAAGAGTTACTAGAATACCATTATACCCCCTGAAAGTAGTTCTTAACCACTTAAATATAAAACTGTAACTTGCAGTATTATGCCTAGATCAATTTATTTTAAGTTAGAAATAACAGCATTAATAAGAATTTGATTTAGATTTAAAATTTCAAAATCTGTATTTAACACAATAAGGCATTACGGTCACTTGCCTGTGAGTATTAAGTCAACTCATGTCATTATACTATAGATTGGCTACATTCTTTAAACCTTCAATTCAGAAAATAATGAAAGGATTGACTTCATTTGCCATTAAAAAGTTTTTAAATATCTTTTATTAACATTCTTACTGCTGATATTCAGCTTGTATTATTATTTATTATTAATAATTCTCATCAATAGTAATAATTCAAACACAAGAATTAGAATATAATTGAAAATATTGAAGCATTTTAAAATAGAGACTTTTATAAGATTTAACACTGGAAATATATTTTTTTTCTGAAAAGTATGAACATCTGGCTTTGCATTGTGCACCATTGTCAGATATATCCACCTTTCTCCTAAGTAAGCTTGACATGGTCTAACACATTAATTTAAATAGATGCCTTCTGTATTTTGTCTTCTTAAAATGAATGAGTTCTACAGTTGTAATTTTCTATCTGGAACCTTAAATTTCTAGGGAATTAAGGTTACTGCCAAGATTGTGAACGGACTACTTCTTTTCAACCGATATAAAGCAGAATTTCCTAAAACCCAGGGTGGCCAAATTTCCATTCTCTATTTACTAGACTTTTCAAATGGTTGAGGTTTTAGCTGGGATCTCATAGGATCTCAAAACCAGAGCCATTTTTATTTTTCCAAGGGGTACACAGTACTCAGTATAGAATGGAGGTTAGTGAGAAAAGGTGAAGTTAGGGAGAAAAGAATCCACTACTTTATTTAGTAGCAGTCATGAAGTAAAGACTCAATCCATATATTCCCTCCAGAATTTTTTTTAAAGATTTTATTTATTTGTCAGAGAGAGAGAGAGAGAGCACAAGCAGCGGAGTGGTAGGCAGAGGGAGAAGCAGGCTCCCCGCTGAGCAGGGAGCACTTTGAGGGACCCATCCCAGGACCCTGGGATTATGACCTGAGCCAAAGGCAGATGCTTAACTGACTGAGCCACCCGGGCATCCCTTCCCTCCAGAATTTTAAGTCAATGTTTTTAGGTATGTACCCTGAAAATTTGCTTTTAAAAAACTACATGCCTCTTGCATATTTTAAAGTTTACATCTAACATATTTCATCATAAATTTAAATAGTTGCAAAGGATGTTGTAAAGATAATCAGTATATTATAAATAAGACATTTAAAAATAAAAAAATAAAAGCTTAAGATACTTTTATGATCACAAACCTTTTATTTAATAACATAGGAGTATGTTATTAAGTTACTACCAAAACATATACATAACTTTATAAAGTTCTTGTGGATTGATACATTATTAGTTATTAATATACTATTTTTTATTTTTTAATATTTCTCCTTTTATTACCTTTTTATTTTCTTAAGTTTTTATGTTAATTCCAGCATAGTTAACATACAGTGTTATATTAGTTTCAGGTGTACAATATAGTGATTCAACAATTCCATACATCAGTCAGTGCTCATTGTGATAAATGTATTCTTAATCCCCATCACCTATTTCACCCATCCTCCCATCCACCTCCCCTCTGGTAACCAGCAGTTTGTTCTCTATAATTAAGAGTCTGTTTCCTGATTTGTCTCTCTCTCTCTTATTTTCCCTTTGCTTGTTTTATTTCTTAAATTCAACATAGGAGTGAAATCATATGGTATTTGTCTTTCTCTGACTGAGAATCACTATGTATATATATACACACATATATATACATATATATATGTATATGTGTATATATATGTATATATGCATATATATATCAATCATATATATATATGAATATAAAATCACATCTTTTTTATCTATTCACCAATTGATGGGCACTTGGGCTGCTTCCAAATCTTGGCTATTGCAAATAATACTTCTATAAACTTAGGGGTGCATGTGTCCCTTTGAATTAGTGTTCTTGTGTTCTTTGGGTAAATACCCAGTAGTGCTATTACTGGATCATAAGAGTTTTACTTTTAACTTTTTGAGGAACCTCAATACCATTTCCTAGAGTGGCTGTACCAGTTTGCATTGCCATCAACAGTGCAGGTGGGTTCCTTTTTCTACACATCCTTCCAACACCTGTTGTTTCTTGTGTTGTTGATTTTAGCCATTCTGACAGTTGTGAGGTGATATCTTATAGTAGTTTTCATTTGCATTTCCCTGATGATAGTGATGTTGAGCATCTTTTCATGTGTCTGTTGGCCATCTGGATGTCTTCTTTGGAAAAATATCTGCTCAGGTCTTCTGCCCATTTTTTATTGGATTATTTGTTTTGGGGTTGTTGAGTTGTACAAGTTCTTTATATATTTTGGGTACTAACCCTTTATCAGGTATGTCATTTGCAAATGTCTTCTCCCATTCCATAGGTTGCCTTTTAGTTTTGTTGTTTCCTTCTGTGTGCAGAAGCCTTTTATTTTGATGTAGCCCCAATAGTTTATTTTGCTTTTGTTTCCCTTGGGAACATATCTAGGAGGAGACATATCTAGACATATCTAGAAAAAGGAGACATATCTAGAAAGAAGTTGCTATGGTTGATGTCAAAGAAGTTATTGCCTGTGTTCTATGGTTCCCTGTCCCACATTTAGGTCTTTGATCCATTTTGAACTTACTTTTGTGTATGGTGTAAGAAAGTGGTCCAGTTTCATTCTTTTGTATGTTGCTGTCTAGTTTTCCCAACACCATTTGTTGAGAGACTGTCTTTTCCCCATTGGATGTTCTTTCCTGCCTTGTCAAAGATCAATTGACCATATAATTGTGGATTTATTTCTGGGTTTCCCATTCTGTTCTATTGACTTATGTGTCTATGTTTGTGTCAGTACCATACTGTTTTTGATTACTACAGCTTTGTAATATAACTTGAAGTCTGGAATTATGATGCCTCCTGCTTTGCTTTTCTTTCTCCAGATTGTTTTGGCTATTCAGGGTCTTTTGTGATTCCAGGCAAATTTTGGGATTGTTTGTTCTAGTTCTGTGAAAAATGCTGTTGGTATTTTCATAGGGATTGCTTTAAATCTATAGATTGCTTTGGGTAGTATAGCCTTTTTTTTTTTTTTTTAAAGATTTTATTTATTTATTTGACAGAGAGAGACACAGCAAGAGAGGGAACACAAGTAGGGGAGTGGGAGAGGGAGAAGCAGGCTTCCCGCCGAGCAGGGAGCCCGACGCGGGGCTCAATCCCAGGACCCAGGGACCATGACCCTAGCCGAAAGCAGAGGCTCAACCAACTGAGCCACCCAGGCACCCCTAGTATGGCCTTTTTAACAATATTTGTTCTTCCAGTCCATAAGTATGGAATGTCTTTCCATTTCTTTGTGTCATCTTCAGTTTCTTTCATCAGTGTTTTATAGTTTTCAGAGTAGAGGTCTTTCACCTCTTTAGTTAGGTTTATTCCTAGGTACCTTATTATTTTTGATGCAATTGTAAATGGGATTATTTTCTTAATTTCTCTTTCTGTTGCTGCATTATTAGTATATAGAAATGCAACAGATTTCTGCACATTGATTTTGTATCCTGTAACTTTTATTGAATTTGTTGATCAGTTCTAGTACTTTTTTGATGGAGTTTTTTGGATTTTCTATATAGAGTATCATGTCATCTGCAAATAATGAGAGTTTTACTTCTTCCTTACTGACTTAGATGCTTTTTTTTTTAAAGATTTTATTTATTTATTTGACAGAGAGAGACACAGCAAGAGAGGGAACACAAGCAGAGGGGGTGGGAGAGGGAGAAGCAGGCTTCCCGCCAAGCAGGGAGCCCGATGCAGGGCTCGATCCCAGGACCCTGGGATCATGACCTGAGCCAAAGGCAGACACTTAATGACTGAGCCACTCAGTCACCCCAGATTTAGATGCTTTTTATTTCTTTTTGTTGTCTGATTTCTGAGGCTAGGACTTCCAGTACTATGTTGAATAAAAGTGGTGAGAGTGGACATCCTTGTCTTGTTCCTGACCTTAGGGGAAGGGCTTTCAGCTTTTCCCTATTAAGGATGATGTTAGCTGTGCATTTTTCACATATGGCCTTTATAATGTTAAAATATATTTCCTCTAAACCTACTTTGTTGAGGGTTTTTATCATAAATGGATGTTGTGTTTTGTCAAATGCTTTTTCTGCATCTATTAAAATGATATCGTTCTTATCTTTTCTTTTATTGATGTAATGTATCGTGTTGATTGATTTGTGAATATCAAACTACCCTTCCATACTGAGAATAAATCCTACTTGATCATGGTGAATGATTTTTTTAATGTATTTTTGAATTCAGTTTTGTAGTATTTTGTTGAGAATTTTTGCATCTATGTTCATCAGCGATATTGGCCTGTAATTCTCCTTTTTAGTGGTGTCTTTATCTGGTTTCTTTTTTAGTGGTGTCTTTATCTGGTTTTGGTATCAGGGCAATGCTGGCCTCATAGAATGAATTTGGAAGTTTTCCTTCCTTTTCTATTTTTTTAAATAATTTGAGAAGAATAAGTATTAATTCTTTTTTAAACGTTTGGTAGAATTTGCCTGTGAAGCCATCTGGTCCTGGACTTTTTTTGTTGGAAGTTTTTTGATTACTGACTCAATCAATTTCTTTGCTGGTTTTTGGTCTGTTCAAATTTTCTATTTCTCCCTGTTTTAGTTTTGGTAGTTTATATGTTTCTAGGAATTTATCTATTTCTTCTAGGTTGTCCAATGTGTTGGCATACAGTTTTTCATAATATTCTCTTATGATTCCATGTCTATGGTGTTGGTTGTCTTATTTCTCCTCTCTCATTTGTGATTTTATTTGAGTCCTTTTTTATTTTATTTTATTTTATTTTTTTATAATTCTGGCTAGATGTTTATCAATTTTATTGATTTTTTTCAAAGAACTCCTGGTTTTATTGATCTGTTCTATTGGGTTTTTTTAGTTTCTCTATCATTTATTTCTGCTCTGATCTTTATTATTTTCTTCTTTCTGCTGGTTTTAGGTTTTGTTTGTTGTTCTTTGTCTAGCTCTTTTAGGTGTAAGATTAGGTTGTTTGAGATTTTTTTCTTGCTTCTTGAGGTGGGCCTGTATTGCTATAAAATTCCTTCTTAGAACTGCTTTTGCTGCATCCCAGGGGATGGACCCTTGTGTTTTCGTTTTCATTTGTTTCCATGTACTTTTTTTATTTCTTCTTTGATTTCCTGGTTGACCCATTTGTTGTTTAGTAGCATGTTATTTAACCTGTATGTACTTGTGGCCTTTCCAGATTTTTCTTGTTGACTTATAGTTTCATAGCATTTTGCCAGAAAATATGCATGGTATGATTTTGATCTTCTTGAATTTGTTTGTTTGTTTTGTGGACTAAATATGTGATCTATTCTGGAGAATGTTCCACGTGCACTTGAAGAGAATGTGTATTCTGCTCTTTTAGGATGAAATGTTCTGAATATATCTATTAAATCCATCTATTCCAGTATGTCATTCAAAGCCATTGTTTCCCTTGTTGATTTTCTGTTTAGATGATCTGTCCATTGATGTAAGGAAGTAGAGTATTAAAGTCCCCTACTGTTATTTTATTATTATTGATTACTTGCTTTATGTTTGTTATTAGCTGTTTTATGTACTTGGGCACTCCTATGTTGGATGCATAAATATTTACAATTGTTACATCTTCTTGTTGCATTGTCCCCTTTATTATTATATAGTGCCCTTCTTTGTCTCTTGTTACAGTCTTCATTTTAAAGTCTAGTTTGTCCTATGTAAGTATTGCTACTCTGGATTTCTTTTGACATTCGCTTGCATGATAAGATGTTTCTCTATCCTCTCACTTTCAATCTGCAGGTATTTTTAGGTCTAAAATGGGTCTTTTGTAGGCAGCATATAGATGGGTCTTATTTTTTTATCCATTCTGTCACCCAGTGTCTTTTGATTGGAGCGTTTAGTCCATTTACATTCAAAGTAATTATTGCTAGATACGTATTTATTGCCATTTTGTTTCTTGTTTTGTGGTTGTTTCTGAAGATTTTCTTTAATCCTTTCTTGTCTTTCATGGTTTGCTGATTTTTTTAGTGATATATTTGGATTTCTTTCCCTTTATTCTTTGCATATTTATTAGTGGTTTTTGATATATGATTACCATTAGATTTGTATATAACCTCTTCTGAATATAGTAGTCAATATTAAATTGATGGATGCTTAAGTTTGAACCCATTCTTTGCTCCTCCCCTCCCCACATTTTAGGTATATGTTATTATATTTTATATATATATGAATTATATGTTATATAATGTGAATTCCTTGACTGATTTTTTACAGAAATATTCATTTTTACTTTTTTTCCTACCTATACACTGTCACTTTTCATCTCTTCTTTCCACTCAAAGAGTCCCCTTTAATATTTCTTGCAGAGCTGGTTTAGTGGTCATGAACTCCTTTAGTTTTTGTTTATCTGGAAAACTTTTTATCTCTCCTTCTATTCTGAATGATAGCCTTGCTGGACAGAGTGTTCTTAGCTGCAGGTTTTTCCCATTCAGCACTTTGAATATCATGCCACTCTCTTCTGGCTTACAAAGTTTCTTTGAAAAAATCTCCTGCTAATCTTACGGTTTTTCCCTTGTAAGTTACTGACTTATTTTTTGTCTTGCTGCTTTAAAATTTTTTTTTCTTTATCACTAAATTTTGCAAATTTAATTATAATATGTCATGGTGTGGGTTTGATTTTGTTGGGAGTTTTCTGTGCCTCCTGGATCTGGATATATATTTCTTCCCCAGATTAAAGAAGTTTTCAGTTATTATTTCTTCAAATAAATTTTCTGACCCCCTTTCTCCCTCTTCTTCTGGGACTCCTGTAATATGAATCTTATTGTGTTTGAGGGAGTCACTGAGTTCCCTATGTGTATTCTCATTTTGCATAATTCTTTTCTCTCTCTTTTGTTCAGCTTGATTACTTTCCATTACTCTTTCTTTTAGTTCAGTGATTCACTTCTCTGGTTCTTCTATCCTGCTGTTTATTCCATCAAGTGTGTTTCTCATTTCATTTATTGAACCCTTTATCTCTGATATGTTATTCCTTATCTCTGTGTTAAGGGTCTCACTCATATCTTCCACTCTTTTCTCTAGTCCAGTGAGGATCCTTATGATCATTCTTTAAATTCTCATTCAGGCATGTTACTTATATCTGTCTCACTTAGATCTCTGGCTGTGGCCTTGTCTTGTTCTTTCATTTGGAATAAATTTCTCTATCTCCTTATTTTGTCTGCCTCTCTGTGTTTCCATGTGCTAAGAAAGTCAGCTGTGTCTTCTGCTCTTCAAAATAGTGACTTTATGAAGAAGAGGTACTGGAGTGCCCCAGTGCAGTGTCCCCTGTCCACTAGAACCTGGAACGTCAGAGAGTATCCTATGTGTGTTGCTTATGCCCTGCTGTTGTCACTGAGTCGCTTTTCCTTTCAGTGCAATCATTGCACCGACTCTCTGCCTGCTGTAGGCTGTGCTTGCTCTCTGTGGTGGTAATGGGACCCAGGCAGGCCAGCTCCAAGGGGGCATGCCCACTAGGGAACTTGGGAGCAGGGCAGTGGTGTTAGCAAAATTTGCACTGGGCCACTAGTCCTATGCCAGATCCCCCTGAAGTGCTGCGGTGGTTGGGGGCTGCATGCCAGGGTGGCTGGGGCACACAGCTGGGTGCGGCACACAACAGTGGCTGGGGCCCATGGCTGCGCATGGTGCAGTAGATGGGTGTGGCATGCACAGACAGCTGTGTACCTGGCAGCCGCTTGGGGTGCACTCAGGGCTTTAACAAAATTTGCTCTGAGCCTGGGGCTGAGGCTCGCCGGCTTAGAGTGGGCAAGTCCTCAGAAGAACTGGTGGGCATAGCACACTGCTAGGGGGTTAAATAGCAAGTGTCTGTACAGCACCGCCTCCCACAGGTGCCTCTGTGTTTATGCTGGGGGCAGGGGAGGAAAATAGCACCTGCTAGCACCCTCATTTTCAGAGAAAGGCCCCCCCACACTCTGAAATCAGTATGAACACATCTATCTCCCATTTGCCCCTGGCGTTGTGAGAACTGCCATTTTTATGTTGCCTCTCTGCGCAGGCTGCTGTCTCTTTAAGTGCAGCAACCCAGCTATCACTCACCCTTTTAAAGCTTCAGGCTCCAGTCCCACTGGCTTTACAAACTCATGGAATTCAGTCCCTCAGGTTTTTAAAGCCAAATGTTACGGGGATTAGTCTTCCTCATGTGAGCCCCCTGGTGCAAGGACCCCTTTCTGTGCCTTCTCCACATGCGCAGCTCCCTCCCTCCTGCAGGCAGCTTCCCTCTGTCTTTCTGATCTTCCTAACTCTTCAGATGCAGCTTCTTCTCTATATTTACTTGTGGAGTTAGTTCTGCTACCGTTTGCTCAGACCACTCTCCAGTGTATTGACTTGGATGAGGATGATATCTAGTTGAGAACATGGGACAGGGTAAGCTCAGGGTCCTCTTACTCTGCTATCTTTCCAAGGTCCCTCCAGGATCTCTTATTAATATTACTTACTACTATTTAAACAACATAAATATAGCACAAATTGTGATAAGTAATTATTAAGCATAAAAGTTCAATTTTATTTACATTGCACTTCTTGATGAAATGAATCAATATCTAATGTTTCCTTTTACATTTAATGAAAAAGAAAGTAGATACAGTAAAAGAAAATTGGTCTGTACACAGGATATTGTTTGCTTTTTGTTAACAGGAGGTAGAAAATATTTAAAAATATTAAAAATATTTAACTTTTATGATGAAAGAAGATGAGGGTTTTACTGTATTTTAATAAACATTTCAAGCAGTATCTGATAAAAATTAGTTTTAACTACCTGAAGAGTAAGTGCCAAGTGAAAAGATCTCAGAACTTTTATCTAGTATATCTTGAAAAGTTTGAAAATCTAAGAAAATATTCTAATTACATTTAAAAGAATTAGGGACACTAACCTATACTGCTTTGCTATTTGAAGTTTGTTTGTTTTTTCCTAGCTAATAATATGTCTGAGGATAAATATCAAGAAGAGCTGAAAAGAGCTGCTTATATTTAAATGCATTGCAGGAGGGGGCATTTTCAATAATCAACCTTTCTTATTCAACACTAGTTAACATTATTTTTGCCTTGCTTTCATGAAACTGTCCCTCAAATGGTATTTGACAAATACAGGGCACAGAAGAAGAGAACCAGTAGTCCAAAATTGTCTAACTCCCATCTCTGCAATCTACCAGAAAATCCCAATGTGTACTAAAATATTACATTTCTAACATGACACTTTAACAGCAATATTTATAAGTCAGGGAATTAGGGGAATCTTAAGTTCACAGTATCTATGAACTTAAGATCATCAACCCTTTCAAGTACCCCTGGGATACATGTTCTCCATGTAAAGGCCACTGTTCTAAGTTAGCAAGTCAAATCAACCAGAATCCTGTTTGCATCAGAGTATTAGACCTTCTGGGCAAAATCAAGTATAAAACCTCAGATCAGAGGGTTGGGCTCCCAGACTTCAGATCCAAGATGGAGTTTGTGCTCCCTTCTCTCAGCCTGCCTCCAACCAGGGTACAGAGTGTCAGGGAGAGGATCCTGAGAGCTACTTCATACTTCTTCTAGCCTTGGGCCCAGATCAGAGAAGAGGGAAATTTCCGAGTGCAGCATTGGTGCTGTCTTTGTGGTTCTCTGTGATCATGTCCCAGTGGAACTCTTTATAACATTCTTAACCAAAGGAACCCCCAAATGGACAAAGCCTGTTCACCTTCTGCAGTCTAAGGCACACCTGCAACCGCCAAGAAGAACGTTCTTCATTTTCCAGTCCCTAGCAACAGTAGGAGAAGTAGTGAAGAGGAATGTGAGACATTAAAGTTAAGTTTGGGGTCAAGGAGGGCTTAAACTTTCCATAAATAACGTGGCTGGAACTCTGATCCAGTAACTGTTAATGTCGCCAAATTCTTGATATCTACGTAATTCATGTAGAAGTGGGGAAAGAGTTTCTTTTGACCATTTGTGACCTGGACATAGTACACACCTATTTGATGGAAAGAGAGATTTTTCCATGTTTTGATGTTATTATTCATGACTCAGATACAGTTTTACAACCAATATTAGAGTTTTTGCTTATGTTTTAAGGGGCCTTGAAAATGTTTGTTAAACAATCTGCAATTTCGTGCTTTACATTGGTCATGATGCATTTCGGTAGCAGGTGTGTAGATGCTGCTCTTATTTTAGTTACAATGTCCTGAATGTTTCTAATGCTAACTTCATAGGCACATTCTTAATTATTAATGGCCCCCAGATACCAAGAGTTTCTGCTTCCATCCCTACCCTCCAGAACTAGGATAGCTATTAGAAGGACACAGGGAAAAGTAGGTGTCCAACTGGGTCTGCGGGTACGTGACCTGATTGAGTGTATGATCCTGACTATATTTCAACCACAACATCTTCGTAAACTATTTGTGTATTTATTTTTATTACGTATGCCTCTTCTGGCCTTTGTTAGTGTAAAAGCAGCCAAACTTTTAATGAAGAAACTACGTATTCATACATTATTGAAACTCAGTCACTGCAGGTACGGGTTTAATACAAACCTGATTCCAAATGTAGTACCGTTGGGTTCCATATACAGAGCTTCTCATAAAGGCTCTGAATTTTCCTGGAAACATGAAGAGAGTGTTGTCTCAGCAGTTTTCCTTGGCCATCTTTCGATTTCGTCTTAGCACTCCTGAGGGGAAAATTTAACCTCAGATCTTCTAACTTCTCTAAATGTGTGTAAAAAGAGAGCTATCATACTCCCTTGGCCATCTCAGGTTAAAATCAGGGTCTCACCGCAGGTCAGACCAAGGGGTTTTCTTTCATCACTGAGAGAGCATGAATAAGAAAGGCCCGGATGCCTCGCCTGGTGAAAGGGCCCCCTTCACGGGCATTGGGCTGTGCCTTCACTCTGTGTTCCCAGTTTAAAAGCAGGAACTAGATTTCTGGTGTAAAATGGTGGGATCGCCGGTTTGCAGGCCCTGGTGCAGTCCCTCCCAATAGCTCATTAAAACCCCTGTGACGGAAAAGAAAAGGTCCCACACTCACAGCACACAGGCAACAGAATCTCGAGAACCTGTACGCCCACTGCTGTGCCACAGGGGTGCTGCCCCTCAAAGCACCCAGGCCACTCTGCTGGGAACACCCTGCATTGGAAACTCCTGGGAAAAAAAAAAAAAAAAAAAAGGCTAAAGAAGCAGCTGGTGCAAATGGCAGTAGGGAGGGAGAGACGGGCAGCGAGGTCTTACATCCCGGAACGTGGAAGTCTCTCTGGGGCAGTTGTGGGGCAGCATGGGCGAGACTGAGAGCACAGGGAGGGGGGAGGTGTGCCCTGTCCTGCCCTACAGAACTGGCCGTAGGAAAGACAGCAAGTGTGGTGGGAGGAGCAATGGCGATAATAGTTCTATTTATTGCTTATGATGGGCAGTCCGCAGCGCTAGGAGTTTTAAAAGTATTTCATTTCATCCTCCTAAGAACTCTGTGAGGTTGGTATATACATTAGCTTCCTTTTCCAGGGGAGAAAACTGAGGCATGGAGAGGCGAAGCAGCTCACCCAAAGTCACACAGCTTGTAAGTGGCAAAGTCTGGATTGGCAAATAGGCACTGTAAGCTGGGAATTAGACTGGGGACGAGGCACATCACCTTGCCCTCCAGTTGTGTCTCTGAAAAGGGATAGGACCCTCACTTCAGAGCAAAGTTGAGTGACATCTCTAGACTGTGTCTGTTGACATAATGATCTAGCCTCATTTGAGGATGAGCAATTAAGAAGAGACAGAGAAAGAGAGAGAGACAGAAGGAAAGAAAAAGGAAGAAAAGAAAAGAAAGGAAAGGAAAAAAGAAAGAAAGGGAGAGAGAGAGAAAGAAAAGACTGAAAGAAAAGACAGAAAGAGCTTAGAACCCATGGAAAAAGCATTATAAAACAAAGGGGAGAAAAGAGCAGGTAGGAAAAAACAAGCCAAAACAGATCTATGGAAAAGATCTATTGCAGAATCTTATAAAGACCCTTTAGGAAGCTATTTAGCATCCTGTAGAAGCAGAATATTATAGGTCTCATATTCCTTTTTTTAAAATGTGTCATTTTCTATATTAGGTCTTTAGGTCCTGTGCTTTCTGATTTATTTCTAGAATATGATGTCCTAGCTGTAGCCTTAAAAAAGCAAGTCCTTCTAAATACAGACAAAGGAGAAAAAGAGTGTTAAAACTGGTACAAAAGGAGAGAGATATAACGAATTATACAGCAGTTCACAAGAAGAACTCTCCAGATAAAGTCAAAGGCCAAAATTTATAAGAATAAAAACATGTTCTAAATTTAGTAATCATAGAGTGCTCATAAAAATTGTCTATAAAAGCCCATTTTTGAGACGCAGGTCTTCAGAAGTTAAAGTTTCTTTTGTGGAATAAAGCCTTTTATTCTCAAAGGTCATTTATGCCCATTTTTTTCATTGTTAATAACAGTATGAAATTAACACCCATCATTTTAGAATGTGTATAAACTTCCATTGTTTTGATTTGGGGCAGAGGATCTTAAGACTCTGTCTTTGCTCTTCTTCCTTTGATTTATTTCTATCATCTTATTATGTGCTCTCCATTTCTCTCTCTCTTTCTTCCTTTCTTGCCATCTTCTGAATAGATTTCTTTTTTCTTTTCATCTTTTGCTCTTCCTACCCCACCCCCTACCTCTCCTTTGGAATTAATCACTCTATGTCTATTTTTAAGAGTTACCCTAGGCATTTGAACACACTTACTTCATTTCTTGACGATCCATCCAAACAATGCAAGAACCTTAGAATATTTAGACTACAGTTTTTTTTACCCCATTCCAGTTTATATTATAGTTTGACCAGTATTTGAATTCTATCTTGTTTGTTTAGCCTCACAAATTAGACATTATTCCTACTATGATATATAGTCAGTGTTTAGATTTACCCAATGTAATTATCCATTTCTTTGCTTACCATTTCTTCTTGCAGACTTTCCTCCATTTGGTCTCATAATCTCTCTGCATAAAGCAATTTTTCATTTCAGAAAATTTTATTCAATTTTTCACCAATCTGCTTGATTTGTTTTTTCATAAGCCATCTCTTAGTCCTTGCTCAAAAATATTTATTTGTTCACCATACCAAACATGGTTATTTTATATTCTGTGTCTGATCATCTTTACCGATCTGATTTTGCTACCTGTTTCTGCTTGTTCTCACTCACGGTGCTTTATTTTCCTACAGGGGAGGGGAGAAGGCAGAGTATGCCTATGTGTGGTTTTATGTGAGCTTATGTTCTTTGGAACTTTATGGGAATTCTTTGAGACCTGGGTTGAGATTGCATTCTTCTAGAAAATATTTCATTTGCTCCTCCCAGTTGATTATATAAACATTCTGGGAGCACTTTAATTAAAATGCTCCTATTTTAAGTTTTCAGATACAGGTGGTATAACTTCATACAAAAAGCCACATGAAGGCCAGGCTGTAGTTATAAACTCTCAAGTGAGATTTCCTACCTCTCTCCCCCAGCATAAAAATCAAATCAGACGTATTGCTGTCCCCTTCTGCATAGCGGTTCATTTTTCACTCATCCTTAATTGAAGGTAAAGCCCTTTGAGATTCCAGCTTCACGTGGGAATCTTCTGTAAGACTTCCAATGTTGTAGGTGGGGGGATGGGTGAAATAGTTAAAAAGGATTAAGGGTCCACTTACCGTGATGGGCACTGAGTAATGTATAGAATTGTTAAATAATATTGTACCCCCCCGCAAAAAAAAAAGATTTCCAATTTTGCATGGGCCTAACACAAAGAGAGCTGGCTTTAGTTTTCCTCTCCCAAAGTAGTTACTTTTATCTTGTTTTTGATCTCTGCAGATTCTTTACTTTTGTGCCATCTCAGTGATGCCTTTTAAAAATGTTTTCTTAGTTATTTTATCTAACATTTTGGTTGTTTTCATTGGGTAAACCTTTTAGCATGCCTAGTTCAATCAACTAGGGGCAATATTGTGTGGAGCTTCCTCCAGAATGCAGTATATATGCTGAATTGAAGACCTCTCTAAAGGACTGTGTTGAAAGAACACAGACGTCTTGGAACCAAAGATGGAACCAGGAGTGGCCCCACTTACCATCATTCCAATGACCCATTGGTATAAGTTTCCCATCCTGTTTCTACAACTCTGACCTCTGCAGTCCCGATCTCCAGAGGGGGTACACTCTCACCCCAACACATCAAGAGTCCCTTCGAATTACAAGCTCCAGATGCCACCAGGTTCTTTGGGTTCCTTTGTATTCTCTGTGCCCAGGTAGCAGTAAGTGAGAAAAGGTGTCATCATACTGGCAACCACAAAGAGCAGCAGAGGTAATAGCAGGTGACTGGGGGAATTTGGAATGGAGAGTGGAGGAGAGTGACAATGAGTACCAGTAATGACCCTAAACCCAACTGCTGTGGCAGGGGCTTTAGTTTGTCCTGCTACCTTCCCTTTTCCAAGTTTGCCTTCAGGAAGGGATGTTCATGGTAACTGCATTAGCTAGCTTCCAAGACAGCCCCAAATGATCCCTGCCCCTTGATATTCATACCCTTGTGTGGTCCCTCTCACATTATGTCAAGGTTGTTCTGGGCAACCAATAGAATATGGTGGAAGGGATGGTTATATAACTTCCAAATTAGGTTGTAAAAGACTATGCCTTCTGTTTTAGTCTCTCTCTCTCTCTTTCTCTCTCGTCCTTGCTCTCTCTCACATCACTTGCCAACTTGCCAGCTACAGTTGGTCATGAGACATTCAGGTGGCTTTCAGAGAGGCCCACATGAAGAAGAATGGAGATCTCAGACCAATAGCCAGCAAGAAACTGAGGCCAGCCAGCAACCACATGAGTGAGCTCAGAAGCAGAATTCTTTAGCCCCAGTCAAGTCTTGTGATGACTCCTTGTCTAGCCAACATCTTGACTACAGTCTCATGAAAGACCTTGAACCAGAATGATGCAGCTAAGCTACTCCCTGATTCCTGGCTCTTACAGACTGTATGAGATAATAATATGTGTTCTTTAAGCTGCTAAATTTGGGGATAACTTGTTACATAGCAGTAGATAACTAATACAGGAACCGTGGCAGATCTGTGCCCCAAATATATAAAGGAAGCAAATCCATGTGGCACAAGGAGTAAACTGTAGCAGCCACATAAGAGTGTGGCTTAATCTCCAATTAAGTACCTGCTCCAAGTGGTGTGAGTTCGCCAATAGCCTCCAGCTATGGGATCCTTTAGGATCTGCCCTTTTTTCCCAAGCTGAAGCCATGTGCTTCCAGGAAGACCCTGGGCAATGACTGAACATTGTTGTAATTTCTGGCCAGTGCAGGACTGCTCATGGGGACCCCCCCCCCACTCCCGTTGGGCTGGCTGAGACGTGCTCAGCTCTGCACCCCCAATCCTCCTTACTGCTTTCTCTCACTCACAGGTACCACACCTGCTTCGTGGCCTGAAGGATTTCCCTGCGGGCCCTTTCTCCCTCTCCTCTTTCCCCTTTAAAGGAATTTGCACCAATAAATTACATACACTTCTAATTCTGTCTTGTGTCTCCTTCCCAGAAGACCCAAATTTTAACATTATTATTACCTTTCTTTTATTTATTTTGTTTTTAAATTTTCTTCCCATTTCTGCTTGTGAAAGTACAAGTTTAGCAGAACTATTTAAAACATTTCTCTTTTTTTTCTAATATAAGAATTCAAAGCTAGAAAATTCCTTTGGTCATCTGTTTCTGCGAGAAGCAAATTGATAACAGTGTTTAATGAAGAAACTATTTTTCTGTTTGGGAAAAAAAAAACAACAACCCAGGATATATGTTTTATTTCTTTTGATTCAGTGGTTAATTTTAGTCCATAGCAAATTAGAATAATCATTGCTATCTAAAATTAATCCTGAAAAGTAATGCTGATTTTTAAGTACAATGGTCATCCACAGTTTTTAATTTTATATCGTCTGTTCATTCATTTATTCATTCAACAAACATTTATTAAATTCTTTGTTCCAATCATTATGCTGAGGTAGTAAATTAAGGAATATCTTTACCAGATGGTGAATTTTCTTATACTTAATACTGTAAAAAAAAAAAAAAAAATTAAAGAGGAAAATCAAAACCCTGTTTTTCTACAGATCACAACTCAGTGTTTGATCATAAAACTACTTGGCCTGGCTTAAAATTGCTCCTCGATAATGCTCCAATTTGAATGAACCCCAGGTGCTCCGTTAATCTTGTCATTAATAAACTGTTGACCTTATAATTATTTTATAAAATAGATGAAATAAGAAATTTCTTTAAGAGATGAAGAACATACTGCCTGTTCAACCAATAATTCACTAATTCATTCAGTATTGATTCATGGCTTCAGGAAAAGGAAAAGAATATAAAAAATGACTTTAATCAAAAAGCCTATGTAAAAAGGACACAGATTTCTCTCTTTGCATTTTACTTACTGTCATCATTGGCCAAGGGCATGTATTGCACCGCCTTTCTGCTCTTTGCTTTTCCCTACTATGTGCATGGCAGAGGCCTGGAAATGTTACCTGTACGCGGGGCTGGTTGCAAGGGTTAGTGGAACTCTCCCTGTGGTACCCCAAATGATATGTAACTGTGCAGCATGTATTTCTCATTCAAAGTAAATTTCATATTAGTCTTGTTAAGAAACACCGTTTGAAGTTGCTGGAGAAGTATGGCAAAGCAGTGACAGCTGACCATCTAACTGTCTTTTTGTCTGACATTGGGATCAAACACTACATCTATCATCTGCAGAACCATACTATTTTGACCTTTATCTCTGTATACAGCATTTAGGCAAGAGATGGACTGTGTAAAGATTTTTTTTTATCACACCTTGCTCCTTCTTGAGCTAGATAGTTTTTATGTCATGATATCAGTTTTACTTACTTACAATTATTCTTTTTAGGTCCACAATATACTCAAATATATCGAATCTCCTTCCATACTTAGCACTGACTGAATTCCACACCTAATGCATAAGTGACTACCTGGGGTGTGTTTTTAAGGAAACAACTCTGAATGGTCTGTATCTGCCATTTTGTCAGGCCTGGGAGAAACAGACTCTCCTTTATTAATTTATGGACAATTTAAAAGGAATAAAAATCAGAGTTTATCAAGTTCATGTTATTATCTTTATGTATTGGCATTTGGAAAAGTCTCTAGTCATTGTTTCTTATTATCACTATGGCTTTTAAAACCTCCAATATAGTCATTTTGGCAAAGGCGTGAATACCAACAACTGCAAGAAAACAATGGGCCTCGCTTTGTAATGTGATGTGGGGAAAATATTTTTTAATTTTCTAACAGGTGCTGGGCTATGAGTCTGACTGATAAAGATAGTAATTATACCTCTTTTCTGAAATGAAGCAATAGAGAGAGAGCATACTAAAATTGTTAAAGCATGACTTGGGTTCTCTCTCTATCTGGAGAATTCATGATCCTGGGAGGTTTTTTTCAAATGAGTCATTGATTTGTGAAGTAGTGCAGGAGTGCATGTTTGTCTTTGTGTCAAAAACAAAGACTCTTAGCAAATTGAATCTCATCGTACCTTTAGACAATTCAAGAAAGAAAATCTTGAGAGCTTTATGGTGTTGAGCAGGGATAAAGCCTTCTTACAGCTTGGAACAAAATTCTTACCAGTTTCAACCAACAGATCAAATGCATTTCAGAAGTGATGTTCACATAAAGAACTGTTTAGAATTCGAGCCCTCCGTACAGGCAGGGTGCTAACGGGCTACATGTGCTACCCTGTGTGAAAATGAGAGCCGGTCGATTCGTGTGGAGCACTGGTGATAGCATGGATCAGAACAAGCAATGCCTCCTCATCCCATAAGTGGTGAAAGTATGGTGGGCGGAGGGCTGGGGAATGACAACAAGGTAGTGTGA
This sequence comes from Phoca vitulina, assembly GCF_004348235.1. Classification (NCBI taxonomy): domain Eukaryota; kingdom Metazoa; phylum Chordata; class Mammalia; order Carnivora; family Phocidae; genus Phoca; species Phoca vitulina. The sequence continues at coordinate 2,360,768 of NW_022589713.1, read as the reverse complement.
CAAAGACCAGTTGAACACAAGGGTGAAAACGGCAAGATGGGTGCACTTTCATTTGAATTGCAAAGGGCAAATGTGTGATGTTGAGTATTTGCTCCATGCCTTATTTAGCACCTGTAGCTCACAGATCTGGGCATAAAATTGTCCCAGATCCAATTCTACTCAATAGAAGTTTGTGTTCTATCTTTCTCTCTCTCTCTGTCTCTCTCTCTCACTCACTCACTTTTGGAATAGGATATAAGACAATAAAAACAGAGGCTGACCAAAAAGGAAATTGCTAGGAATTAATTTGAAAAGAAAAACTCCAGAAAGTGGTTGCTGGTCACTCTAGCTCCTGGCCTTCCTGCATCTCCTTACATCATTCTCTGATCACTTCTGACAGTTTCCTTCCCAAGCCCCTGTATTGATACGCTTGATTCAGCGTCAGTAAACCGACGGGTTGCAGTGGAAGAACACCCACTGACACATGGCCAAGGGTGTGGATCACTCTGCAGTCTGCACTGTGTCACTGCTGACAGGGACACTGAAGATTTGTTGGAGGTTGCACTGGGTATCAAACGAAAACCAAACAAACAAATAAAACCTACATGGTATCAAACGTTGTCACTGGGTGTGAAGGACAAGTTATCACAGCCGTCCATCCCCTAAGCAGGCCATTATTTGAAAGGCTATGAGAGGGAGAATGGTATAAGCCTGGAACTTAAAACCAAGAAAGTGTTTATGGATAGAATTTGGATCACTGAGTTCATTAGTTCTTTTCACTGACACCTAAAACTACAGGGAGTGCAAATAATAACTAGGAATCCATTGTGTCCTTTGGTGTGCTAGCCTGAATTGTGTACCCCTCTGATTCATATGTTGAAGCCCTACTTCCTATCATGACTGTATTTGGAGATAGGACTTTTCAAGAGGTAGAGTTAAATGAGGTCATAAGAGTGGGACCCTAATCCAATAGAACTGGTGTCCTTATAAGAGGAAGAGACATAAGCGGTGTGTGTGCATAGAAGAAAGACCATGCGAGGACACGGAGAGAAGGCAGCAGTGCGCAAGCCAAGGAGAGAGACCTCAGAGAGACCAAACCTGCCAACACCTTGATCTTGAACTTGCAGCCTTTAGAACTTAAAAAAATAAGTTCCTGTGGTTTAAGCCACCCAGTCTGTGGTATTTTGTTGGGGCAGCTCAAACAAACTTAAGACATTAGGTTAGTTCGCAGCTATAATGCCATCCCACTGTGATATTGAGTTGCAGCCCAGAAACAAGGAAGTAGCCAGAATTCCATGAAAGCCTGACGTACACACCGAATTTGGTTTCTGTGTCAATTTCCATCTCTCTTGTGCATTATACTAATAGCACGAGGCATAGAGGAACCATCCCTTCGATTCAGTGTGCTGGTGTTCTGAAACTGTGCTAGGTGTTCTGAAAAAGCAAAAATGACTCACAGAGTTGCTGCCCTTAACTCATCATCCATAGAAAGACAAGATGAGTCAGTTCTCTGATACAGGTATAACAAAGGGCTTTGGGAGACAAGAATGACTAATTTTAATTTGGGGCTTAGGATTGTGGGAAGGACAGGAAAGAGCAGGGAAGGTTTCACAAAGAGGGAGAAGTTTGAGGAGAACTGTTTGGTATCTGTTGACGTCTAACAAAGCACCCCAGACTAGCAGCATAAAACAACCACCCATTTATAAGGCTCAGGGGTCTATGGGTCATGAATTGGAACAGGACACAATGTGGATAGACTGTCTCTACTCCATGCTGTCTGAAGCCCAGTTGGCTGGGAGCGACTCAAAGGACAGAGTGTGGAAAGCATCCGCTTCTAGGATGGCTTCTTGGGCCACATCCCTGGAATGAAGGACAGGCTCAGCTCGAATGTCAACCATAGCAGCCCGGATGGCCTCTCCCGTGCTGCAGCCTCAGGGTGCTGGACCTCTTACATTGAGGTCCAGGGCTTCCATATCAAGTGCTCCTAACAAACAAGGCAGAAACTACATAGCCTCTTTTGACCTGGCCTCGGGAATCACATAGCACCATTTCCATTGTGCTCATTGGTGGAAGCAGTTTCATTTAAAAGGACTGGACACAGACTCTACCTCTCTATGCAAGGAGTAATCAGATATTTATTGCCACATTTTAAAACTGCCATCATGACCTTGAAGCATGAATAGGATTCCAATAAACCTCATACACCAAAGCTTTATTTCCTAAAAAATTTTTTCTGATTTTACACAGAATGCACATTCATTATTAAAAGAAAAGAAAACTGTGGAAAAGTAGAAGGAAACTCATTCATTATTTCAATAGGCAAGCTATGTGCCTGGACCTGAAGTAGGAATTAGAGCTATCACCATAAATAAGAAATAGTTCCTACCCTCAAAGAGTGTACAGCCTACTAGGCCACCCATGATCGCCCCATCAAGAGATACCACAGCTAATATGTTGGTGCAGTCCTTCCCAATTTGAATAAAACAAATTGAGATTATCCTGTACATACGTTTTTGTGTCATGGTTAGTTTGTTTCCCCTGACACACAAGATAGTATGGGAATTTTCCGTGCTGTATTAAATATTCTACAAAGCTGTGATCTTGAATGAATGTATCATATATCATCATATGAATAGGCCATCGTTTATTTAACCTTTTCCCTGCTGCTGGACATTCAGGTTGTCTTCAAGTTTTTGCTACTACCAAATAATACTGTACTAAACATGGTTACTCATCTTTATGCTTCTCTGACAATTTTCATAGGATTAATCTCTTGAGTTAGTTGAATTACTAGTTCAATAAGAACTTTTAGAAGCTCTTGATTATAGTTTTCCAATTTGGTTTGCAAAAATGCTGTCCTGGGGGCGCCTGGGTGGCTCAGTCAGTTAAGCAGCTGCCTTCAGCTCAGGTCATGATCTCAGGGTCCTGGGATCAAGCCCCGCATCAGGCTCCCTGCTCCGCAGGAAGCCTGTTTTTCCATCTCCCACTCCCCCTGCTTGTGTTCCCTCTCTTGCTGTCTCTCTCTGTCAAATAAATAAATAAAATCTTAAAAAAAAAAATGCTGTCCTGGTTTACATTTCCCTAGCATGTGTTTGAGGAGCATCAAGCCACAGACCACGTGGAAAGAAAGCCTGTTCCCCAGGTTTGGGGTAGAGAGATTTGGCGCAGTCTGAATTGAACTAAAAAAGACTGAAAGAAACCAAAGGCGGTTATAAACCGTAGTCAACTAATAAGCAGCATGGGCTTGGCTGCTAAAGAGATGGATTCTAGGAAATGATTACTGCAGAGTCAGGGTAAATGTAAAGGCTTCATTGGCTTCTAGCATAGCTTGGGGGCAATGTTGTAACACTAAGTGTGACTTAAGGAACACTCAGAAACCTAGGTTCATTGTGGGCATGAGTTAGGACTCCTTCGGTGGTAAGCAATAGCGGCCAACCTCAGCTCATCTAAACCAAGGGGGAATTTACTGGAAAAACAGTTGATTTCTCAATGGCTGGGAAACCAGGCTCAGAAACCAGAACATAATGGACAGGAAGTGGGAAACTCAGTGGGCAGGAAGCCACATAGGATCGAGGGTCTAAGACACAGGACCTCTTAGCAGGGTTCCCTGGGTACATTGCTATGAATAATGAATAAGCTCCAACTGGCCTCTGTCTTTTGATGACTTGGCTCAAATTTTGAATTCCTGGGAAGGCAGATCCAACCAACCTCCCAAGGTTCAAGTGCCTCTCCTGGGGCCAGAAACAGGAAGGCACCTTGACTAAACAGCTTCCCGTGTATGGGAGAAGTAACTACCAGAGGTAAATCCGGGCACAGCCAGCCCAAACCAAAAACTATCTACCATACCATGTTACCTGGCAGGGGAGGCACACTAATACCTAACCCTTGTTAATCCCTGAGCCCAAATTCATTTGCCACACTGAGCCTCTGCCTCTCTACCCCACCCCACCCCACCACAGCAAAGTAGGAATCTGTGGGAATGACAAGAGACCCGGGGCCTGTTAGGTTTTGATGAGGGACAAATGGGAAACTGTAAATATGAGCTACAATGTGTGAGGCACCGTGCTAGATGATGGGATGAATAACTAATTAAAGTAAATAATCCTGCTTTAATTTGAACTGAGTGTTAGCTTCTTCCCCTCCCCACTTCCTTTTTGTTTGGAAGTCTGGGCTTAGATTAAAAGCAACCAGAAAGCAAGTAGACTGGAAGCAGTCTTGAAAGAGGGCCAGAACCACGCCCTGCACGCTGCCTTTGGCAAGGCTCGAGTCCCTCCACCGCCTGGTAAGCCCGATGCAGAAGAGAGAATCCAAAAGAGATTGTCACATGGCTTCATTTGAGGGGGATGCCAAACATGGATCAGGGGTGTAAACTTAGGAGGCTGGCTCTCTCCAAGAGGACACCCTTAGGGCAGTATCTCCCAGACTTGTCATTCCCTGATAGCTGACAACAGATGAAAATGAGGCCATTGGCCCTGAAGTTACCTCTGGTGCTTGGGAACAGGAAGAAGAGACGAGATTCCCCCTCAGAGATCCCTGTTGTTTAGCCAGACAGTGGCAGCATGACAAAAGGGACAGGTAAGTTTTAAGGACGGAAGCAAGGTAACACGAGCCTCATTGCACTTAGAGGACATGAAAAGTCAGTGTCAGGGAGGGGTTCTTAGGTTGGGAGAGTGTTATAAAGGGGAAGAGGGGCCCATGAAGACGGGAGGGTGGTCTGGGAATGACAGACTCCACTCTCTGGAAAGAGGCCAAGAGCCCTGGTCTCAGATCCCCATTGCTTCCCTTCCTGGGAGAATCATCTTAGGGTATGACAGATCAGACTTCTTAAAATATTCCCTTTGAGGAAAGGTAGGTAGGTAATTAGCTGCTCCCTTGAGACATTGGTATTGGGGTACAAGGTGGGGAGAGTGGTCCTGTACTGGTTGCTAGAGTCAACTTCTGTTTTCAAGACCATATTCTAAAAAAAACTACAGGATTTTTACATCTGCAGAACCATGGCAAGGTCTCAAGAGTTCCCAAGAAAACCTTCCCAGCACCTTGAAGGGGAGTGTGGAGATGGCCATCTGTTCGAGGGCCTTGCTGAGTTGAGGAGGGTGGTCTTGTCAGTCAGTGGGCCCAGGGTCAGAGCAGGGCCAGAGGGAGCCCTGGGCACAAGAGGGGTTACATGGGGGCACCTGGGTGGCTCGGTTAAACGCCCGACTCTTGTTTCCTTTTTTTTGTTGTTTTTTTTTTAGATTTTATTTATTTATTTGATAGCGAGATAGCGAGAACAGGAACACAAGCAGAGGGAGTGGGAGAGGGAGAAGCAGGCTTCCCGCCGAGCAGGGAGCCTGATGCGGGGCTCCATCCCAGGACCCTGGGATCATGACCTGAGCTGAAGGCAGACGCTTAACGACTGAGCCACCCAGGCGCCCCCGACTCTTGGTTTCGGCTCAGGTCGTGATCTCATGGGTTGTGAGATCGAGCCCCGTCTCAGGCTCCACGCTCAATGTGGAGTCTGCTTGAGGATCCCGTCCCTCTGCCCCTCCCCCCACTCTCTCTCAAAATAAATAAATCTTTTTTTTTTTTTTTTTTTTAAAGAAGGGTTTCAGTAGCCCTGCCATATGGAGAATTTAGAAGCTGCCACACCACAGGATAAGTGCAAAGACATTTACATCGTGACTTTTCTCATGGGGAACACTTCAGTAATTTTTTTTCTGAAAGACCAAATTATTTCCAATGTTTTTCTCCATTTTCCAGTGCTCTGTCTGCTTAGCGTGCCCGGGGTAGCTAACTGCTGACTCCAAGAGGCCTGACCGGAGGGACTTGGCTAACCGTGCAGCAGCAGCCTGGATGTATCACAGCAAGTATGAAGTCTAGACGTGAGCAGTATCCTGCCTGGAACCTGTGAGTCACTGGGATCCCTTCCCAAGGAAGAGGATTTCTGTCCTGGGCAGGCTCTGTGCTCCCCGCTGGGATTCTCCAGGGGAACCCCTCAGCCCCTTCCAACTGGGCAAAGGCTGAAGGGCTGAGAAACAGCCAAATGTCTGAAGGGGCATCCAGGATGGACTATCACCCTGGGAACCTCCTCCTCTGAGACCCTGAGTCCCGCTCAGAGCACCCCGAGCCCCGAGTGTGTCTACCCTCACCCTGCAAGCTTGGGGGCGTGGGCTCTCCCTGGGGCCAGTCCTCCACGGAGGTCCTTCTCTGCCGTCACCTGCGCCCAGCCCTGCCCTCCTTCCAGGCCCTTTCCCACTTCTGAAATTACGTGGCACTTAAATTCCTCTGACCTCTCAGCCACCTTATTGATAGTTACCTTTTTTTCTTAATTTTTGATGTTTTGTTCCCCTGTCCAAAAATCTATCCAATGTTCCTGGAGGCCAAAAATCTTCCTACTTCTCTGTGTGTCCCACACAAACCCTAACACATAGTACGGTGCTCCTCTGGGTCCCTTTCTCCTCACTGATCACAGCTTAAATCTTCGCTGGTAATAGTTGTACATCACTTTCACGCATTATCCAAACCAATATTCTTAATCTTTTAAGAGTAATTCTATTCCGTGAGAATATAGTGAAAGCTATGACTCTCTCCCCAGGAAGATGCACATAATCATGTGTAAACAAAATGCTCGTGCTAATTTCAGGGCTCTGCAGCCCCCACGAAGCCTGTCAGCCATTGACCCTAAGCTAAGAGCCCCTGTTTATTTATTTATTTATTTTAAAGATTTTATTTATTTATTTGACAGAGAGAGACACAGTGAGGGAACACAAGCAGGGGGAGTGGGAGAGGGAGAAGCAGGCTTCCCGTGGAGCAGGGAGCCCGATGCGGGGCTCGATCCCAGGACCCTGGGATCATGACCTGAGCCGAAGGCAGACCCTTCACCGACTGAGCCACCCAGGTGCCCCTAAGAGCCCCTGGTTAAACTGGCTCTTTCGACCAAGCTGCCCGGGCAGCTGCCACAAGTGTTGTGACGTGTGTCTTGCAGGTGGGAAAAGTGAGGTTGGGAGAGAGGCTCCTCCAGGCTGCTCTGAGTGCCTCCTTGCCCGGTTCCCGTCTCCTTTGATATCCGTTTTTGCAGATGTGCCCTTAGAAGTGCAAAATCAACACGAGAAATACCTCTTCCATCAGTATCTGTGCGTCAGTGCAGAACCGTAATTCCTGTCATTCTGGCTTTTGTGACGATGTTTGGCTTCTAACGCAGCAGTGCCTGGCAGAGCCCAGCTGCATCCCTTGCCAGCAAGTTTCTCTCCTGGTGTCAGAGAGGAGAGTAGGATCTCAACAACCCGCCTGCTGCCTCGAATCTTTGGTTTTCTCATCAGAGCCCCCCTGCCCCTCACCCCGCTGGCTCCCCCAGGCCAGATGCAGCCAGCAGCAAGTCAGATGTGAGAGCAGCCAGGTGGCCGTGACCACGGCAGGCAGACCTCCGCATCTCGGCCGCTGGTGGTCCTCCGATCTCGGCCTGAGATGCTCCGCACCGATCCGCAAGCCTTTGCTTGGCCAGCCACACGCCACAGGCCTCGGTCCCCGGCAGGTGAATGATGTCGTGAGGAAGGAGACACGCACGAAAGGGCATCAAGCCCACGCTTTACGTAACAGCCCCAGTTTCCAGTGTCCGAGTGTGACGTGTGAAATGGAAGTCCCTACGTGGCCTTGAATGTGGAATGCCTCAGTCACTGCAACAAAAACCAATCCCAACTGCCTGGGGCGGGGAGAGAAAACAGTCCTGCAGCTCCTCCAGGGCCCTGGACCGCGAGTGCCTGCTGGCCACTTGGGCTTCCCCCGGACAGGACAGAGTGTAATAGCTTCAAAGAAAAGCGAGAGTGGTGTTTGTTCTCACACCATTTGCCGCCTCCGAGCAAATGCACTTCTTCGCAGCTCCGCCTGCCCATAGGCTGCCGTGCGATGGATGATGGATGGCCCCCCGCTCCCAGAGGCCGGGGTGATGATGCATGGGGGTTACCTCCCTGCACACCCAAAACGTTCAGACCATTCCTACCCCCAGCTCCAGGGCTTGTGCCAAAATAGGTGTGCACCTTCCTTGAGTTTGCAGGTGTTCACTTATTAAGCGGGGATGGTCCCCCACCACCTGCTCAGAAAAAAGATGTCTTTCATTTCATTTTCTTGTTAGCTTTTTCCTTTGTGCTCTTGCTGGTGTGACCCCACTTGCTGGTGTGACCCCCCCCCACCTCCTGGTAGCTGCTGTGCAGTCTCCGAGGCTACAACCTCCCCCCAAAAACATTCATATTTCACAAGGGAAGAGCCTTACCTACTTCTCCGTTTTCCCACCTCACTTAAGAAAATTCCAGCATTTGGGGAGCCTGGGTGGCTCAGTCAGTGAAGCATCTGCCTTCTGCTCAGGTCATGACCCCAGGGTCCTGGGATTGAATCCAGCATCAGACTGCTTGCTCAGCGGGAAGCCTGCTTCTCCCTCGCCCTCTCCCCCTCACTCGTGCTTTCTCTCTCTCTTAAATAAATAAATAAAATCTGAAAGAAAAAGAAAGAAAGAAAGAAAGAAAGAAAGAAAGAAAGAAAGAAAGAAAGAAAGAAAGAAAGAAAGAAAATTCTAACATTTGACTAGCTGTCAGGGCAAAATATTTGGCCAGAAGGCATAAGAAGCTGCCTGAGGCTGACGTATGAAAACAATGGTGATTAGAGGGGCACGGGGCAGGTCTGCGAGGGAGCCTCACCGGAGGGCCCCTCTCATGCCCCCTCTCTGCCTCCTCGGGGACTCTCCTACCTCAGTGGTTCTCCCCCAGGGACAGTTCTGCCCCCAGGGGACATTGCCAGTGGTGATGTTTCTGGTTGTCACACTTGGGAGGAAGGGGAGAAGCTACGGGCATCGCGTGGGCAGAGGCCAGGGATGCTGCCACTCACCCAACAGTACACAGCACAGCCCCCCACTCCGCCCCACGAAGAACGATCCAGCCCAAATGTTAGTTGCGCTGAAGTTGGGAAACCCGGACCACATCGAGTCAGTCACTCCCACTTTCATACAGCATTCCAAGGAATCTGTGCAATAGATGCACACATCTGGAGATCCAGCCCAGACTTCCCTGAATCCAGACGCCCTGGGGACCCTCCCACCCTGCTTCCCAATCTCTCCCTGGGTTGCCGCTTGAACCTAAATGACCTCAAGTTTCCCTCAAAAATGCACCCCTCTTCATCTCGACATCCCCACTGCTGTATCATTTGCCCCACTTTAGGGCTGGCCCAACTGGGAAAAAGCCCTGGTTTTCTTTCTAAGGGCCTCCCTAGTTTGTAATAGCAAATGGATTATTTCCTCAATACAAGTCTACTCAGGGTGTGACTCAGAGAGCTGCTTTTGTCTGGTCATGAGATGGAGGAGGAAACATTGTGGGGAAATCCCAAATCCTTGGCTACCCCAATTTCCCAAAGTGAGCCTTTCCCCTGGTGTCACTGAAGGGCTTTGGCAGCCTTCTACCTGCGACAAATGAACGAAAAAGACAGATGTGTAAAAACCAGGTCCTTTTCGTGGGACAATAGAAATGCTTTACGAGATCCTTTTAGGGCATCCAGGAATCATTTACTCATCTGTTGCTCGATGCAAGGAGTAGTCTCCTTCTATTCAGAAGAAAGTCACCTTCGTATAAAACAGGCTCAGGCGGAACCCTTGGCAGGGAGAAGAGAGCAGTGAGATCATTCCCGGGCACGGCTTCTAGGGATTGATGATATCCTCAGAGATAGCCACAATCCGGGTCACAGCAGTGCCCGACGGCGGCCTCCCTCCCACCCCGAAGCAGCTCAGGCGGTAGGGACAGGTTTCCAGGCTCCAGGGCCCTGGCTCTCCGCAGGAAGCCGGTTGTGTATTTGCACTGGAGGTGAGGACTTGGGGGTGAGGACTTGGCTCCAGTGCCCTGGGCTCTCGTGGATTAATGTTTCTTCAGAGCAGATGCAGGTACACATCAAATCTGCTACGTGTTGCCTTGTGAAAACAAAGAGACATCTCTTGGCACATCACATTTACCCCGGCTTTCTAGCACTCCTGATGCCATGGGAGTGATTCACCAAAAACAGAGGGTGTCTGTGCTACGCTGAGGATCTATGTTCACCTCGGGGCTCCGGTCTCGTGGGAGTCCGGGCAGCCTGCGTTCTTGTTCTCAGAAACCATGGTCTCAGAGAGCACCTTCTTCCTCAGCCTGATCCTTTAAAGGTGCTTGACTGCTCTAGGGACCTCCTGTTGGACGGTGAGCATCACTCCTGGAGTCTGAACTGCAGATCGTTTGTCAGAATCTGTGGGTGCCCTGAGGGGCCTGGGCTGCCCCGGCTCACAGCTACCATTTACCGAGTGTTGACTCTTGCGAGGGGTTCACTTGTGCCATCTCATTGAATCCTCCCAGGGATCCAGTGCTCATTTTACAAGAAAGAAACTCCACTTCAGCACACCTGGGTCATGGAGACCAGCTAAGGATAAGAGACCAGACCCCCTCCCGCCCCCCTGCATCCGTCAAGCCTTTGCAAGTAAGAGACTTACCGGTTTGATTTTGCAAGGACATTGCTATTCGAAACTCTAGACCTCCCAGTGGGAAAGTGACACCAGGGAAGTGGGTGTGGCTGGCGGGGGTGGGGGAGGGGGGAGCGGGTAGTAAACAACCCAGGATCCGGACTGGGGAGCTGTGTGCTAGGAGAAACCCCACCAGCTGTGACAGCAACTCTGCTTCTATCTCCCCAAGGAAAGCTGAAATCTAGGATTTGGTTTAGTGGGGTTTTCTTTTTTTAATGGGAAATCCTCTAGTTTTACCTGCTGGCAGTTGATTAAAAAACAAACAAAACAAAACTTGTTTAATACCCTGCAGGTGAAGTAGGACGTTTTGTGGGCTGGTTTGCAGTTTATGGAGTAGGCTTTCTGCTAGATACAAACATTCACACGTAGAATAAAATGGGACCCTTTTTTTTCGTGACACATACTCTTTATTAGATGCGTTAAAATTTTCGAAATTCAGAACAAAGTTCTAAAAATATACTTGCTTTGGTATTTTTGTCACTGCATTTATTTTTCATATTAAGCTCACCTTCTACCCATGTGACAGTTTCCACAGTGCACTGAGAGGAAGGATATTATCCTGTCAGCTGTTCACAGGGCAGTGGTGATGCGGGCGCCATCCCTTCCACAGGTGCTCATGAGGACACTGAGGCCGAGAGAAGCCCAGTGACTAATTGGAAGCCCATGACCGTGTGGTGGCAGCCTAAAACCCAGCCAGGGCTTTCCGCCTCTGACAGTGCTGCTCATTCAGGAAGCCGTGAATTTTAGTTTCTTCCCCCAGTGCTTCTCTACCAGTGACCACTCTTCACTCCAGCCACATAAGTTTTTTTTCCAAGTCAGCTCTAGTCATTAAGCAGGAGAGAAGCCATAAAAGCTCCTTGAAGCTAGCACTTAGCTTTTCCTTTAAGGGGCCAAGAAGGCAGAAAGTGATGTCTCTTTACCTGAGCTTGGGGGACCTAAGAGTGAGTGGAAGGAGAAGCCTGAATGCCCTATGATTGTTTGCAACACTGGGGCATGTTTGGGGCAGGGGGCCTGTGGCTTTTTCCAGATGGTGCCCAACTTTCTCGGAGGGAGCAAGGTCCACACAGGTCTGACTCCAACACTTGATCTTTATCCATACTGACACATAACTTAGGCAACCGTCCTAGATCTGCAGACTGATTTCTCCCTGATACCTTTGTTCTATCAGGACAACGACATAACTCAGGCCATTTTGCGTCGGGCACAGGTCACCCCCAACTAATTTGCTATAATCCCTTGCTTATCAATGCCTTATTACCAGGGACTGAGTTGAGTTCCTGTAGGACAGGCCTCCATAGTTGTTAAACCTTGATCAGCCCTCGGACTTTAATTGGTTTCTTCTTCTTTTTTTAAGATATATTTATTTGAGAGAGCGCACACGTGGGATTGGGGTGGGGTAGGAGGGTCAGAGGGACAGGGAGAGAGAATCTCAAGCAGATTCCACGCTGAGCTCTGAGCCAGACGTGGGGCTTGATCACACGACCCTGAGATCACAACCTGAGCCGAAACCAAGAGTTGGACACTTAACCAACTGAGCCACCCGGGTGCCCCCCTATTTGGCTTCTTCTTAAAAGGCCTAAGCCCTTTTATCCTGTAATGAATGTTGCAAAACACTTCTGAACAAAACATAATCTTTTTATGAGGTAGTAATTACCTCATGCTATCAATTACATGTTAATAATATGTAGAAAGAGTAAAGTGAAGTGGGCATTTCTTCTGTTAAGAAGGTTTTCCAGGTAGTGCGAGAACCTTTCCATATAAGGTACTTCTCACTAGATGGTGTAAAGAGCATCCCGGGCCTAGAGGCCCACGCATTTCATCACCTCTACAACTGTTTGTAAGAGACGATGCATGGAGAAATTCTATTATTGGGGAGCTCCAAAAGATGACATCAAGGGGAACCACAGTACATATATGGAGTCAGATGGCCTGGTATGTGATATCCATCCTTGTACCAGCTCACGGAGTGACAGAAGACAAATCGTCCTCCCCCTCCAGGCCCTGAGCAGGAGCCTCAACTCTCAGACAAAATGACCTTTGGGGGCAAGAAGGTCCAAGTGAAAAGGGCAAAGAAGAATAACATCTACTAAGAACCCAACGTGTTGCCAGGCCCCATCTGTGGTATTATTACACGAAGTCTCTCATTTAATCCTCACAGTGGGACATGTGGATCCACACCCACAGCCACGTGACCAGTAGGTCAATCCAAAACTGGGTCTGGCGGCCCCTAAAGTTGAGCTCCTTCCACAACACAGTTCAGTGCTTCTCAAACTCTGTCGGTGAAGCATCTTCAGCAAGAGAAAAGACTAATACCTTCGATTCAGTTGTTCAGAATGCCCACGACAAAGTACCACAAACGGGGTGGCTTGGGCAACAGAAATTGATCGTCTCACAGTTCTGGGGGCCAGAAGTCTGAAACCGACAGTCGGCAGGGGCAGCGTTGGCTCCTTCTGAGGCTGTGAGGAAGACTCTATTTCAGTCCTCTTCCCCAACTTCTGGGGGTTTGCTGCCAGTCTTTGGCATTCCTTGGCTTGTAGACACATCACCCCCATCTTTGCCTCCATCTTCACGTGGCATTCTCCCTGGGTCCATGTCTATGTGCAAATTGTCCCTTTTTCAAAGGACCTACCCTACTCCAGTACTACCTCCTCTAAACTAATTACCTCTGCAATGATCCTCTTTCCAAAATTAGTTCACATTCTGAGGGACTAGTGTTTAGGACTTCAAGATATTTGGAGGGCCACAACTCAATCCGTAACACTACCCACTTCAGGAGTCTGATGTCTTTGAAATGTTGTGCATTATCTTTAAAATTCAGGCAAATTGAGTGCTCCACTCCATTGTTACCTCACTATTTAATATAAAAACATTTTCCAAAAGCCTGTGAGTAAAATTAGTGATCCACAAAGCTGCTCCATATTGATCCTAGGAATCCAAAACCCCATTGCCAGGCCCCTATCCCACACTTGTTCCTGTCCTTCAAGGAGGCTCATAGCAAGTGTGAAAGTCCCAAGAAGCAGAGACGCTTGGAAGGAGGCAAAGGCATATTTAACCTACACAAGTGTGAAGAATACTGACTTAGACAGGGCTGAATAAGAAACCACGCAAATTAAATACACAGGGAAAATATGGACCATCCCTGACCAGAATCAACGATGAACCAGCCCAGTGTGGAAACGCTTTGCGGAGAGCCCTGTTGGAAGTGCACATCTGTTTCTCATTCCTTTTTAAAGGAAATCAGCGTCATATAAGCACTGTTCATCCTGTTTCCCCAGCACAATGGCTTTTGAAGAACATGCTTTTGAAGTTCAGGTACCGTGGTGTTTGGGGACAAAGATGACGGTTGTGGCAGTAATAGGCTTCATAACACACTGATCAGATTCATATTTTTCTATTACAGTAAATGCGCCTCAAGTAATAGAACTTACCAGCAACACTAACCACGGCCATACTGTTCTTTTATTTGCAAAGAAATAACATTTTCAAAAGTGACAAAGGACTCTGACAAAGGCCCAGCAGCGGGAGTGAGAATGACTCAGTGGCAGAAAGGCCTTCTCGGTGTGGCTAGCTAGCTTCTTGCCCCACTTGGTTCCTGCCTGGAAAGTGGGTTGAGCCGATGCTTGTCCACACCCGGAGGGCCCACTGCCAGCCCCGCGGGGCTGCACTCCTGCCCGGTCCCGAGCCAGAGAGAACCTCTGACGGACAGGGCTCAAAGGGCAGCCCCAGGAACCTCGACAGCATGGAAAAAGAGGCAGCCTTCTGCTTCCATCACTTGAAAACACGGAGACCACCCTGTTCCTGTCTCTCTATTAGGAGAAATATAAACTCTACAAAGGCATTCACTGTCCGCTTCGAAGAAATGTCCGTCAAAGTGAGGCGCCAGTCAAGGAGAGGACATCTCCGCAGAAGGGGTAGCCCACAGGGTCCGGCCAGCGGACAAGCCTGGAGAACACACCTAACCTGGGTTATTGCTCAGGGCAGCTGTGAAGCTGCAGCTCCATTCAGGAGAAATCCCTTCCCATCCCTGGGTTCTAGAAGCTATGCTCAGCAAGCACAGAATGCCAAGGGGCACGCCTGGGAGACTCCATGTTAGCCAATGTGGGTGACCCGACCCTTGGGTAAATCATGTGAGGACAGAAGAGGGTGGTCCGCAAGGGAGGGAGGGCCAGGAGATCTGAAGAGCCGGAGCCCGCTGGGGCCCTGAGCCCCCTTCAGCAAGAAAGCAGCGCTCCCGGGCCAGCAGTGACAGTTCCCATCTCTCGGGAGATGAGCTCGTCTCGGAAGCAAGACAATTTCATCAGGTTTTTCCACGGCCCAGAGAGAATATCTCATGAGGCTGCCCCACTCCCTCTGTCCTAATTCCTCATCTGCCAGAGCTATTGCAGTTTCCTGGTCATCCTAATGGGAGGCAACGCTGGAAAGGTGTCCACTGGGGACAGGCAACTGGCGCTGGGCCTCAGGACACCGACACTGAAATGAAGCAGAAACTGTAAATGATTTCTAAAGGTTGTGCTGTCTTTCAGTTCTCTCCTCTCAGATCCCAGCCTGCCCGCCCTCTCCCCAGCCAGCCGCAAGGGTCATCTCCCTGGCAGCTGAGGCCGACAGAAGGAGCCAGACGCCCTGCCAGGGCCTGGAGCCCACTGGCCCGGGGGCCCTGCGTGCACTCTGGACCCCATTTCATGCTGCCCGCCCTGCATTCCACACGCTGGTGAGAGCTCCGGGAAGATGCACATTTTTAAAGCAATAGCGTCTTCGGGTTTGTAAGCCTAGTTTCTGGTGAGTTCAGTTTGTGTGAATTATTGCCCCAACAGCTTATGAATTGCCAGGGAAGAGATAAAAATCTAGTGCCCGGATGGGCAAGGTAGAGGAGCAGGTCCCCAAGCACAGCGCCCCCACCCCTGGGCTCTGGGACAGCAGGTGGCCTTGCCGTGCACCTCTGACTGGCTGCCCCTCCTAACAGTTTCTCTTGTGCCCCTCAGAGTTTTCTGAAAGCCGGTGGAATTTCCAAAACAAGATGAGACAGAAAGCAGGACCCAGCCCAGTGATAATGGTGAAAAATAATGGCCCCTAAGGGGGAAAAGGGGGCAAAGTGGTGAAGTTCTGTATAATGTAAATGCATTTTGGGAAACGCCTGAAAATGACTAGGGCAGAACACCATGCTGGTTACGTTAAAAAAAAAAAACCAAAAAACTAAAAAACAAGGGGCACCTGGGTGGCTCAGTTGGTTAAGCGTCTGCCTTCAGCTCAGGTCATGATCCCAGGGTCCTGGGATCGAGCCCCACGTCAGGCTCCCCGCTCACTGGGGAGTCCGCTTCTCCCTGTCTCTCTGAAGCTCCCCCTGCTTGTGCTGTCTCTCTCTTAAATAAATAATTTTTTTTAAAAAGAAAAAAACAAAAACAAAGCAAAACCTCCAAAGAGAGGAAGAACTCTTGGTTATGATGCTCATTCCCTTCCCTCCAGTCCTCATCCCTCAGGGTACTGCCTCCTAACCAGGCAATTAATACGTGGTTGGGGCAATAACTCACACAAACTGAACTCACCAGAAACTAGACTTACAAACCAAATGATACTATTTGCTCCGCTCCCCAGGGGGACATTCGACAAGGCTGGAGACATTTCGGTCGCTGCGCTAGGGGATGCCAGTCGGGCATCTAAAGGGTTATGAGGCCCCCACCAACCCTCCCACAACACCCACAGCAGCCCCCACGGCCAAGCTGTCAAGCCCAAAGTGTCAGAGCGCCCCTTTTGAGAAACTGCAGAGAAAGATTCTCTGATCTCTCACCAACTCGCTTGCAGCCACACCAGACAAAGTGTATGTGGGCGATTCATGACGAGGGAAGGCTCAGTAGTGGCTGAGAACATGCACCAATTCCTGGACTGTTAAACATGAGTTCTCAGCGGATGGGCGATGGGCTCTAGTGAGTGAGCCCCCTTCCCCGACCACCATCTTCTGAAGTCCATTAAGCGGCTAGCCACTCGTGGTGTTGCTCTCGAGTTAGAGGCCAAGGGGGTTCCATGGACCCCGGGTCCTCCTAGAACTTACTGATGGAGAGCAAGGACAGGCCAGCCAGGGAAAGACGAGACGGATAAATAACAAAACTGAAATACAGGCCACGCCGATTGCACAAGCCAAGCCGGAAGCTGAGTCCAATGCTGATAAACGCGGAGGGGAGGACAGAGTGCTCACAGGTAAGGATGGTGGCATCCTAGGAATGTACGGGAAGGCCGGGGAAGGGCGGCCATGTCACCTCCGTCCCCCCCGCCCCCTACGTTCCCTGCAACACGCGCCGTGCCCTGCGCCCCCGGGGCAGGCCTTCACGGAGGGCACCGGCCCCGCGCTCCAAACACGCGCAGTCACGTCGGACCGAGGACTCGCGCGCTAATAAGCAAAAGACGAAAATGTCCTATGGGGAGGTACCGCAAGCCCAGGTTACGGTGTTCCTCGGCAGGAGCGCTGCCTGCACGTGCTAGAACTTGCACGTGACCTGGGCCTTGGAGCCTGGGCGCTGCCGGGGGAGCTGAGCTTGCCCGAGCCCAGCCCCCGGCGGCCGGCGGGGAGGGGGTTGTTGGTTGTCCTGCTGCCAAGAATCTCTGTAAAGGGGCTTCTGGCTTAAAGGATTTTGTCCTGGCTTGTGTTTTGGTCACTCAACAGAACCTTCCGTGCTCCGTTTTTCTCCCCCCTCTTTCCCAGCAGTAAGGCCGTACCTATGCTTACTAGGAATCACGCACCGTGGGCAGCCCTGCGGAGCTTAATGGCGAACCGATCAACGTCGGTGCTGCCGGCGGTTATGACTCACAGGCTACCAGGTGTTGCTTCCTTTCCCGTGCCTCTGCCTCACTCAGAAACAGCAACTCAGAAACCTACCCAGACGACAAGTCGTATGCTTTGAAGAGGTACTAATATTTCGGCAGCCTCAACATTTCCCAGGACCAAATCTTTACCAGCGCTGCTAACGAGTAGTCAGATGGACTGCCCTGTGAGCTTTCTCCTCTGACAATGAACTCACAGAAAGGTCAGCAGCCGGACACAGAAAGAGGAGAAGGGTCCTGAATACACACAGACAGTTTAATCACCCGTGAAGAAATCCAAGAGTTGACTGAAAGTGCTTTGTCAGGGAGAGAAGGGAGGCCCCTGCCCTCAGAGAAAGGCCAGGAAGGCTGGAGGTCGCTTTGGCTGCCCAGACGGTGGCTGACCGCAGAGGCCGCCGTGGACACACCAAGGGCCTGCTGGGGATGGCGGTGCGGAGATTCAAAAACAGGAGGGCAAGGAGAGCCGGCACTTTCCAAAGGGCCTGGCAATCAAATGTTCCCTAGAAAGAAGACGAAAATTGAGCTCAATAGGAAGGGAAGACATTGTTTTTAAAACCACCACAATTACTTAAGACTTGGTTAGTCCTTCAAGCTTCTGTCCATCAGGTCTGTCATTTGATTCCAGACTCCTCAGAGCATTTGAAAGACTGGTTTATTCAGATTTCATCAATGTCCCTTAGTTGCATTTAAAAAATCAAGGTCAAGCTATGTTGATATGCGAAAGGGAATTTAGATGAATGAGGGCTGGCTCACAGGCTCTGGCCCTGTAATTACTTTCTTTGTAAGCCTGAATACCCAATCAGATGGATGCCTTCTCAACACTTTTTGTCATATTTATGGAACACCTTTAAACAATGGAATCTGGAAACTCCAGCAACATCTGTATCCAAATATATCCAATCCTGTTTATGTTTTTAATTGGAAATCAAACAATTTTAGATGAACTCATCTATGGTATCATTGCAAATGCATATTTTTCGGTAATTCTTGAGAGCATTTTGCAAACCATTAAAGTAACAACATCATGCTTTACCTTTAAAAGATATTTCTCAGCTGTGATTACTATTGGAATGAAATCCGGGGTGGCATTCAAAAAAGACTGCAGTATAAAAAGGTTTGCATAAGAATTCTGATTCCATTAGAAAACCATTCCTTAGGCCAGTTCTTCCATTCCTCACTGGCTCATGTAGTATGGTTGTTTTTTTCTCATTCCAGTTAAAGATGCAATTCATTAAAGAGTCTTTAACTTAATTAAAGCAAAGCTTTCTGTTAAGGTTATCAAGCATTGATGGGCTTCTAATCGGACATTCTCTGCGGGCTGGAGAATGCCACTTTCAAACCCTCTGATTTTGTATGAAGCCACTCGCCTTTCTACACAAAGACTTTCATTTCTGTAGTCTGGCCTAGTAAAATGTTAATTCCTTTACGCTCAGCTTGGTTATTTTAGGCCCAGATCTATGGGCCCAGTAATTTCAGTAAGAGGATGATGTGTACAGAAGGAAAGGTGCGCTGTTTTCATTTCATCCTTGGTGATTAGAAAATACTTAAACCAATGAAGGATTCCCATCACCTGGAGTTTCTTAGGAGAAAATGACTTTGCAAGACATGTGGGAATTGTCAAGAAAAGAGTTTTCCCTTGAAATGATGTGTGGGTACACAAGAGAAGTGCTGGGCAGGATAGCAAGAGGAAGTGGTAACCCGGCCCGTGAGGAAATGAGTAGATGTTTTGAAGGTTAGATGAACAGGAGACCAGTGCACATTTTCCTCATTTACCTTCTCATTTTAGAAAGTGGCGGAATTCGGGTACATCTTGATTGTTCCGGATAATAAAGGATACATGAGACATGAATAGAAAAACCACCAATGGTGAGTAAAATAAGAAAACCAGGGATCACTTTTTCTTTTCCCTGTTTATTAACATTCACACCAAACTGTATACTTTGTTTACCATGGTCGTGTGGTATCTGATGTCACAAGCCACAGCATATAAAATCGCAGAGGCCACGACAGGCAGGAAGAGAGGCCTGGCCTTGTTGTCTGAGTAATACAAACAGCCCAGTGTGCTGGATGTGAGCCTGGGTACTGCCGCCTGCTGAGCCCAGCTCTGGAGCCCTCGGGCCACCACCGCACTTCTTCCCCTGCCTCTGCCTGCCCCCTAGTGGACAAGCTTGGGAAAGCGCGGGATTCAGCCCGGGAGCGGGGGGTGGGGGGGCAGCTTTGTGGGGACTGAAATATGGCTCCCTGAGAGCGTGCCTCCCCCAACCCTCCTCCCAAGCGCTGTCTGTGGATTTCCTGGAGAATCAGAGCTCGGCCTGGATGCCCTGGGGTCTCCCTGGGATGGACACCTCCACTTCCTGTGTCATTTTCCTGGGGCCTTTGTCTATCTCTGCCCGCCCCGATCCCCAACTTGCAGTCGTCTTCCCTTGTGCAGTCTCCATAGGAGACTAATGATTCCTTCTCTGGGTCCAACCACTGTAGAGAACCACCAGGGTGCTGTACTATCAAACATGTTCCCACTATGGGAGCCTCTTGTGCCTCCTGTATGTCCAGAGAGGCTTCATTTATTTGTCAGAAACCTGCTAGATGCCCAGCCCTGGAGACATGGAAGAAACTAGGCCAAGGTTCCCACCTGGAGGAGCTCACAGCCCAGGGAAGGGACAGCTCATCCATCGATGGCCATGTGATCAGGTCTGTGCCACCAGGAAGGTGTAAGCGCTGTGCCGTGGGAGCAAAGGCGGTAGCGGAAGAGGCATTTGAATTTGTCACGGGTGCTCGCCACAGCACGGTTAGTCCAGCAACTGCTTTGTTCAAATGACTCAGGAAAATACATGAGGCTGGCACAGGCCGTCCTGATACCACCACACACCTCTAGAGTACCCTGGCCGCGCTGGGGATTTTCACCTCGGCCCGAGTCACAGTGTCCGCAGAGGCAGACGTGGCCGGGGGCTGCCTTAGATGACGCACTGCATGATTTTCCCACTGTGGCAGCCCTCGGCTCCTGCCCACACTCTGCTCTGCTTTGCTCACTTCAAGCCTTCCTTAACTTTTCTGAAGCTCCCCGTTGTCCACGTTGGTGATTCACAGATACGGAAGACCTAGAAAGAAAGAAAAGATAATTATCTCAAATGACTCAGGAGCCCTCCTAGACTCTGTGATCTCTGTGTAGACTTTCACTTGAAAAGCCTGAGGGTAATAATATTGTCATTTGTGTAGGCAAAGCTGGAAGGAAACAGATGAATGTTCTAAACTCCTGCCTCTTGGCAGAAATTAGTGTAGAGAAGACAGACTCTCAGCCCTGGCCTGACAGCTGAGGTGAAGGCCTCTCAACCAGAGGTGAAGGTACCTGTAAAGAGTCCCAGAAGATGACAAGTTCCTGGGGTGAGGGCATCACCTTGCTCCTCTTTCTGTCTCAGTTTCTGTTTCTGTCTCTGTCTCTCTCTCCCTCTGAGGCAATAAATGTTTATGGGAAGAATGGCTGCCACCCTGAGTCCTGTCAGGCTACCTGGGAAAGGAACAGGGGTTGGGAAATGAAACCACTGGCAGGCCTTAGACTTGTCGGCTGAAGATTCATGAACAAACAAGGGGAAGCGACCTACCTGCTACAAAACTGCTAAGAGAGATGACACTCGAGGAAGGGTGGGAATCCCCGAAGGGAGAGGAGAGGAGAATGGATTATGCTCCATTGTAGGCTGCCTGACAAGTTGTCCACACTCGGAGGAAAGCACATGCCCCTCCGTGGGGCAGGAACAGCAGCAGGGGCAGCCAGAGCACTGTGGGCACCGCGCCCCTGCGGGGAGGGGTGAGGCTGAGGCAGCAGGCGGTGCCCGGGATAAGGACTGCAGGGCAGTGCTGGGCGCGAGGGGGCAGACACTGGCCCCCCTGAGAAAGGGGTCAGGGGGTTCTCTGCCCAGGTCAGCCCTTCACCCTGGCACAAGGCCCCAGGGGGGCAGAGCTGATGTGGCTGGAGAGTGTGGAGGAGGTGGGAAGGCAGAGCCAAAGAGCTCTGGGGACAGACCTGAAATCTGTGGCTTTCCCTGAGGCTGTTGGGGCCTGGAGGAAGGGAAGCGACACACAACTATACATGTTGTGCATTCTGCAAACTTTATAATGAGTCTAAAGACATTCCACCAGCCTGTTTTAGGATGGTGTACATTCAGATTCTCTTCCCGTGCCCCAGTTTAGTTTCCATGAAATCCTCATTCTCCTCGCATTTCCCCCCATGGACCCTCAAGAGCACTCCTAATTCCTTCCTTCTCTCAATACATACTAACTGAAGGCCCGCCCTTTTCCGGGTCAGGCTAGGTACCAAGAATATGATGTCAGCGGAAACAGACACAGCCCTGCCTTTATGGCACTTCCACGGTAGAAAAGGAGAGACCTTGATCGAATACCCACACAAGTTAATGTGACACTGCAGTGCGTGGAGCTCTGAGGCTATAATAAGGGGTTTGGTTTAATCAGAGATGTCAGGGAACTCTCTGAGGAAGCGATGAGTGAAATAAAATCTGAAGGAACAATGGGATTAACCAGGCCAGCTGGTCCTGAGCCTCTCTGTGGAGGGACGCTGTCTGTGTCTTCTCGGCCATGGAGAGACTCAAGTGTGACCAGAGCACAGACAACAAGGCAGGCAGGAGGCACGACAAGGCTGGCCTCGAGACGTGGCCTGGGGAGCCACTGAAGGGTTTAAGCAGGTGGGCCATGTGATCAAACAGGCACTGCAGAAGGATTGTCCCAGCTGCCCTGCAGAGAAGAGCATGGAAAAGGCCACAAGTGGATGTCCATGAGACCAGTTAGGAAGCCGTTACAGGTGAGTTCGAGACCAGGAAGAGAGCAATCCTATTTAGGATGCACAATTGTCAAAACATGGTGATGGAATAGATAGGCTTACAATGTACTCTATGCCTGTGCGATCTTCCAACCTCCCCTGCAATAAGCCCTCTCTTCATGGCTAGATGACTATCTGAGACACAAATACAACATTCTCTTTGTCAGGTTGTCCTTAGGGATGCCTTCATGATTCCTCGCTAGTTTTCTCTAAAAATGAAGTGAGGGAAGGCCCATGATGCCTGGAACATATCAATTCAAAGGTCACGAGGTGAAATGATGATAACAACTCAGATTAGAGGACTGTCAACTTCCAAGCTCCCCTGACCTTAGCGGAAGGGCTGAAGGGTTGGGACGAGACCAAGAGAGCTTAACAACACCAAGGGCATCTGTAGCGTTAGATGGGCTGATCAAGTGCTTGAAACTCATGTACTGTCCAATTAATCGAAGAATTCTTCTACGACACACTTAGGGGATGCTTTCATAAGATTCCTGCATCAGCTGGGAATGCACCTAGCTACCAGATGCCCTCCTGCTAGGATCCTTGCTTCTACAACACAGCCATGGATCCATCTCAGGAATGGTGTTTTATCTCTGTGCTGGGCTAGGCATCAGGGACTGGAAGATGAAGAAAAGTGTCCTGCCCTCCAGGAGTTGCAGCCTCACAGGTCCATCAGTCAGGACAGCACGGTGTGGCGTGTGACAGCACGGGCAAGGGGTAGGAGCTCTGCCCGGAGGAATTAGGGAGGTTTTCCAGAGGGCACATCTAAGCCAGATGTCAAGGGGTGAGCAGGAATTTATCTGGAGAAGCGGAGACTGGTTGTTTCAGGCAGAAAAAAATAGCTTATACAGAGACAGCTAAGAATGAGGTGTGACCAAAAAGTGACGGCCCAGGGCTGATAGTAGGGCTGTAGCAAGAGGTGAGACTGGAGACCGCACTGGTGGGTCACACGGGCTCTGAACTACCTGCTTTGGACGTTAGTGTTAGCATTTCTATTGCTGCATAACAAATTACCCCAAAACTTAGGTGTTTAAAACAACAAACATTGGGGCGCCTGGCTGGCTCAGTGGGTTAAGCGTCTCCCTTCGGGTCAGGTCATGATCCCAGGGTCCTGGGATCAAGTCCTGCGTCGGGCTCCTTGCTCAGCAGGGAGCCTGTTTCTCCCTCTGCCTCCCTGCCCCCCTGCCTGTGCTCTCTCCCCCCTCACCAAGTAAATAAATAAAATCTTTAAAATAAATAAATAAAACAACGAACATGTATTATCTCACTATTTCTGTGGGTTAGGAATCCAGGCATAGCTTAGTGGTCCTCTGACTCAAGGTCTCACAGGCTGCAATCAAAGTGTCAGCCAGGGCTGTGGTCACCTCAAGGTTCAGCTGAGGGAGGGTCACCTTCCAGGCTCACTCACGTGGCTGTCGGCCAATCTCAGGTCCTTGCTGGCTTCTTGCTGAAGACATCAGTTCCTTGCCACATGGGCCTCTCCATAGGGCAGCTCAGAACATGTCAGTTGGCAGAGAGAGAGAGATGGAGAGAGGTTGAAAGACATAGTCTTTTTTAAACCTAATCTCAGAAGGGACATCCCATCACTTTTTTTATTCTATTTGTTTAGAGTCACCAGATCCAACCCACATGCCCACAAGTGAGGGGGGTTACACAGAGTGTGAATACTAGCAGGTAATGATCCCTGGGGTCATTTTAGAGGCCACCTACCACACAGAGGAGAGCTATTTAAGACACGATCCCAGCATCATCCCATTCTGCATGAATTATATAGGGAGACATATAATTTCACTGCATATTAGTTTGTTTTTGTTGATGGGTACACTCTGGTCCCTAGGAGCCCTGAAGAACAATGTGCTTCATTTCACGTCTCTCTCTAAGGATTTTATACAACCTACTTGGCACTCACGCTGTTATTATTAGATGGATTCAGCCAAAAGCTGCCTGTGTGGGTAGAGATAGGTGGGAAGGTAGGGAGGCAGAGAAAGGAAGTGATCAGGACCCCAAATTGAATCAAGAAAAAGGTCACACGCCAACTGAAAATTAGAAATGAATCTGAGTGGAACTAAGTATCGTGGTTGACAGCTCATACACGACAGCTCGTACACGCGATGCCAACTTGCCACAGCTTGGCAGCGGACCTTGGTTTTCCCATATGCAACTGAAAATAACTAACATTCATCCTGGGGGAGTGCCGCTGAAATAAGTAATACTGGGAGCTGTACCTCACTGCTTCTTCAAGCTGGAAGCAGTCTGCAATTACTTAGCTGAAATTAGACACAAATTAAGTTGCCACTTCCGGAACCCTTTCTCCTGTACTATATCACAAAACAGAAACTGATTTTTGAACTCTGACAGTTTCAATTTTGTTTCTTTTCTTGCAAATAAACGTGCTATCCCACAATATCCACAATGGCAGATTATTGACACTAACCTCTTCTGAGACCTCATCTCTTCAGAAGTCTGGTTTTCTGATTTTCAGCCCTGGGTGTAATTGCTATGGACAGAGTGACAGGCTGGTAAGAGTGACTAGAGGGGAGAGCAACTTGCCCACATTTGAAGTATACTGCATTGGGGGGGGCAGGGTGGAGGAAAGAGGACTAGCACAGAATTATCCCCAGAGATGTATGTGGATGGCTCTGCTCCCACTTTTTTTGCTCGTCTGAAAGCTCTCAGGGTCTGCATCCTTTTAAACACAGAAGTTCTCCTATGTTTTTAAAAGCAAAACAAACGTACATGAGAACAAATAATAATAATGATATCTTGAGGGTCTCCCCTCAAACTTGGCTAAAAGGGAACTGGCATATAGATAATGTAGGTGTTTGGAGGTTTTCTGTTATGAAAGAGCCCCTGGATTGTATTATCTCCTTAATAAAACACCATCTTCCTTGACCTGCCATTGGAAGAAGCGAATGAATATCGAAGAGCCCAGCTGTGCTGGAACCTAGGAGGCTGTGGCAGCTTTCAGGGTACATTGCTTCTCCATAACTTTGAAGTCCAACCTCCCTTTGCAGAAGGCAAAGAGTACTTTCTTCCCGTTGTTGGAGACATTAGTCATGGATGAAGCTCATTTAAAACTACCCCGCACCCCTTTCACCAACCCCACACATTCCCACCCTATATTCTTATTATGATCTGGTGAATCTTAGAAGTGACGAATTAAATAGTTTCCAGGTAAACTTTTTGCCTCCATGAAGGTTTTCTTTTGCTTTTTTTTTTTTTGTTTCCGTAAGTCTTAAAAAAGAAAGCTAAAAGTCACCTAAGCAAACCCTTAAGATGGTGAATCTCGACAGCCTCACTTTAATTTGGGGGGTTATTTCATGCCTAGTTTAACTTTTTAAATTATTTTTAGTATCTCCTTTTCCAGACTTCTTTGGGCTTGGGGAAAAAATGGAATGAAGTTAAATGAACTCAAAGTAAATTGAGTAATCCGAAATGAATTGATGTCAGCAATGATTCTGCAAGCAGCTCTCTCCCACATCACATCTCCTGGGAGTGGTGAGCTCAGCACTGCATTTATTCTGACAGAGGAAAGCACACACACAGACTCTGGCTGGCCCAGACCAGCTGAAAATTCAAGGCAATCACCCTCTCTGGACAACTTTCTGCCTTCCCAGCATTTATGCCCTGAAAAATCCCTGTTTGAGGAAGGACTTTCCTTTAAGTCCTAGCAGGACAAAGTCATACCCTTAACAGTGACAACCTGAATGGCAACTTGGCAGAAGGGCTCCATTTTCCCGGTTTCTCCAGCCCACTGATCCAACCCTCCGAAAGGCCATCCCACGTTAACTCATTTGGGAAAAGATAACCTCCAAGTTGAACATTCAAAAGATGGCAAAGTGGAGGAAGGACTGAGGGGATCAAAGAGGCAAAATCAAAATGCTGAGATCTCATTTATTTTCACCATCAGGGAATTTTTGATTAGCCTCCTTTTTTCTTCCCAGATTTCAAAAAAAAAAAAATCCTTAAGTTCTGAGGAGGGACTCTGCAGCAGGAAGAGGAATAAGATCACAGGATGAGAAGAAAAAAGGCTGCACATGTTCTCTCCCCACGTCC
>NW_022589713.1:2240359-2334497 GCF_004348235.1 Phoca vitulina | reverse complement strand
CCCCCCCCCCCCCCCCCCCCCCCCCCCCCCCCCCCCCGCCGCCCATCACAGCCCCAACACGCACACACACAGGGCGGGCTTGTACTAGCAGGTGACGCCTCACACCTCCCATTCCCCACCCCTCGCCAGATACAGGTCTTCAGTGACCTTAGAAATTTTCGTTTGATCGGGAGTGTCGTTTTTCAGAGGAAAGCCCGCCCCCGCCCCGCTGCCCTCGTCCACGCCGGGAGAGCGCTTCCATCTGCGCTCGGACAGAACCGCCTCTCTGTGCCGCCCAGCACGTCCCGTCCGAGGGCGCCCGGGCCGGGACACGCCCTCCCGCGCGGGGAGCAGCTTTCCCAGGGGTCTTGGGAGAGGCTCTGGCCTTTCCTAATGAGGGCCGGGAGCCTCCCCTGTGGGCTCGTTCCTGGCAGGCGCTCCCCCTCCCGGCGGGGAACCCCGATTTCCCCACCGCGGACGGGAGGGACTCGCTTCTGCTCCCGGCACAGCCGCTCAGGCGGCCGGGGCCAGCGCATGCGTGGAGAAGGCCGCGTCCGCTCTGGGCTCCCCGGCTCCCGGGCTCCCGCGGCCGGCGGGCGGCGCATGCGTCAGCGGTGGGGCCGGGGGCGAGCCCGCGGAGAATGGAGCTGCGTGGGTCAGGCTCTCCTCCCGTTTCCTGGCTTCACCTCGGGGACGCTGCACCGTTGAAAGAGAGCCACAGAAAGCTAAAGGCACAGGCTCCTTACAGGGCATCTGCTTCATGCCTCCATTTTACAGATGAGGAAATTGATCCAAAGAAGGGGTGGGAAGTGACCAAAGCTGCATTTCTGAATTCTGGCACCTGGGACCAGATCCAGCTCTTGTTGGCATGGTTTAGGTACTCCTTCAGTGAGCATTTATCAAGCTCCTGGATGCGGTGTACTAAACGTATGTATGGTATGAAAGATAACCACGGATACATCAGAAGCAGTGTAACCATGGGTGCCCCAGACTTGGGCATAGAATGAACAGCCCTGGGTTTGATTTTGATGATTTGCCGGACTACACCATGAGCTGCTTGGCCTTAGTCAAGTGGTTAACCTCTCTGAGCGGTAGTTTCGTGGCCTGCGTAAAGGAGATAAAATAGGACCTACCTGCTGGGTGGCAGAGTTTAAAAGATTTAAGGTGCACATTGCTTAGCACGGCCACTGCGCGGGGAAGGCACTCAAATGAGTGCTCATGCAATATTTTGAGAGGTAGCAGTGGTAGGCACTTAGGCGTTCATGAGACCATGACGATACTCGTTTCCAGACAGAAGTCATGCAGAACAAGAGGGAAGGTACTTTCCCCTGTGCAGCACTCGGGGAGACTCACACAGGGTGACATGACCTGGCATTACAGAGACAAGAGGAAATGGGCTCTGTTTATCTTTCCACCAGCTGCTCCCACCCACCCTCTCCTCTTCCTCTGTTTCCAACTCTCACTGTGACTCATGGTGGCTACAGAGATACATCAGGCCCTCTTATCAGAGTGAAATGCGTTCTGCAAAGGTGGTTTAATTTATGCTTGAAGTCCTATTTTATTACAGGGGCCTCTCTCCTCTTTTTGCAGGCAGGGTAGGCGCAAGAAGGAGCAATCGATTTGAGTGAAGAAGAAGGAACGGTGTTTAAGTACCTAAGGTGTCAGATTGAAGGAGTCTAGGATCAGAGATCATCAGAGTTGAAGATCATCTGGGACAACGCCCTCATGTTAATGAAGGAGCCTTGAAAAACTGTAAAAGGTAAAAAGACATCAAGCTTTAGATTCAAGTTAGAGAGCCCTCATTTTCTGTGTCCTCATAATTCATTCATCCATTCATGCTCACTGCTTTAGGGGTACATTATATACTGCCAGGTACAAGGTTCTGTCTCAGTAAGCAGAGAAAGGGAAAAGGAAAATAGGAACCCAGAAGGATTCCCAGCTTCTCTGTGCAGCTTCATGGATAGTGGTGCCATTTACTGTGATAGTGACTGGACGAATAGAAGCTCCTCTGAGATGAAGATGGCATGTTTTGAACACATTTTTTTATGTGCATGGGACTTTCAGGGATGACCTCCAGAGTGCAGTTAAGAACATGGGTGCCAAGCCCACCAGAGAGAGGCCTGAAAGTGTCCCCTGGGAAATAGTCAACACAGAGGTCGTCACTGAGGCTGGGGCTGGGCTGAGATGGTCCGGAGAGAGCAGGCCCAATGGGAAGATCATGGGATGGATGAGAAGTGAACCTGACAGATACCAGCTCCTAAGTGTCAAATAGGGGTCCTGAGGAGAGGGCAGAAAAGTGAGAAGAAAACTAGAAAAGAAAATGGCATCAAGCAGTCCAAATGAAGAGGTTCTCTAGGGTGAGGAAGTGATCAGGAGTGGGAAATGCCACAGAGATGCCCAGCACATGAACACTGGAATGTAACCATTGAGTTGGATAATGAGGAAGTCAAGTCATTGATGACTCGTGTGACCCCGGTTTCGGTGGGGTCATGAGAGCAGAAACTGAGTCACAAGGGGTTAGAGGCAAATGGAGTCAGGGAAGAGGAGCAGCAGGGAGAGTGGGTATAGCTCACTGCTTCAGAGGAGTTGGTTGGGCAGAGAAGGGGAAAGGACAACCGGGGAGGCGGGTAAGTTTTTTGTCAGTGTCTTTTTACTATGAGAAACTGAAACATGCTGACGGGGTAAAGTGAGGCAGGACGGGTCAGTAGGGAGAAATAGAATTAGGTCTCAGTACAGCCTCCACAGAAGTGAATGGGAGGAGAAGGTATTCTGTCCCCATGTAACCCAAAGGAAGGATTCCTCTTCCTTCTTTTACTTCTACCATGTGAGAGGAAGCAATGCACTTGAAAGGTTTAGGGATGGACTTGAGGAGCTCTTCAGAACAAGCTTTGTCTGAGTCATGGATCTAGCCATGGCATCAATATGACTGCCAAATGCATTTAATTAACCTCATTTGCATGTGGAGCTGTGCTCAACACCACCACAAATAATGTGACATAGATCCTATTATTACCAGGTCTATCAGGACTCTGGGTAGCAAGTGACCGAAACCCAACTCTGACTAGCTAAACCAAAAATGGAATCCATTAGTTTGCTAAACTGGGTAGACTGGCTTTAGGTATGGTTAGATTTTAGGTGCTTAAAAGATGTTGTTAGGAATAATAGGGAATAAGACTAAAATTGGAGTTTTATGTATGAGAGGTCTAGAGAGGAAGAGAAGGGGGGGCTTGTGGGGGGACAGAAGCAGCAGAACAAGACAAGAAGGAGGCCTAGGAGGAGCAATAGTATTGAGAAAGTAATGACTAACCCCACAGGCGTAAGAAGACCTTCTCCCCTGTTACCCCCTCCCCCCTAGAATTATGAGAGGGAGACCCTGGGTAGCCTTGCACTGGTCAGGCAGAAGGAGGCCCAGCATGGACTTCCCAACCTATGCTAGGCCCCTTATAGCCTAGACCCTACCCAGATGTAGCAGCAAGTCTGTGACCAGTTTTCCAGAGGTGAGCACTGTAACAAGGGGACTCAGTGATATGGACTGCCAAGGAAACCCCTAGGTTCAGGACAGTTAGAAAGTCATGGCCAGAAGTCAGAAGCACCTGAGAGAGCAGAGAAGAGGCCAAATGAGCCAGGGAGTACCTTTGGGAGCAGTATCTCAGAATAGAGGATGGACCACCAACTCAACATCCACAGTCATCCACATAGAGGCTGGCAGGCCACCTAGGACAGGAAAAGTGGCCACTGAGATGGGCAGACACCAGGCAGCTATGCTCTAGGACCATACAAGGCCAAGAGTTCCCTTTCTCTCAATACCATGAGGACACAGAAGCCACACAGCACCCTACCTCTACCCTTTAGACCCTACAGGGTGATCAAAATATTTAAAAGTCCTTATAGGCTCAGGCATCAACCAGTCTGAATGGAGGTGGTCTGCTGTTCCAGCATTAACCCTTTTGTTGACAGATTGTGAGGAGCTTGGGGAAAAGTCCCAGACGAGGGGCACTGGGGGTTGCTCAGGGAACTCAGGGTGGCACCTGTTTACCAACTGCCCCGGGCATATTTCAGTATTGTATCAATCAGGTCAACCATAATGGTGGGTATAGGTGAATCTGAGCCAAACACCATCATCTTTACTGGTGAAGCAGGAGAAGGGCAAGGCCATCTGAGAAACTGAGCATGTTCTCAAAGGGGATATTGAAACTATTGATTAGACCAAGACTTAAACCAGTGTCTCCTCCTACTAACCAGTGCCTCCAGATTGATGGGCGCAAATGAGAAAAATCACATCTTATTGATACATCCACGTTGCTGTGTGTGCTGGATTTACCATCCATCTGCTGTCCTTTATGTCGGCTTCACTGTCAGGCAGGGGCTCCCAGCGTTAGCAATCCCAAAGGGCAAAGCACGTCTTTCTCAACAGTGCCGGCAACAGGCCCAGGGCATGTGCTCATTGGTCCAGCTTTATGCACGTACCCATCTCTGAACCAATCCCTAGTTGGCCAAGCCCAGGTTACATGACTATTTCTCACCTCAGGGACTGAGAGTGGGGGGAGGCCTGGCTCCTCAAAGAAAATCAGGATGCTCTTAGTAGAAAATGAGGTACCGGTTTTGGGGCAGGCAGGAACATTGAGGCACACACCACTGTTGCCTTCTGGGATTTAACTTTCTAAAACTCAGGGAGAGTGGGGTGTCTCCACAGCATGAAATGAATTGTTACTTGAGCATTTATCCATAAATTGATCCATGTAGATAACTAATATAGAAAAACAATAAATCAAAGCAGAATTTTTCCCCTCTTAAATTTTTTTTAGGATACTGATTAAATTAATTTTTAATAATTGAATTAGAGGAATATAATCAACTAAGTGTCCAGTATGGTTTAAAGCATAGTGCATTTCATAAATCCATTTAGAAAATTGTCTCTTCTCTTGTGAATGTGGAAACAACTGTCTTACTTTTTCCTCTGTGTATTATTTTCTCTTTTTAAAGCAAATCACCTCTCCTAAGTCCTAGAGAAACTAGATAATTCGTTATTGCCTGTAAAAAAAAAAGTTTTTTTGTAATAAATAAAAAGTGTAATTATCCAAGAAGAGATAGTAAAGACAGCATCGGGTTTTCTTCACAGACTTTTATTTTCGATATCGTAAAACACTCCACTCCGTAATTTTTTTTTAAGTCGGCTCTAAGTAAAAGGAGATAATTAAGTTTTCAGGAAAGGAAAAATAATCATCAGTTTTACTCTAAAACTTATGCTGTGTCTTTTTGGAAATAGTATTATTCCATAAGGGATATCTTAAAATTCACAATTTAAATTTACATCTCAGAATTGAAAAACTCTCTGGAGGGGCGCCTGGGTGGCTCAGTCAGTTAAGCCTCTGCCTTCGGCTCAGGTCATGATCCTGGGGTCCTGGGATGGAGTCCCACGTCAGACTGCTCAGCGGGAAGCCTGTTTCTCCCTCTCCCTCTCCCTCTGCCTGCCACTCTGCCTACTTGTGATCTCTCTCTATCTCTCTGTCAAATAAATAAATAAAATCTTTAAAAAAAAAGAAAACAACTCTTTGGAAAAAAAGTCATTAATCACACTAAGTAGAAATAAACTCATCATGCCCTGGTGTTTGAGTCACATAATTAATTCAGAAGGGGCTGGCTTTCTCTGCATGTGGAATCCTGGCATTCATTTATTCATCAAGTATTTATCATACCCTTATAGCTCCCCTGCTCTATGCGGGGCACTGGGGATGCAGAGATGAGTCACACAGGCTCATGTCTGGGAAGGAAGGAGACAAGCGAGTAACAGGGAGGTCCACAGAGGTGTGCAGGCATGCTGAGGGCTTGTAGGAGGGAAAGTCGATTGATTTTTCAGCGGAGTGGATGGCTCAGAGGCTAGCTGGAATAATAAGCTGTCTGAAGGCTTTGCATTTCTCACACTGACCAGAGCTGTGCTGGGGAAGTATTTATAGACCTTTTTTTTTGGCCCTGGCTAAGATGGAGGACATTTGGAAATCCTCTTTGGCAGCCCTGAGGCAGCTGGGCTGTGTGTCAGCTAAGAAATGAGAACTCCTGGTCGTCCTAGCACCTCAGTATGTGTGCTCTGGCCTTGCCTGCCTAGGCCATGGGAGTTCCGGTCCCCCATTCAACATATTCAACGTTCCGTCATCATTGAGCCGCCCCCATGGGCTAGACCCTGTTCAAGCGAAGCGGACTACAATCTCAGGTAGCTTACTTCTAGAGGAGGGGAGGGGGAGAAATAGTATATCAAAGTGGCGATAAATATACTATAAGGAAAAACAAAGCAAGAATGACAGGACAGGGAATGTTGGGGATATATAATACAAAATAGGGTCTTTAGGAGATTCAGCCTAAATTCAGTTTGCCCAGTTCCCTGGACCCCCAAGAACTGTGGCTGGTTGTACATTAGGAGCCCACCAAAGAAAGTGGCAAGCTGCCTGACCCCAGAATTCCTGAGAAGTGGCCAGCTCAGGCTAACACAGGCTGGTATGCGTCCCCACCCTGTCACCAAAGAGTTTCCTCATCTGGCGAATGGATCTGGTATAGCCAGAGCCTGGCAGCTCATGCCTGGGGAAGTGATGGGATATTTATTCTAGAGGTGAGAGGAAGGTTTGTACCTTGATAGTGTCTAGGGGAGAAGGGCCATCCAGCTCCCCAAAAAGAACTTTGGCAAAGAGAAGATAAAAGGTCAAGGGCTGGGCCAAGAGTGCTGGGGCCCAGTCTGGTTGAAGGCCCCCACTCGAAAGGAAGTATCAGTCAGGAAGGGGGCAGACGCCAGGTCATTAGAATGGGCTAGAAGGGACACCCGTGTTGGGGCAAGAACAAGGAGGCACAGACCCCACCATACTGGTTATCAGGCTAGGGAGCAGAATAAGAACTCAGGGTCAGGACCTTTAGGCTGGAGCAGAGAGCTGGCGTAGGGTGGCCAGGTGTGGAGGCCTTGGGAAGAAGTCAAGGGTTTTGTGTTTATCTACTAACACTGGCTTAGGTGGCTCTTGGTTATAGCCAAGTCTTGCTTATTCCGTCATCTGTGTAAGCACCACAGTGCTTTTAACCATGAGCCAGATAACACTGAAATAAATTGTAGTTCTGTTGGGAGGGCAGCTAGGGAGAGAAGGAAGGTGAAGAGGCAAGGAATCTCCAGTATTTTGTGCCTAAAGCATAACTGCAGTAGAAACCAAGTAGGAAGAGACTTAGGCCCCTAGGGAGGATGAAAGTACGTGCAATAAACTGACCAGCACAGCGTGCTCTCCTGGTAGGCGCCAGGACCAGAACAACTTGTCATGTTGCCACCTTGATCATGGGTTTTGGATCAAAAAGAACATGGGATTTGGACTTTGCTCTGGGGCTTGGCCCTGGTCTCTGCCACCTGTCAGCTGTATGACCTTGGGTAAGTGACCTGATGCTCTGAGCCTTCGTTTCTTCATCTGGG
The DNA here is from genome assembly GCF_004348235.1 of Phoca vitulina. Lineage (NCBI taxonomy): Eukaryota > Metazoa > Chordata > Mammalia > Carnivora > Phocidae > Phoca > Phoca vitulina. The sequence continues at coordinate 2,327,083 of NW_022589713.1, read as the reverse complement.
TAGTGGAAGGGGACAAGCTGGAGCCTGTGCTAAGATTCAGTCATGTCTGGCGAGCCAGTGGGAAACCCCACAGGGATCACGCAATCTGCCTTTCTTGAAGAGCTGCAAGGAGCCAAGTCCAGTGAGCTACCAAGTGGAGAAGTGTCCATGTCGGAGAAAGGAGTAGTTTTGAGAACCCCGTGGTAACAATGGCTGAATCTCTCCCCGGCCCTCCCCATGCTGGATCCATGGGATACCTGGACAGAGCTGTCACTAAAAGCTAACGGGATTACTTACTACATACTCTATAAGACACTGAGATACAGGGTCACTGTGATGAGCACCCCCATAAAGGAGCATAACAGGAGAGAGAATCATTTCCATGGGCAGCTTTGCCAGAGAAGGACGGCAGAGCAGGGAAGGGGCCGTGCCTGGCACCTGGGCACGGATTTGTTAGTGAGTACATGCAAGGTGCCTCCCCCCAGGGACACCCCAAAAGTACAGGGGGCAAGATACTTTGCTGGGATTAAGTCCTAGCTGAGAGATGGTGGGAACAAACACTTGGATTCTTGGTCTTGTGGCTTCATTTGCCCACCACCAGGTGAGAGACTCTTGGTTGAAAGTAAGGATGTTCCCACGCATGAGCCTGGACGTGGCAAGAACACAGTAAATGTCAGATCCAGATCCCCTTCAGAAACCATGTAAGGGACCCAATGGAGCTCTTGGGGGACTGTTCAGGACATGTCCTGGTGAGTTTGGGGATTAAAACAGCATTCCCACGGCAAAGACTGTTAATCAAAAAGTAACCTAGTATGTATGTTCGAGCACTTACTTGGTGCCAGTAAGGTGTACATGCTAAGAGGGAGTTGAATTATCCTTTTCTCATCACTTGGCAGTTTACAAACTACCCTGATATGCATTTTATTCCCATTAGTCTTCACCACAACCTAACAATGTAGGATCCCCATTTACAGATTGGGAGATGGAGTTTCAAAGAAGTCAAGTAATGTCTCCATAATAATCTAGCCAATAAGGGGTGTGACTGGACTCTCTTTCTTTGGAGACCAACAAATGAAAGAATGAGGGGGAAACCCAGCAAACACTGAAACCTGAAGTTCTGATTGCAAGAGCTGGAGAGAAAGACAGGTCTTTGTGGCTGGACATCCGCAAGAGGTCAGCTGGGACTGGAGCTGGATCTAACCAGGGGGTGGAAGGCACTGGGGGGGAAGGGGGATAGGACATGGGAGACAGGATGTAGAAAAGGAGGCAGCACGCACATGGGGGAGGGCAGGCTCCCGGTGCTGATCCTGGAGCTGCCCCGGCTCATCCCATTTCAGAGACTTTTTAAGGCCTTTCAAAAAGAAACTCCAACTTACTCCCCCAGAGTCTTTGGAAGTCACACCGGAGGCTTTGCCCCTATTGCAGTGTCTGGACCATCCAAATCACCTCTCATGACTTCGGCGACTGCTGGTCTCGGGGTCTGTATCCCTGTCATTTCTAAGTCTTCTTGGAGAATTACTTATGACATTCTAAAAGTATGCAAAGCCACATGTGGAAATGTGCCAATATGAGAATATTAGCCAGAAATTATGCTCATTCCAAATTGCAGAAAAAAACCCAGGAGACAGGAAAAGGAATGAGCCTTTATGGGCCAGACTTTACTGGCACCTTTCATGTTCACGATCCCTTCTAATATTCATTACAGCGTAATGTGGAAGATGAGATCAATTCCATTTGGCAGTGAAGGAAATGGATGTTCAGAGAGGTAAAGTGACTTGGCCAATGTCACACAGCTAACAAGTGGCAAACCTAGGATTTGAATCCAGGTCTGACTTCGGAGTACTATATTTTCCAATATACCACAATGTAGAGCTTGTGGAATTCAGGTGGAACTGAGGGGACCAAGAAACACAGTTTAGTTGACAGTACAATTTTTTATCCTATTTTTTTTTATTAATTCAAGTTTAAAGACCATGCAGTTTCCAAATTACCAGCTTCAGAAAGTTCTTACGTCATTGAGGTACTCAGGATTCAAAGACAGTGCCCTATCAAAAACGGGGCCCACCTTGCACTGGGTAGAGAATGAGGAGGAGATTTTCAGGGAAACCTATCCCATTTCCTCAAACTCTGTGTAGTACAAATGCCAAAGTTTGACACATCCTGACCGCTTTACTTTCCTTGGCAGCTCCAACTCTGATGAAGGAGTAAGAAATATGCCTCCCCCTTGACAGGAAGAATGTGTGAAATGAAGGACCTCAGGTGCTACGCTGGTTTTTGACAGTCCCTCAGAAGAAAGCACTTCCTGCCTGTTCTGTTCAATCCCAGTCCAGGTGAGTCACCACATTTTCAGTCAGGCGAGTATTTTAAGGCATGAGAAATCTAAGCTGGAACCAGCAGAGAAAGCTGAGGGATGGATCATCACCATTAGCTTTGATGATGACTTGTTGTCATGGTGCCAGGAAGATCATCTCCACCGAGAGTCCCACTCCCCGCTGTTTTGCTGGCCTGTTTGACGTGGGAGACTGGTGGCCTCCCTGATGCAGGCATGGGGCATGGCCACGGGCCTGGGCACATGTGTGCTCCTAGAGCGGACACCCCCCCAGCAGGCTCACGTTGGCTATCTGGGTCATGGTTAAAAGGCTGCGCTCACATGGATGGCGAAACTGTGCACTCTAGATGAGCTGGTGGGGAGCCAGCAGGACCCCTCCCCCACCCCCTGTGACAGCGCCTGACGTTTTGGAGCAGACTCCGCAAGGGCCTGAACCACCTCCACCTCTGCCCTCTGGTTCAGCATTTGGCTCTGCAGAATGCCGCCCCCGGCAGCCTCTTCTGCTGGTATCTACACTGCAAAGCTCTGCGCTATCTCTTCTGATGGGGACCAGGCGACTAGCTTTGAGCAGAAATGCAGGTTGTGTCGTAGCCCTGTGGGGTGAACCACACGGTAGGAGCCATCAGGATGAGCTGTGCTCCTTGCTCAGACTTTCCACTGGGCTGCTTCCCTGTCTCCTGCCCTTACCTGGTCTCGAGACTGCAGTGACGATGGGGTGGGGATGGGGAGCAACCTCGCTCTATAGTTTCTCCTGAATCCCCTTAATTAAGCTTTCACATGGATGCAAGAAACAAGCAAGCTCCATCCCCAGGCCCAGTGGTCATCTCCCCCCAGATTCTGACTCAGAGGCGTGGGGCAGGCTTATTTTTATTAAGGGCCCAAGTAATTCGATTGCAGGTGGTCCCAGACCACACTTTGAGAAACACTGGGGCAGAAATAAGTCAGCAAGTGTATGAGATACATCTGGTGTGAGTGGTAATTCATCTAGTTTCTTAAGATAGTATTATAGGCTAAATTGTGACTCCCACCCCCGAATTTGTACATTGAAGTCCTGCCTCCCAGTACCTCAGAATGTGATTGCATTTGGAGATAGGGCCTTTCAAGAGGTAATTAAATGAAAAATAAGGTCACTGGGATGGACCCTGATCCAATATGAGTGGTGTCCTTACAAGGAGAGATTAGGACACAGACACCCACAGAGGAAAGAGCATGAGAGGACACAGTAAGAAGACAGCCATATGCAAACCAAGGAGAGAGGCCTCAGAATTTGGGAGCTTGAGAAAGATAATACAGTGCGTGTATTCCAGCTACATAATATCCTACAGCATTTGCAACAGTATCCTGCAATCAAACACGCTAATATTTCTGTAGGGAAATGTATATGTTGTATAAATAAAGACCATAAGTAGCGTAATATCGACTCAAGACAGGTTTTGGGGCCAAGTGAATTTATTTCAGGTCAAGTTTTGTTGTCAAATGAGTTATAAATCCCATTTTTGGTATTTGGAGCTTATAGGGTTTTGAAATTGTGGACCCATATTGTCCCTGTCCTACAGATGAAGAAACTGAGGCACAGGGAGATAAAACAACTTATCCACATTCATTAACTCATGGGAGGTGGGGTTGGGCTCCCACCCACATCTGCCTGGCTGTGCCCCTCAGTACTGCCCACCTCTCAGGGCATGCCATGTCTGCAGAATAGTCCACCAGGCTGGCAGCCTCGCTGTGAGGACAAGATACAGTGTAGGTTGAGTTCTGTGTTGGGTGGAATTGTGTTTCCTCTCCAAAGTCATATGTTGAGATCCTAACTCTAGTACCTCAGAATTTAACCTTATGTGGAAATAGGGTCATTGCAGATATAATTAGTTAAATTAAGATGAAGCCATTAAGATGAGCCCTAATTCAATATGACTGGTGTCCTTATTAAAAAAAGAAATTTGGACACAGAGGGGTACTCAGGGAGAATGCCATGTAAATACATAATGCAGAGATCAGGAAGATGTTTCTACAAGCCAAGGTGTGCCCAGGATGGCCAGCAACATGCCAGAAGCTAGGAGAGAAGGGTGGGACGTTCATCTCACTGAGCCTTCGGAAGGAAGTTACACTGCTGATACCTTGCTCTCAAACTTCTGGCCTCCAGAACGTGAGGCAGATTGGTGTTCAGGGCCCCCAGTGTGTGGAACTTTGTCATAACCACCCTAGCAAACGAATATACATTCTTTACACAGGTCCCAGATTTCAAGTGGGAGACCAATAAAGGGTAGCTAACCCAGTTACTACCTTTATTATGGAGGCTGCAGGAGATAAAGCCCGTGAGTGAGATGAGTTCTAAGGCCTCCTCCAAGTTTTGGGTCTAATTTTCTATGTTGACACCATGAGGATAGCCCAGCTCCCCTTGCCACTTGCCCCAATGGTCCGGTTCTTACGGCATTTCTTTGCTTTTTTAAAGGATGGGCTCATGTAAAGGTGGTCCTAAAAGCAAAACAAAACAAAGCAAAGAATGTCTTTTACGCCAATGTGGGTTACGTCTGTGTATGTTAAAAATGAAACCATGTGGGCCCTAATTTCCCTTTGGATGTTCCTACTTGCATCATGAACTCAGTCAGACGTGGGTTTTCTGAATCCCTTACACTTGTGCCTTCAGATCTGCCAAGTTTAACCCACAGTATGTGTTTGGGCTACAAATTCTGCAGGGGAAAGCAGAAAGCTAAGTTAGAGGTGGTTTTCTGTGAGTTAAGAGTGTATCGCTGAAACCCTACGTTGGCCTAGAAATGTGGGTTCTTTGTGTGGCAATGTGTCCCCTCATTGCCATTTTACTGAACAGATAAAAGCTGCTTTAAGAAAGTATAAAAGACTGATGAATGCTTTTTCCATTCGTAGAACAAGGTGTGGTTGGCCCAGTGTAGAGAAGAAGGTAAAAATGCTAAACTGTTTTCTTCAGGCTTTAGTGATGGGATCCCCCATTGTCGAGCTGGTTTGGACCTTTAGACCGCTGCCTTGAAGATGTCTTTTCATCTTTATGGCATGTCAATTTCAGGAAATGATCTGCTGTAGGTGGAGTGTGGCCCCCAACTCCCCATCCATGGAAATAGGACCTTAATGGCGTGAGCATTCAAAGAATGAGCTTCAGGTTTTCTTCTGACATCCATTTGCAGCTGTTTTGCAACTCCCTGTCAGCCCTCAGCCTTTGTCCAGCAGGCTGCTTCCAACGGCTTTCCTCAGCAAGCCCAGGGGCCTCCCTTGTCTCCCTCAGCCCCGGCCCAGAGCCAGAGGTGTGTGAGCATTGGCTTAAGGCTTTCCATCTTTGCTCCTTGTTCCTGGTTCTCCTTCCACCAACTTTAGGAGAAGTAGGCCTTTTCCTATCACAGATGCAGCCCCAGTGGAATTCTGTTAGGATACCAGTATGGTTGCAGGGTGGGAGGTGACACTTTGGGGATTTCATGGTTGGCGACTCTATCCAGTGTTATCAGGAGAGATTTAATTAAGCCAGAGTAACTGCCTAATAGATAGATGCTCCGGAGTAGAGACCACATCTTGTTCATTTGTGAATCCTTAGGGCCTAGCTCCGAGCTTGGCACATGGTAGGTGTTCAATAAAATTATTTGTTGAATGAATGAATCTTGATTTTCTTTCTTTATCAGATAGGTGTCTGACACGTGTTAAGTCCAACAATCATGGCCACAAACAAGGTTAGAGAATGCTTCTGTTACATCATAATAGCTCTCATGGGTCATGTCCAACGAAAAGGTCCTGAGGCCAAGGGGCAGAGGACAGAGGCCCAGGTCTGGCTCCACCATTGTCCTTGAGACCCTAGGATCTCAGCCTCCTTGTGCCTCAGTATCCTCCACTGAAACACAGACGTTGTAATATCTGCTCTGCCTGCCTCACTGGATGATTATGAGAACATGACAAGAGAATGGATATGAAAGTTTTCTGAAAATTTCAAAGACCATGCCAAGGATATTATTTTTATTATCATTTCTTTTATTACAGATATTTGTACAGTTGTGTTGCTCATAATTATTTTTGATTTCTTCAGCTTCCTTTCTACATGCTCGTGTTCAAGGATCAAAGTCCGGATTACCTCCTACCCCAGATAAAGGGATACCCATCTTGGTAGTCCAGGGACTGCCAAGAGCCAGCTTGCTTGGAGCTCAATTGTCTGCTGGGTCAGCAAACATTCCCGCATCACAGATGGCAGGTGGCAAGTTAAGTCACTGAAGACTAGTTGACATAGAGTTGCCCCCTGATGCCATTCCCATGCCCAAAGCCACAGGAAACAGAAATAGTAGGGACTTCTCCCCAGAGGACTGTGCTCCTTGACATTACCACTAGCCCATCAGAGAACCCTCAGTCCCCATTCTGTCTAGAATAGGCCAGTGGGGAGGTGACTTGTGGGAAGCAGCCAGCCAGTGGCCAGCAGAGCCCAGGTGGGAAGCCTAGCCTCCAGACTTCATTCCCCCTGCCTCTTGATGGATGGATCGAGGCCCTAGTAGAAAGTGCTGTGCCTCCTCTTGTTTCCTGTTGCTAAGGCAACTGGGTGAACATAAAACAGGAACAGCCCACATGGTCTTGCTGCCTCTACCCACACGGTCATCTCATCCAGAAAGCCACAGTCAGGCGGATCGATTTGGGCCAAGCATGTGTTTGGGGGTGAGGAACCCCTGGAGGAGAAACACCTGAGCTGTGTGGCAGTCGATACTCTCTGAACACTCTTCCCGGGTAGACAAGATGTTGAAGCCAGGAAGTGGTGGGGTGTAGAGAGTGAGGAGTTGAAATGGCTGGAGTGTGCCGGTTGGCAGAATGTGACAAGGGCTGAAATTGTCCTAGGCCTGGGTTCTAGCTGTCTGTCCTTAGTTACAGAATGAGAGAGCAGGGGGCATGACCACTAACCCTCATCTCTGAAATCTGTGCCTCTAGCTTTCCTGCTTTCCCCCAAGAGAGGCCCTTCTGAGCTTTTAGACAAGGGTCTTTCTTAAGGAGCAATGCAATACTGTAGGGATAAGGGCAAGGCCATCTGAGAACCAGGCAGCTCTCAGCACGGGGCCACAGAGCTGGGGGACAGTCACACGAGAGGAGTGCAGGGCAGACCATCCCACAGATATCCACCCAAGGCCTCCCTCCAACTTCAAGTTTCAACTCAATGATGACCTTCTCCAAAAGCCTCTTCAAATCCACCCGGACAGGCAATAACACTGTCATCCTCTCTATTCTCCCATATTTTCATCCGCACCTCCCTGTGCACTCAGCACCTGTTTTGACCACGTACTCACCCTTTGAATGACTTTTATTGCACACATACTAATATATGCTCAGTGAAGGAAAAATCAGAAATGCAGATGCCCACAAAGAAGAAAATAAAAACCACTCTTAAACCTGCCACCTGGAGATCATTACTGCTGATGTTTGGGGTGTTACACTGTTCAGGCTCATGTCTTTTTTTTCTGTCTACATTCAGCTCATCAAAAGCCAAGTCCACACCTGGCCCCCTCTGTAGGCTCTCAGCTGCCATGATGCTTCCCATTCAACAGTGGGTGAATAAACAAATGGAGGAGTGGACAGAAGGACGGAGAAAAGGTTCTCCTACCCAACAAAGGAACTAAAAAGGGAAGAGAAGGTCACATGCAGCCCCCTCCCCTCCCCTCCACTCCCATCAGAGCGGAATCAATGCCAGGAAGTGAGCGGTGCACAGAGAATGGGCCGGACCTGCACAATGATCATTAGTGGAAAGACAGAGATCTCTGCCGTGTGACTTGGAAATGTCGGCCGTGGCTTAAGGGAAAAGAGGATTCATGGAAATCGCCAAGTCAAGGTCGCCACATGTGTGCAGTATTTTAGGTTCAGCAAGCAATCTGGCAAATTCAAAGCCTCTCGTAAATGACTTCCAAGAAATCTGCTTTTAGCCCCGCCATTGACAGGGGAGCACATCCCTATGACTTGCCCCTCACTGGGTGGAAGATGATCATTGATTTATCTGGAGCAGAAACAGCAGGATTCCACATCACCACTTAGAAGGCAGCCGGGGCCAAAGCAGAGAATTAACAAATCTTTATTATTAATTCCAATACCACCACACCCCATGGGTCCTGCAGCAAATCACGGGCTCTCTTAACAAGAGTTTCTCTGTGTTTAAGTGGAGCTAATTTTTTTTTTTTTTTTTTTATGGAGCATGTCCTCATTCTTAACTATGAGGACAACCTCAAAATATTCGTTAATCATGCACAAGCCCAGAACATGCTGGGTGCTGCAGGAGATGCAAAATAAGTAGGACAATCCCTATATTTCCATTCATTCAAGCATCAGACATTGATTGAGACCCTTTGATGCGCCAAACACTGTGCACAGCACTGGGTTTTATAGCACATTGCAGTCATTATCCTGCTTTAAAAGTGCAGAGATGAGCCTCAGGGAGCTTATAGGACTTCCCCAAGTTGCCCATAGCCACACAGTCTGTAAGAGACTTGGGACTAGAATAAAGGGAACGAATCTGACAGTTTATTATTTTTATTATCATTTAAGTGCCACTTAAGGAGCCTTGGAAATGTTAAGCCAAGGGCGCCTGGGTGGCTCAGTTGGTTGGGCGACTGCCTTTGGCTCGGGTCATGGTCCTGGAGTCCCGGGATCGAATCCCACATCGGGCTCCCTGCTCGGCGGGGAGTCTGCTTCTCCCTCTGACCCTCCTCCCTCTCATGCTCTCTGTCTCTCATTCCCTCTCTCGCAAATAAATAAAATCTTAAAAAAAAAAAAAAAGAAAGAAATGTTAAGCCAACATTTGTGTAAGCCTCCCTCTCACTAACCCAGAACCAGCTATAGTTCATGCCAGGGGAGTAGGAAAGAGGTTTGGGCTCATTTCTTCCCCCACCGGTGAGCCTCTGGGGGAGGCTGCAAAACCAAAGGTCAACTGGTCCTTGCTCAGTACTTATTCTCGGTGGTCTGTTGATGCCTGCCTTCCACGCGGTGCCAAGAGATGCGAGGGTGATCACAGGCCCACGACCAAGATGAGCAGGAGGAGAGGAAGTTTTGGTCCCTGACAGTGTTTTGCTTCTGACCTCCGTGTTTTTTCCCTCAACCCAAAGCAGCACTTGGGTGCTAAGAGAAAGGAGCCTGAACTCAGGAGTTGTGCAGACAAGGGTTCAAACCCCAGCCCAACCCCTCACAAGTCGTGTGAGCTCGCACCAGCCTCTCTGAGGCTTCATTTTCTCCCCACTAAGTGGAGGCAATACCCACCGTGCAGAGAGGTTCCACGGGGTAACAAAAGTACAGGTTGCTCAATCAATAGTCATCATTTACTAGTGTCCAAATTAAATTCCACCCAAAAACAGAGTTGTTATTTTTTAAAAAACCATGAACTAACAAGTGTTTATTGAAGATCTATTTTAGGCAGGAAGATGGAGAGAAACCCTGCCCACCTACTTCAGGAGTGAGGGGCCTAGGCAGGGAGTAAATAAAACCCATGGTAATGAGCGACTTCCAACAGCTTAAGCATCCAAGATACCGGAAGTGAGACGTACAAGTCTCCAGGGTGTCTGCAGCTTTGGAGGTATAGGCTGTGAGTGTGGGCAGATGAAGGCCCTTAGGAGACCCCCGGCTGAGACCCCCCAAGGCTACATCACAGGTCCTCCTCAGAGGCTTTGTTTCCATGCCTTGGTCCTTGCTCTCCTGTCCCCAGAGTTTGCTTTTTTGCTCGGTGCAGCTACTGTCCTTCCTGAGAGCCACCGAGGATCCAGAGCATCCTCAGGTTATCTGTGGCAGGCCTGGCTGGCTCCTCACCAGGCTCTGACCTCACCTCGGCGTCAGTCTTATCAGGTGTGGACAGAATTGTCTCCCTGCTCGGGGAGCTCCGAGCCCAGGATTCTCTTCACACCCGGGGAAGAGGAGGGCCGGGCACCTCGGAGACTGAGCGAGGCGGTCACGTGCCGGACCGGGAGCAGCCACAGAGGTCTGCGAGCACGGCCCTGGGGCCCAGACTCCGGCAGGAAAGGGAAGGTTTATGTAAGTGTTGACAAGGAACAGAGCCGATGCTGAACTCTGCCAAACAGGAGAGAAGGGAGGAGGGCGACGGAGAGAGACAGCAAGTCCCCAGTTCAGGCCCACATGGGGACACCAGCAAAGGGCAGCAGGTCACCATGGGGATCCAGTGTCCTCCAGAATGTGCTTCCTCCGAGGGAGCAGGGAGATCCAGCTCCGCCCTGTCATTGCAGAAGCCGGCCTTGGGCTGGCAGAAAGGGAAGTGAGGGAGCTGGCCCGGACCCAGGGAGTGGGCGTGGGCCCTTTGCTCCCGAGTCCCCAGGCACGGTACCAGGTGCTTGTGCCAACTCCTATTCCACAGTCGCCAAGGACACTTCATGGTGACCGCAGCTCTGTTGAGGTTTGCGAGCCTGAGTGCTCCTCGGAGTTAATGGCCTGGGGGCGAAGTGGGGAGCGGGGTATTTAATTAGAATTCATTACATACAGGCTCCTTTGTCCCTCGGCTCCAGCCACTTGTTTGTTTGCGCGGAGACCCTTGCCTTTATTGGACTTGTTAGTGTCTGTCAGTAAATGATAACTGATCTGAACTGTCCCCAGAATCATAGTTATGCAGTTCCCAGAAGCTGCACACATCAGTGTTTGCAAATTCTAGGGCTGGGAAGGGAGGCAGGGGTCAGAAATCCCCTCACCACTGGAGCACCAGTCCTCGCCCGGCCTCATCCCTGGGCGGTAGAGGGCGGGCTGAGCTGGAACTGGCAGCTTTGTCCTCGTTCGGGCGAAAGAGACAAGTAGGGACACTGGAAATATGCAGCTGGACAACTGCGCCCGAGAGAAAAGGGGAGCCCGAGGAGCAGAAAGCGTTTCCTTCCCCACAGGTTATATTCCATGCGTGGCCCTGTTGCACTTACATGGTGCAAGGCGCAGCCAGGAACTCACCCTGCAGAAATGCTCACGGGTGTGCGGGTGATGGAGTGCGACGTCGTTCACTGCAAGTGTTGCTGCAAATCGCAGAAGTCTGGAAACAATCTAAATGCTATCAATAAAGCCCTGATTAAATAATTCATGATCTGCGTCTATGATGGCACGCTATAAAGCTCCTCGTGCACTAGGAGGGAATGCTCTCCAAAATATATTATGTCAAACAAGTACAACTGGGTTAAGAGCTGCGTGTTTAAAAAAGGGGAAGTGGGGGAGGGAGGAGAATATGTATTTATACAGAGGCTGTCTTTGGAAAGATTCACAAGCTGGTAATATCGTATTCCCCCGGGAAGCAGTGTCCCCAGGCGGGTGTGGGAGCTGGGAAGGTATCAGTTGACCCGTGGTGTATACCAATCCAGCTCAAACTTAGTAGCTGAAAACACCATTTTATCCAGCTCACAGTTCTGTGGGTTGTCTGGGGTTTCTTCACATGGTGATGTCAGAGCCCCCAGAAGAAAGAGAGCAAACCCAGTGCACTAACACTTTTAAGCCTTTACTTGCGTGATGTTTGCTAGAGTCTCTTTGGCCAAAGCACTTCACACAACCAAGCCCAAATTCAAGGAAGAGAAATAGGCTCCATGTCTTAAAGTATAATGGACATTAGTTTTCATCTACCACATGGTGGGGCAGAGGTGAGGAGGGAGGGAGGGACTTTTCTCTTTTAGCCCTTTGTACTTTCTGAATTTGAGTCATGTCAATATTACCTATTCAAAAAAAAAAAATACAGGGGCACCTGGGTGGCTCAGTCATTAAGTGTCTGCCTTTGGCTCAGGTCATGATCTCAGGGTCCTGGGATGGAGCCCTGCGTTGGGCTCCCTGCTCTGCGGGGAGTCTGCTTCTCTCTCTGCCTCTCACTCATGCTCTCTTTCTCAAATAAATAAATAAATAAATACAATTTCCTACAATAGAAACTTGAAAAAAATAAAAACAACTACTACCAAAAGCTCAAACTTACTGAGGCTTACTGACATGGCAGGTGCATTGCCCGCATCATCCCCTTTTGCTCTCCCAGCCACCCTGGAGGTGGGCGCAGTTTTGGCCCTGACAGTAGCCTTCCTGAGGTTTCTGATACCACAGGGTCAGCCGCAGAGGTGCTGGCCTTGAGGAATCGCCAGAGAGCGGGGAAGAAAGGAAGCTTAGGGCGCTGCCTCCACAGTGTGGGCAGGCCTAGCAGCTGGAAAATCCAAGGGTGGCGTGCTATGGGTGATGGCAGGGGAGGTGCAAAATGCTTGACTGTTTCAGAACACACAGAGAGAGTCTGAGGGTGGGGAATAAGAAGGAAGACTTTCCAGAGATTCCAGACAAAAGTTATAGCGCTTACGGGCACATCTGAAGGAAAATAAGTCAGTGAGAAAGAAAGAGTTTCTTGCCTCTTCTTTATTATGCAAGATAGCCACATGTGTGCACGGGCCATGGGCCAGGGCAGGCCTCGCTCGAGCCACCCACGTGGCCTGGACCCGGCTCCGCGTGGTCCCACTGTGGAGCAGCTCTGAGAATGCTAAGCACCTGGGTGAGCCCTGCTGTGGGCAGACAGGGAAAATCCTTCATCGTCTCCACCCTGTACTTAGGGCCCCTAGCTAACCCTGATGACCTTCTCCTCTCTTCCAAATGTCTACTGAGAGCTTTACCAGAGGCTGTGCCCCCTGAGGCCATGCTCACTCCCTTCGTGTGCACAGTAGTGCTATTGTGGTTATGTTTTGTTTTATCTTTTTATTGAAGTATAATGTCTACACTGAAAAAAATCATAGGTACACAACCGATGAATGTTTTAAAAAGGGGAATTATCTATCTGTATTGCCAGCCTGCAGATCAAGAAACAGACCATTGTAAGCATGATAGTATGTTCAAACAAAAAAAAAGAAGAAGAAGAAGCAGGGCACCTGGATGGCTCAGTCGGTTTAAACGTCGACGCTTGATTTTGGCTCAGGTCATGCATGATCTTGGGGTGGTGGGATCAAGCATCATGTTGAGCCCCACATGGGGCTCCACTCAGCGGGTAGTCTGCTTGAGATTCTCTCTCTCCCTTTCCCTCTGCCCCTCCCTATCTAAAGTAAATAAATAAATCTTAAAAAAAATAAATTAAAAAAAGAAGCACTCTTTTTTTAGTAATATATTCTTAAACATTTACAGATGAAATGATGATGTTTTGGGTTTGCTTCAGAATCATTTGGAGTTAAGGGAAGTTACACATTAAACAAGGTTGGTCATGAATTGATAATTATTGAAGCTGAGTAATGATTACATAAGGGTTCTTTGTATTCTCTCTCTCTTCGTATTTGAAATTTTCATGATAAACTTTTTAAAACAATCAATAGGGAGCCCTGGCTTCACCTCAACCCAGTGACTCTGAGACATGAGGTAAAAGCTGAGCAGTATGGTGAAAAATGTCTCTTTGGTATATTACTTGGTAATGAAGAATCTGAGAGTCTAATGGACTAAATACATAAATAATTAACTTTTTAAAAAAATTTAAAAATTTTCATGTGCCTATCTCCTGTGTAAACTCCCTACAGGTGCTGGGTTTTATTCGTATCTGTATCCTGAGCCCATAGCACAGGGTCCTGCACATTGTAGGTGCTCCTGAGTGTTTGTTGAGTGAATGGATGCTTGACCGCTATATCCTATCCTACCCAAGACCTAATACAGCACCAAGATAGCACAGGTGCCTCAAACTGCTTCTTAACTTGAATTGAAATTGATACTACCAAGTTCTTCTTTTCTCTTTTGTAGCTGTTTCCAAACAATAAATTGTTTAAATCCTGAAATATCATAATTGAGAGGGACTTAAAGGTCACTTTGTACAAAATTCTCGTGTTATTGATGAGAACACTGAGAAGTGACTTTTTTGAGGTCACACAGCTGGTAAGGGACAGAGCCTAAGGTGGAACTCAGAGCCCCTTTTTGTTATAGCACCCAGCTCTGTGGCTGGGAATTTGACACATATGGGCAATCCTATCTTCCAGGGTAAAGAAAGAGAACTTCAAAGAAGTGAATAAAATTGTCCCATGGTCTTGGGTCATTTTGACTCCCTAGTTCTCTCTCAAGAGCAGTGTTTCCCACACTGGGTTGTGTCCCTTACTTCAAGAACCTTAAAATTCAAAAACCTTAATTTTCAAAACAAACAGAGGGGTGATTATTCTCATTAGAAAGGGCTTTGGTGTGTATTTTTTTAAAGTGAACTCTCTCCAGCTTCTTTGAAATATGAGTCAGTTTTTAACAATTCCATCTGCATCCAGCTTGTTAGGAACAAAGTGACTGAATAAAATCAGCGCAGTCCAAGCTATGGCCCCATAGTCCTATCATGTCAAGTGTCACAAGGGTGGTTTCAACATTCCCAAGCCAAAAAATAAACAAATCAATCAAAGAGTGGAAATAAATGAAAAAAAGAAAGGGAAAGAAATTAAAACATTTTGTAACATTATATCTTTTTAAAAAACATGTTCTGATTTTTTAAATTTTTAAATTAAAGTGTTAGCATAACTGTACCTTATAGTTTACTTTTGTTGGCACGCAAAGCAGTATAACTCTAGTGGTCTTTTGTGCCATTCATGTTCTGGGCTTTTCCATGCAAAGTATTTCTGCAGCTTTGTCCAGTGCTTCTTTCAAGAATCTTGTGACACTTCCAACCCCCCTACCTAACAGGGGTGGCCGGATTTCTTTGCTGTTAAGAGGATTACCGAGACGTTCCCCTTTATATAACCCAGAAGACTCTGGGAATAACAGGAAAGAGCAAACAAGAGATGTCAAGGAGAGAGGTTACAAGCAAGGGCTGCACTTCAGGGAAGCTCCTTAAGCAAGGAGAGGTCAAAGAATGTTCCTAACGGATGCTGATAAAGCTGGGGCTCGGGAGGCAAGTTATTGGGCGCCATTTTCATAGGCGAGCAGAGGAATTAGCTTACATCCATCCATCAAGGGTTAAGCTTTAAGCCCGAGAACTTCGGGTGAGTCAGGGCTAGAGCACGGTGAAGAAAGGAGACACCTTATCTCTAATCAGCCCTGCCTCAAAATAGCTCTCTTTTCCCTGAGGCGGAGACTCGTCATCCTTCCCCTGCACAGCAGCATGGAGGTGCCTGAGCCCCACTTAGAAAGTCAATGAATATGCTTCCTTCGGCTCTTACACAGTTAGATCTCTCTAGACAATGCATAATTTAGTAAGCCTCAAGATGGCTCACATAGAATCAGGATGTTCCCATCAAAAAGGACCTCACAATTTACTTAGATCAACCCATCATTTTACAGATGGATAAACTGAGACCCAGAGAGATGAAATAATTTGTGCAAGGACACACAGGGAGTCGGTGGCTGTGCGGAGGGCTAAAACTCTTGCGAGAGCAGACGTTCGCTTTCTCTTGGCAATGCCGCAGTACTCATCTGAAAAGTGAATGAAACACTCATGGCCCTGGTCAATTTTCCTTCCGTTGTTAAGGAAATCATTTCCAATGCTCCAAGAGTTTGCGAATCAACACTTTCACAGGCAGCTCTTGTTAAACCCTTTCATTATGAGTCTCTCAAACTTCCTCTTCCATCTTCATAATCCAGACAGCTTTACTTTTGAGGTTCAATATATGGGCTGCCACTATTATTATTTTTTTTTTTTCCCAGCTGCTGGAAGAGAATGTTACAAATGGGTAATTGAAGTACTCAGAACATAGCTTAGAATGGGGTCAGACAAAAATGCCCACCCATCTCATCAGCTGCTCACCCATGCCAAGGGTTGTGACTCACAGCAAGTACTTGCTCTCCCAGCGGCCATCTGTGAGATGGCACAGCTCAAACATTCCTGCTGCCACACTTCCTACACGGCTATTTGCAGACTGTGTCCCCTTTGTGCATCCGCTACACAGTATGGGCTCTGTCGAAAGCTGTATGAGGCACACAAGGTCTAAACAGGGGTGGGGGCAACCCTAGGGCTTGCAAAGTCTGCAGAAAACCGGGCAAAGTAATGGGGGTGAAGAACATAGACAAAGGGCTGGAATGTGCTATTAGGAAAATGTCTGGTTCCATCAACTTGAAACAGTTTTGTTTCAGGTTATTGCTATCCATGACTTTGTGCAAGAGACTGAAGAGAAATAAAGAGCTAAGAGACAGAAATTGAATTTCAACTCCCTCTCATTTCTCCATGACTGTCATCTCTTAAATGTTCCCATTTATTTCTTGCATGACTCACTTGGGCTAGACTTACCACAGCTCTTAGGTGGAAATTGGTCCTTAGCTATTCCTCATATGTGGGATTTTTCTCTTCTAGCTAGACTCCAAGTTGCCCTCCAGAAAGCCAAGAGCTTTGTAATTCCCATAGGGCCTCCTACCATAGAATAGGGCACACAGCAGGTGCTTAATAAATATTTAATAACTATGTCCGACTGGGTCAGCATCACAAGTCTCACTTTGTGCTAAAGACAGATCATGCCACGATGGCATTCATTTTACTCATGAGAAGGCAAAAGGGCAAAGAAAAATGATCATCTAAGGTTTACACACAGTGAATGACAGAACCAGGCCTCAATCCTAGGTCTTTTGAAACTAAATTCAGCTGTATTTATCTACCTATTATAAAAAATATGATAGAAAATATGCTAAAGACCTTTAGGCTAAAGTCAGTGAAAGATGAAATAGTATTTGCTCATTGCTTGAGGGGTCTTATAATATTCATGTCAATTTTTTTTAGAAGGACATTTTAACTGATCTATCCTTAGCTTAAAACACGAGTTACATAAACATTCTCATACATCTATGTAATTATAAAAATATGAATTCTTTTCTAGCAGTTCAATCATAATCGTTTTATCAGAATAAAAATAGATTCCTTTTTTAGCTGAAGAACTAAAGGTAGAATGTAAATTAATACCTAGTAAATGAGATATCTCTCTCTGTGAGGTAAGACCTTGTTCTAATATCAACTCAACACAGAGTTTGGAAGTCTCAGTAACATGCATATTGATGTTCAAAGATTATCCTATCAAAGGAACATCATTCAAGCATTCATTAAGTGCCTTATTGGGTGCACAGCTTGGTTCTAACTGGCCTTCTAGTTTTGCCATTAACTAGCTATGGGATCTTAGGTATATACTAAAGGATATTTTTGGATGCCATTCATGTGCCAGGAACCTTGAAATACACATTACATATGTTATTTCATTTGGTCCTCATGTAATCTTATGATTTACAAATAAGGACTCTGAGGAGGAGAGAGATCATTAATCTATTCAAAATCACACAGATAATAAATGGCAAAGCTGGGATTTGACCCAGATGTTAGTGACTCTAAAGCCCATTCTTTTCCTGCTCTACCTGAGCCTCTCAATCCTAGGTTATATTAATATTACCTAAGGAGTTTTTATATAATACTGACGCCTGGGTTCCACCTCAGACCAATGACATCAGAATAGCTGGGGGTAGTATTTGGAGTTTTAAAAACCTCCCTATATGATTATAACATGAAACCAGGGTTCAGAACCACTATACTAGGTGTGCTGTGCTTCAGTTTCTTCAACTGTAAAATGAGGAATGTAGACAGACATCTCTAAGATCCTTTCTACTTCTGTAGCCACCAGAACTGTGATGACAGTGGTATGGGGACAGTTGCTGCTTGAGAAGCCCCAGTTTGTACTTGGAGTAATCAGTTATCTTACCACACCGCCGATACTCTCTCAACTTTCTACTTAAGAGTGAAGCTGGTTAAACACCCAGGGATAAGACTCTCTAAAGCATAGAATTATTTCATATATTTATGAACAAGTTCCTAAAGCTCAAGAAGATTCCACATGCCATCCTTCTCTCTTTCTGTATTCTTTTCAAGTATCAATCATAGTTATTTGGTGAAATTCCTATTGCTCCAAACTATTTTAGCACTACCCCTCTATACCACTGCATCAAAGTCTTTTGAAAATGTTCATAGCCTTTAACCCAAAATCCGTCTTGTAGAAATCTACTCTAAGGAAGTAAATAGAAAGCAGAAAAAACTTTATGAAGAAAGATGTTCATTGTAGTATTATTTATTACAGTGGAAAACTGGAAACCACTCATATATCTAACAATAGGGAAATGATTTAGTAAATTATGATATAGCCTATTAACTGGAGAAATGGCCATTATGAATAATATTTACATACAGACTTTTAAGAGACGTGGAAAAATATTAACACTTATATTGAATGAAAAATGTAGGTACAAAATTACATAAAGTTAATCTATTAGTAAAATTGCATAGTTATGTCACTATGCACTTGCTTCTGTACATTGAAAAAAGAGGAAAAATGCTATTGTGCAAAGGTTAAAATACCCGAAATTGTTTTCACCATTAACTCAATTCTCAATGTTTGAAGACTAAAATAGAAAAGTGGTTCTGAAGCAGGCCCTGTCCAGAAAAATTTTATACATGGCCATAGGCTTCCAGGACTGTATAGGCATAGGACTTAAAAACAGCAGAGTAGAAACAGGAAGCCACAGGTCACGTGATTCTTTTAGGCGTGGGAAACAAAGGTAAATTTACAGAGTCCGTATAAGAGAAGAGAAGCTAAGAAAACCCGAAGGCCAAAACCAACTCTCCTTTAATCTAGAAAGGCATCAGGGAAGGAAATGCGATTCACGAGGGTTAAGTTAGCGAGTTAAGGGCCTTTCACATTCCGTGGTTCGCAGGACCCTCCCACGCGGGGCCGCGGCAGGCGCTCCGCGCCGTCACCCCACCGCGCAGAAGCGGGAAATGAGCCTCCGGCGCGTGGCGGGACCTGCGTGCTGTCATGGCGGCGGCAGTGCGGCCCGGAGCCCGTCCGCCTCCTGCTGCTGCCGGCCCTGCCCTCAACTCTGAAGGTTCCTTAAGCATCCTTAGGCCAAGTTCCACAACGAAGGGTGTCCTGGGCCACAATTCAGTGACTAGCCCTCGGCAGGAGGGCCGGAGTCCCCCGGCCGCAGCAGCGCGGGACGAGGCCCTCCAGCGCCAGCTGGGGCTCGGTGCGTTCGGGGTCACCGGACCGGCAGGCTCCAGGTAGGGACCCACTGCGCTTCCGGGAAGCGGCGACCCGGAACCGAGTTCAGGGGTGCTTGGCAGCCTGTGGCCACAGTCGTGCACAGGCCGCTTGTGACCGCGTCTCTCCGCGAAGCCCCAGCTGGAAGCTGGCGCACAGCACGGGGGAGGACGGGGCTCTGGGCCCGCCGGCCGCGGCCCTCCCTCCACCCGGGGCCCTGCGGACTTGCCTCTGGCCTTGGACCCCAGCGGACGAGCTTTCCCGCCCGCAGCCTCACCGAGGCTCGTGGGCTCGTGTGTCTGTGCCTGTGCTTGGGTGTTTGGCTTGCCCTGTCTTACAAAATTGAACCTTGTACTTTCGCAAACAGCCAGTGTTTGCTCAGCAAGCTGAGCAGCGTCAGGGGGCTGCAGGTGGCAGGCTGCAGGCTTGTGGCCGGCGTGGAAGGCTTCGCATTCCAGATGGGAGGTGACCCCGGACGCACCAGGGGATGCTGGCCACTTGGGCTGAACCCCTGGGCCCTGCCCTCAACTCTGAAGGTTCCTTAAGCGTCCTTGGCCGAGTTCCACAACGAACGGTGTCCTGGGCCACAATTCAGGGACTAGTAAGATTTGACCATTCCAGAGCCCTCTTTACCCTTAAGAAGCTAATGTATTCTGGGTATTATATAAGACTTATGAATCACTGACCTCTGTCTCTGAAACTAATACTACATTACATGTTAATTAATTGAATTTAAATTTTAACATTTTTTTTGAATAATTTTTTTTATTTATTCATTTGAGACAGAGAGCAGGAGCAGTGGGGAGAGGCAGAGGAAGAGGGAGAAGCAGACTCCCTGCTGAGCAGGGAGCCCGATGTGGGGCTCGATCCCAGGACCCTGGGATCATGACCTGAGCTGAAGGCAGACGCTTAACCATCTGAGCCACCCAGGGGCCCCAAATTTTAACATTTTTTTAAAAAAAGAAGCTAATATATTTAATAATAATGATAATAAATTTAGGAAGATATTTAATAATAATAATAGTAAATTTAGGAAGACTATAGTAATTCTATTGTTTTTAGCGCTGTCTCACCCAGATTCTTTTAAAATAAAAAGTGGTCCCCTTTTTGCTATCGTTAACTCCAGAAATGAAAGCAAGCTATTCCAGCTTTTGTTTGAAACACAACTTAGTCCATAACTGAGGTTTTCTTTCTCTAGATTTGAAAATCTATTTGGAATTTGCACAAATTCCTTTCACCTCAACACCTTTTGTCCAAATAGAAGCACAAAAGTGTACTTCTCTTTTCCTTCCACAGACTGCATTTCACGTATCTTACGTACACATCAGATTGCTCACTGTTCAATAGACTCTTACTGAGGAGCTATTAAATGGTGCTCTCAAATGATGTTTATATTTGCATTTAAAAGGGGGTTAAAGGAGTGCCTGGGTAGCTCAGTCCTTTAAGTGTTGGACTCTTGGTCTCAGCTCAGTTCTCCACCTCAGGGTCGTGAGTCCAAGCCCCACACTGGGCGTGGAACCTACTTAAAAAAAAAAATAAAATGGAGTTAGATGTTGCCCAAACAGCATGGTAATATGTAAGGTCCTTTGCAATTTTCTAAACTTTTCCTTCTCTGGAGTCACAAGGCTCTCTTCCTGATTAGATTACTCTGGTGCTCAATAGAGATGTTTTCTCAGATAATTTAACATTAGGCCCCTAAACTTTAATCCAGCATCATTTTAAGAAATGTTCGGGTGAAGAACAACTTGAAAATCTCTGTAAAATTGCCATAGACATGATATTGTCTAATATAAGAAACGCTTGCCACTAATTTTCACTTGGACTTCAGTACTAGGATAAAGTTGGGCTATGCTTTCTTTTATCAATTAACGAAGGCCACGAAATGCCTTGTACAGTACTTTTTGCTTTCACGACCAGGAGTCTCAGAGCTTCTGAGCTTTTCCGCTCAGTTTCAAGAATCTCCTAGCATAGGTTTTCTGGATTAGTTCCCATTCTGTATCCCTTATTTTTCCCTAGCCACCACCAGAGTTTTCTTTCTCTGATTTATTCATCTCATCTTTGTTTGAGGTACCTACATCTTCTTTAATGATTCCCCTCAAAACTTCTCAGAAGTGAGAGGCTATAAAAATTAGTTATTCTAGATTGCCTCAAAATGTTCTTTCGATCTGCCTTAAATGGCATATGCAATCATTTTTAGTTTTGGCATCCGTTTGGGTGACATTCACTTGCAAGGCTCCCAAAGGCCCACCCAGAACTGTGTACCATCCCAGTGAGCTACGCTCTGCTCCCGCCCTCCCCTCAAGAAAGCCTATCTAGTTGAATGTATTACTGTTTAAGTGAGTCACGAGCTTCAGTACTTTCTTTATTGGTAACAACTGACTCGAAGCACACCTTGCAGCTGTGGGTGCCCCACCCAGCACCCTGACCCTTGGTACAGTGCAGCTGCTCTGGGATATGCTGGGACTCACAGCTTGTGAATCATTCCTGACTTCCCCTCAACTAGCAGCACAGATTTCCTCAATTTCAAGTGCTGTGAGTGCGCAACTCATTGTTCAACAAAGCCTAACATCTGTGCTTCCTTCCATCCAGCAGGAAAACTTCTCATTTCCCCCCAAATTTATTTGTTCAGTCAGTTTGAGGAAAGTCGTATTTGCAAAGTCACTCAAGGAGCGATTGGGAAAAAAAACTCTTTTGGGTTCTTAGGACCCTTAGAGGAAAGGCTGACGGAGAAGGGAAAGGGAAGAACATTTCTTGCAACTCCGCTAAGTGTCAGGCGCTGTACGGAGTACTTGGCAAAAATTTTTTTAGCCTTCCCAGCAGGCCTATGAAGTAGGCACATTATACCCATCGCTCCCAGATTATTTCCACTTCCCATTTTTTCTGTAGAGAGCAACTCTTCAGAGCGCTCAAACTCTCCTTCACGTGTGTCTTGTTCCTACTCCTTTAGCCATCATTAGTCTCTTCTGAAAATAAAACATGTCTGTGTTAAACGTTCGCCTTCGTTGCTTCTCCAAATTCTGTGGAACTTGTGATCAGAAGATGTTTCTCTGATGTCATACGATTGATCTTTCATCATCCGATTAAAGAGAAATGCTGTCGCAGCCGCTAGCAAAACAAATGTCGTCTGTGCGTTTGGTGTTGTGACTTCTCACAGGGAAGAATATTCATGTTTTTCCCATGCCTTCATGTAACCATCTGCTGAGAAACTTACAGTAAAACTTTATAACTTTTAAAAAATTATTTACTTCTAGATAACTTTGCCTCAGCTTTAAGCAAGTGAGCAAACATCAGAGTCGTTAAAGCAAGGGCAAAAGAAGAGCAGCAGAGAGCGACACAGGGAAGAAAACAGAAGGGAGAAGCTGTGAGTGAGTTAGCAGGGAGGAAGAGGGAGGGAGGCAGAGGGAGAGCTGGACCCCCCCCCCCCCCGTGGGGGTTTTGAAATCTAGGCTGAGGAGAAGCTACTGCGAGCAGGTATCAAACTCAGCCTTGGCAATCAAAGTAAAAAGGGAAACAAGACAAATCCCATTGCCCTGTAGCAGGACGTTAAGGGGCGGTGGCGGGCGGGCAGGAGGCTGTTCTGTGACTACAGAATTTTAGCTCATCCCTCAAAGCTAAAAACAGGGGAATTATGTGGCCCTTACATATTCCCTGGAGGGGAGCTAGACCCTCACACAAAATTTGCTAAGTAGTGACTTATAAAACCCAGCCCAGTGACCCTGAGCCTATCACCTATACAGGGGTGTGGAGAGAAGAGGAGGAAGTTGATGGGGAGGAGAGCAGTGGGACTTCTTTGAGGAGAGTCATGGGTGTGCTGAGAACATGAATCTCCACCGCGAGCCAAGTGCAGGGAGGGGCTTTGAGAAAACCACTGGGGGAAGGTGGGGTGTCTCCCAAGAGGGAAACCGACATCTTGCCTCCTGGCTGATCAAGCAGAGCTGTGGAAACTGCCCAGCCCCATGCCGTCACAGTACTGAGACAGAATGTGGGGAGAGGCTTCTAAGGAGGGCTTGACCTGTGTCATCAGGAGTTTAGGGAAACAGACTGGAGCCTGGCCCTTATGATGTCTGTAATGTAATCGGAGTGTGGCAGATATTCCTCGGGGAGCGTTCTGGACATGTCCAACCTCACAGTCCCCTGACGAAACATCCCAATCGCTGCTTCAACACAGGCAGGGTGACACCGTGTGTGTGTGTTAAGCTCTAGCCTTACCCACACTCCAGGGGCAGCTACCACAGATTACATAGTTACCTTATCTTTGAGCAATGCCAGGGGCTTTGCTAATTAGCATAATGAATGCTTAAAATGGGTTTTATTTAGTGAAATTAATATTATTCAAGTTAGGTGGATTAGCCAAATATTTAAGATCCTCCTCACACTTGCATGGACTGAGCCTAGGTCTGGGGGGCCTGTGACCTGTGCTTTTAAAGGCACTGGAAGCTTGATGTCTAATGTCCTGTAACCAGCAATTGGTTTGAAGGAATCTGGTTGTCTAATGCTAACCCTATAGTTTATTTGAATCTTGCCTCTGCAATATCATGATGTTTCTCTTAAATGAATCTTTTGTGCAAAAACAAGAGCTTTCATGATTAGCTAGTGACAAAATTGTGAAGGAATAATTAATCCCCACCTACCTCTACATACTGATGGCTACTGTTACTTCCCACTGCCCAACTGCCTAGGACAGTTCCTGAAACTGCAGCTTACCTGGAAAATCTAAGCACGAGGCTCTGGCTGGAGCTGCCTGGGACAGGAGAGTAGAAAGGAAGGGCTGTGTGAGGATGGCATGCAACCCCAGTGCTGGGCAAAGCAAAGAGGCACATTCACATGGGTCCAGTGGAGACTGTGGAAGGTGTCATCACGAAAGAGACCCCACCCCACAAGACGGAGGAGTGAGGGGTTCCTAACAGAGCTGGGTTCTTTCCGGAGTGTGCTGTCGGTGGGGACTGAGGGAGGGGCTGTTCGGAGGCAGCCAGCGATTGGGATGTTTCCTCAGGGGACTGTGAGGTTGGATATGTCCAGAATACTCCCTGAGGAATATCTGCCACACTCCAAGCCAGGACAGTCCTCCTGTGCCTTACCTCCCCACCAGGAAGGGGCCGGAGCCAGCAACGTGAGCGGTGGAGGAATGGGAGAACCCAGTGGGAAACTGGTCAGGAAGCTAACCTTTCTCCCCAACACACCCTCTGCACTTGCGCTGGCTTCAGACTCTTTCTCAGGCCCCAACTAGGGCGGGGAAAAAGCTGTATCTTAGATCAGAGACTAAAGCTTGGATGTGAGACTAGCCTGGACTTTCTATACCTAAAAATGAGATGCTTATTAATACCTTAAAGTGACCGGGAAAGCTTGAGGATATGCCCAGCATTTCACCCAGGAACGTGGAAGAATAATTCAACAGAGGGACCTAAAAGGATGATGATGAGAGAAATACTAAATTGTTTATTTTTTTATGTCCAACTGAGTCCAACTTGATCAAGTATCTACAGCTTTCATTATTGAATGAAAGGGACATGGTATTTTTACTGTAATTTTCCAAATCATTTATTTTTATATCTCACTGAGTAGAAATCAAGGGGTGGCAAATTAGTTTTCAAGCCTATTCTTTAAAGCTGCAAACGAAATATCAGTGGGATGGAAAGGTGGGAAGATGTGTATTAGTTACTTATTGCCACGCTAACAAATTACCAGAAACTTCGTGGCTTAAAAATGACACACATTTCTTCTCTCACGGTTCTGGAGGTCAGGAATGGGTTTTATTGGATTAAAGTCAGGGTGGAGGCAGGGCTGTGTTCCTTCTGGATGCTCCAGGGAAGAATCTGTTCTCTTGTCTAGCTTCTCGAGGCTGCTACACTCCTTGGATTGAAACCCCTTCCCCGTCTTCAAAGCCAGCAGCAGAGGGAATTCCAATCTCACTCTCCAGGGCCTCTGTGTAATGCCATGTCCCCTTGCCTCAGCCCTGGCCACACTTTGCCAAGGAATCCTTATTCCCAGAACCCTCTTGGCTCCTTTGAACCCACAGAGGTGCTCTCTGGAACTCAACAAACCACCCTAGGATGTTGGCTTTTGCCACATCCATTTCAGTTGGGTTCTCGTGTTTCCCCTGGAAAAGTGAGCAGTCCTTTTCTGCTCGTCCAACGAGGAAGTCTACCTTTTATTATCACATGGGCTTAGGCACCACCCTCACCTCGAAAGAAGGAAACTGGACATGAATTATCGGAGTTGTAAACTAGCTTCCCCTTCAGTCCAGTCTCCAGCACAGAGTTGGCCTGTGTGAGCCCGGCTCTCTTCCTGCTGCTGGAGGAGAAAGGCCTATTGTTCCAGCCTTGCAGCGCACTCCACCGGGCCGCATGCTGGGTGTTCCCCCTGGGAGGTAGAAAAGCAGCCTCCGAGATCCCACCATCTCCCGCCCAGGCTCTATTTGCTTTTGTTTTTGGTCTTTCCTTCTTCACTGTGTGCCTTTGCCAGGCACTCGGCGCCCCTATAGAGCTTATTTCTTCTTTTAGCCTTTGCACAGTGAATGCCTTTTGTATGCTTCGGATGTTGCTGGCCCTTCAGGGAGCGGAATGAACGTCTCTCCCACCTACAAGGCTCGCTCTGGGCTGGCCAGTGGTCGGGCGGGAGGGGGCGGGGGTGAACAAAGGCACTGTTTGGCCCCGAGGGAGGCTGGGGGTAGGGCCTGGGTCTGGAACGTAGGGTCCCTTCTGCCTGGATTCAGAAGGAGGGTTGCTGCTTCCCAGAGAGTTGGGGGTGGGGGGGTTAGGCAGGGGAGGCTTGGTGGAGTTGAGCCACCAGCATGAAGTATAGTTTGGCCTCCCAGTCCTACCCTTGTCTGCTCAGTACCCAGCCTGGCTGAGGCTCTGAGAGCGAAGCATGGCAGGAGGAGCCAGGAAATTCTGGTTGGGCCCGCCTCTGCCACCGTGTGACCCAGTGCCACACTGGGCCTCCTGGGGTGAGCCTCCCTTCTCTGTCCCAAGTGAGGCAGTAACTCCCGCCCCACCCGGCTGCTTCCTGGGGCTGATGTGAGGAGCTAACACAACACTCTCGGAGGAGACGCTGTGAGAAGCAAAAGCCCTTTGTGAGTCAGCGGTGGGAATCGTCGTCCTGTCTTTCCCCACTGTTTTCCAGGCCACCCCTCCACCCCAGTCCCCGTAACCATCTAGCGAGCTCGTGCTGCACCCTAGTGGCCAAAGTCCTTCTCCGACTGCATTTCTTGTAAAGTAAATTTCTATTAAAGTCATAAGAAAAATTAATCATGATGAATATGCAATAATGAGCCCAGCCTGGATCATATCCATTTTTGTATCAAGTCAGTCATAAAATTTAATATTAAATACCCTTTTAATGGAGGAAGTGGCCCACGAAGAAAAATGTGCATACTGCAGCCCCAGACGGGAGGAGGGAGGCATGTGTGGGCTCTCTATCCTCCCTCCCCCTCTCCCCTCCTCCCCAGTTGCTCCCCAGTGGCTGGTTCTGCTCTGAGCCTGCAGGGGGCCTGCTTGGGTCCTGACAGTGGCCTTTCCCCAAAAGGGCCCATATTCCCCTCAAGATGCTGGGGATTGGAGGGAGGAACAGGTGAGAAAGCAAAGTACTTGGCTTTTCTTCTTCAGCCTTTAAAGCCTTTAAATCCCCAAAGGTTATAAAAGGCCTTGATAAATCGCTGTCTTTCTTTTTGCTGATACCGAGACAGCGCTAGTTGGCATGGGGAGAAGTTAGAGTTCCTACATATTAAAAATGACGAGTGACCAATAACTGCAGTGTTCCCTTGTTTATGAGAAGCCTCCTCGCGTATGTTCTCACAGACTGCTCACCACAGCCCTGAGGTAGCAACTGCTTTTATTTTCAGGTGAGGAATTTGAGGTCTCAGGGTCACGTGTGGGTCAGAGGGGAGCAACAGCTTGAACCCAGGTATTCAAACCCCTCACCTTGAACCCACTGCACAAAAAAAGTAACAAGCATTTTCCCTCTGTACCCGTGAAAGAAATCATCTGGTCAATAGTCACCCTCCTGTCATGATGAATAGTAGACTGAAAACTCATGCCCTTTGACCTGGTTGACTACTTTCCTTTTCCTTTCTCATCTGACAGATTTCTTCAGAGCATTCAACATTCCAATATCTCTTTATTCCCTTCCTGGCCTTTTGCCAGGCCTCTGAGGAGTTTCCTTTCAGACTCAGCTTCCTGGCGTTGGGACAGGGATGAAACGTTGCTGGACTTCTGGAACTTTCACCCTGAGTCCTCCCCTCCTACCCCATGCCCTCTCTCTCCTCCTCCTCCTAAGCAGGCAGGATGGTAAGCATCTAGGGATTCACTGCACAACTGAGAAGAGTTTTGTCCACTGGTGGTAAATACCGTCCTGCTTTGAGGAAACCGGTAAGCACAACACTGACAAGCCTGGAGGGCCTGACAGTGGCGGGGCAGGTGGACAGCTCGTCACAGAGGCCCAGGGGACCCAAGAAGGCCGTGGGCAACCCGTCACAGGCACTGCTGGTTCCAGGCCTGGATTTCCTGAGAAGGGCCTCTTGACACCCACAGTGCCATGAAGTGACACGGAGGCTTCTCTACCCATTAGAGATGGGGACGTCCGAGCAAGTGTGCAGAAAGCCTTCTTCCAGATCCTCCGTCTCTGGGGTGGAACTAAGTGAGATTATACCTCGTTTCTTACACGATCTGGGAGATTTCACATTTTCTAACTATCTCTCTTGTGCCAGCCCCTGGCATTTTTGCATATGTCACTGCAATTAACCCTAGCAAAATCCTGTGAAGTAGGGGTGATTTGCCCTGTTTTTATATATCAGTAAATCCAGGTCCAGAGGGGTTCAGAAATATTTAGCCAAGATCACAAAGCTAACGAGGAGAGTATCAATTCAGGGCATAATCTAAGCTCCAGAAAATGCTGCACCATTGAGACTGTAGTTTGCCTGACCCGACACACCTCTGGGTACTTTTCTGCTTTGGGGCTGAAGGGAGGAGTCCCTTGTAGCATGTTAGGTGAGTGCATGTGATTTTCCCATCGACTGGATTTATAAATGGAGTGATCAGATGACTTAGTTACGCATGCATGTGCCTGCCACGGGCATTGGCCTTTGTTCCGGTTTCCTGTCTCCTCCCTCCCCTGCGCATGGAGGCCAAGGCATGACGGTCAATCCCTGTGGCCTCATTTGTCTGACGAGCACAGATGTCTGGGCAGCTCTGGGGCAACTGACCAAGATAGGAATGGAGAGAATATGTGCTTTGGAGCAGGTGGGGTTGTGGGTTTAAATTGAACATCTGCCATGTCTTCAGGAAAAACTACCCCATTTCTAGGGGGGTGAAGATGGGGCTGAGGAGGAGAGTTAGAAACACGGGGTCTCAGCCTGCTTCTGAGGAGAGGAAGGAGCAGGTGCCAGGGCCAGCCGCCTCCAGAACCACAACCAGTCAGGACCTTCCTGCCCAGAGATGGGGAACGGAGCACTGCTGGTCACTGGTAACCCTCAGCTCATGGGACACAACTGCAGGAGCCCAAACAAGACTCAGGTGGCTCCTGTTCTCCCAATTTCTCTCCCACACTCACTTTTAAGGCTCTGGCCATTGGCCAAATGGAACTCTCCCTGGAAGGGGATGACCCTTTACAATGTTAAAGCGAAGCAGCATGTAATGAAGGGAGAGGCTGGTATGGGGCCCACCAGAATCTCGGCTTTACACATGATGGTGTGGCCTGTTTTGTCATCTTGAACATATAGTAGCTGATATTATTATATCATGGGGACTAACACTTCCATAGGGCTGCTCTTAGTACTTTTTACATAAGTTAACTCATTTAATGTTCACAATAGCCTGATTCTCATTTTCCTGGTGAGGTGGCGTAGGTCAGATCACCTGCCCAAGGTCACATAGAGAGTGAAGAGCAAACCTGGACTTTGAACCCAGGCAGTTAGGCGGCACCATCCCCGCTCCTGACCTCTACACTGGGCCGGCTCTTACGGTAATAATGAGGCCTTCCTCTGAGGTACGAGCGCCAGGTGAAGAAAGATTGTGTATCTGAAGCTTCTGGCACAAAGCAAGGACTCAGTTAATGCTCTTTTCCTTCCCTGGAAGGGAAGAGGGCCTACCTCTCTCAGCAGGGGTCTGTCTTGCACATATACACGTTCAGGCAGTATCTGCGGGACAAATGGAAGGGCAGATTTTGATAAGGTCAGAGGTGGTCGTTGGGGCCAGGGGCGGGGGGCGGCACTAGAAATAGCGGCCTGTATGTGAGGCCAAGGTCAGAGGGCTAAAACTGTGGCAAGTGAAGTGGTTTTCCCAGGGCCTCCCTGCCTGCTCAGGCATCTGACCACGCTGACTGGGGGGTTGATGCCCTGATGTGGGCTTCAGCTGTTAGCTGTCCTCATGTAGGGATGTGTGTGAAACTAGAGCCAGCGCAGAGGACTGGGGGAGCCACTGAGAGGAGAAGGAGGCACTCACCCCACCACCCCTCTGTTGCTGAGAAAAATGTGAGGCTACTCGTGGTGGGGGGAGGGGCAGCATGGTGGTGGGGGATGGGAGGCTGGTGTAAGGAAACAGAGCTGTTCTGTTCCAGGCCTAAGATAGCTCAGGCCCACACCCAAGCCGTGGCTGCCCCACCCCTGCTCTGGCCTGAGTCAACCAACCACTGACAAATGGAGAGTGCTTCTTAGAACCCAGAAAGAGGTGTGTGTAGGGGCAGACAGTGCCCAGCTCTCTGATGGAAGGTCTCCAAGCCATCCTGGTACAATTCAGCCAGACCCCGGCTTCACCAACACAGGCTGTCTGGGCAGTGGTTACTGAAGTGTATACATTTCTGTTTATCAAGATGACACTGGCCAAGGCCAGGTGTACCCGAGCCAAAACAAGCAGACCTTGACCGAGCAACATACCGATGCGTTGGTTTCACCATGTTCTCTCTGAGTGTCCCTCAGCTCAATTGATACATCATGATGGGGATGGTTTAGGATGACTAAAATGAACGGCCACCCCCTGCGCCAGCTTTACCCATTTCTGTTCGTAGGCGCAGCCTGCGTATCCAGTGCCAAGTAAAATGAGGTGGTTTTTTACCTACAAGGTGGAGACACTGAATCCCAATTGCTTGGGATGTTTTGGGAGGAGTTATTTAAAAATCCTACCCACTGCTTCAGTTTGCTCTGCTCTTTGAAAATAGTCACAACCCCAGACTCCAGGAGAGATTAATCCACTGTGCTTGTTCTCTTTTGTTCCATGACCAGCTGAACTGGGCTTTTCTTGTTCAAGATTTGCAAAGGATAATCAAGACCCTGCTTCAATCACTGGCATTTCAGAAGAGTTCTTGAAATAACAAAATGGTTTCTTTGCACTGTCGACATTTTCGTCGTCAGTGAATATTTATGAAGTGCCCACACTGAGGTTGTTTGCCAGTTCTGAACCCGGATAAGAGGGAAGGTTCTTTTTTCCGTTGCAGAGGGAGGCTTGGTCAGTAAACTGCATTTCTTTTAACTTCTGAAGGCCTTCCTCTTCCTGGGGGGTGGAAAAAGTCGTTTTTGCAAATGAAAGAGTAAAGCTTTTGCTAATGCATAGTATTTCTTCACTTATCATTTGGTTTTCCAGATGGTGCTTGTTTTCTGAAACCCTCAACTTACCTGATGTCTTTGCACTAAAAATAGTCAAACGTGGTTTCAACTCATGACTGTTAGCAACTTGTGAATTCAACAGATAGTTTCATTTTTTCCAACCCATTCTTTCCCTTTTCATCTGCTCCACCCAAGAACAAATCATTCAAATACTGCATGGCTGGAATGAGTCCCGGAGAGGGAGTCCGTCACTGATCAACTTCTTTAGCCTGCGTGGTCTTGCACTGACCCCTTGTGGTGAGGAGAGCGTGGGCTGTGTCCTGTGCTCACCATCTCTTAACCCCAGTGAGGGCAGAGGCTGCTGGGCTGGTCTTAAGGAGTAGGTGGCAAAAACAGCTTGTGAGGTCCCGAATGGCCCCGGGGTCTAAATGCCATCATATGTACTCTCCACAGTGAAAAGGCTCTGGGCTGTGGACGTGGCTTTACCTCCTTGTTTGAGACACAGTAAACCAGACCGCATCAACAGGGAAAGTCATTCCCTGGGAACTGGGTGCTTGGAAAGGTGCGTTAACTGTTCTAGGCCTTAGCAGGAACTTCTAGCCAGAGCAGGAGCTCCTTTGGCTGGGTTTTAATCACCTGGCTCTTCTCAGAGCCTGGCCGTGACACTTGGTAAATATTCCATAAATCCTTGTGAAGGCACTTCCGTTAGTCTCTGTCATCAACAGTCATTTACTGAGCACTTACTGTTTGGGGTCCTTGGTTAAGACTAGCGATGTGAAAAGGTGTAAAGGACGGTCCCAGACTTGACTGAAGTCTAGTTGGAGAATTAGGCCAGGCCCAAGAGATGACACTTGCCAGCATCGAGTGATGTGTTTTCATTGCTCAAGGAATAACACAGGCAGTGAGAGGCACTAGTGTTTGGGGAAAAGGACAGAGCCACCTAGGACACGACATCAGGGTCAGCTACTCTGATTGGGGATAGGGCTCTACCTTTAAGGAGGTGATAGTAGTAGAATCTACCAAGTACCTCCTACCCTGTGCCAGTACCCTTTACGTACATCATTAATTCTCACAACATGTGTGCCGGGGAAGTGTTATCATCGTCTACCTGCGGATGAGGAAACTCAGGCTCATGGAGTCAAGCAGTTTTGCCCAAGGCCACACAGCACTGAGCAGGAGCACCAGGCTTCTACTGCAGGCCAGTCTTAACACCAGAACCCATGCCCCCTTTCCAGCCCCTGCCAAGGTACCTCGGGGGATTAATTTGAAGCATCTTCCAAAGCAAGCTGCTACTGCTTCTAGGAAGCAAAGGCCAAGCAGGGACAAGCTGGTGGCCTCAGGTCGTCTCAGTACAACACTGAACAGGGTGGTGATGAAGCTGCCGGGTTCCTGGGGTTGATCCCAGGGCCTGGCCAGCCTGCAACCACGGAGGTCAGGCGGGGCTCAGGTGTGGGCATAGGCATGCCTCCACTGGACTGGTTCCCAGTGACACACAGCTGATGAGAAGCAACCACCACTGACCTCCAAAAGACCTCTGATGATGTTAAATCTCATTACGTGGATGCTTTATAAAGAAGCCAATGATTCCAGGCTTGGATATAGAAAGATTTAATTAAAATGGGACTCTAGAAAAGCCATGCAGGTTGATGCACAGTATAGTGGTTAAGGATGTGGACTCTGGAACAAAGTATTTGGGTTTGAATCATGGCTCAACCACTTACTAGCTGTGTGAAATCACCTCTTCATGAGATCCCCCCAACACACACCATAGGGTTTTTGAAAGATGTGAGATGACTTAATGTATGTGAAATAGGCACCTGAAACATAGTGCTTACATAAATAGGTGTCTCTGTCTTTATTTTTCTTCCAGCAGAACTTAGCAAAGGTATGTACCCTTTGAGTTGTCATCGAGGATTCAAGTCTGGATTAAGGATTTAAATGAGGCTTAAGTGGACACATCTAAAGATGCTAGTGTTCCTTTGGAAACAGACAAATCCTTATTGTGTTCAGAATATGACTTGCCAGTCAGCTGGTAAGAGATTTAGAGAGAAATCATCTTTCACATCTAGCCAAAAGTGACCTCTAATGGGCGGAAGTACTTATTACTAACTCATACTGCAAACTAAAAGGTTCTTGTAAGGAAAGAACAGATTGTTGGAGTATGGGAACTGATCATGGGTGAGGAAGGTTGTCATGGGCCAAAAGGAAACTGTCGTGAGAAGCCCTATACATTGCCATTGTGGTGACCTTGACCTTTAAAAGTCATTCTATCTCCTTTAAAGCCAGTGCTGATGAGAAAGCCCAAGGGCTTCTCATAACACACTCCGAGAGAATGTACAAATGTTGTGAATCTTTTGGAAATCATACATGTGAAGAAAAGTCTTAAAAATATTCATCTCAGGGGCGCTTGGGTGGCTCAGTTAAGTGGCTGACTCTTGATTTTGGCTCAGGTCATGATCTTGGAGTCGTGAGATGGAGCCCTGCATTGGGCTCCACCCTCAGCATGGAGTCTGCTTGATTCTCTCTCCCTCTCTCCCTGTCCCTCCCCTGCTCGTGCTCCCTCGAGTGTACTCTCTCTTTCTCCAAAATAAATAAAATCTTTAAAAAATATATTCCTCTCAAAGGACACAGAAACTGGTTTAAAAGTGATTCTTACTGGCCAACATCTGGGATAATTATAACAAAATAAATGATAGTAATGGATTATGACTCACAAGATGAGTACATACTGATACACATA
Source organism: Phoca vitulina (assembly GCF_004348235.1). NCBI lineage: Eukaryota > Metazoa > Chordata > Mammalia > Carnivora > Phocidae > Phoca > Phoca vitulina. The sequence continues at coordinate 2,293,595 of NW_022589713.1, read as the reverse complement.
AACAAATGAGTAACTGAAGAAGGGAACGTTCTTCCTTACAGTGGGATTCCAACTAATAAATGTGGAAGGAATGCTGGAATTAGAAAATCATTTTCAATAAATGTTTCAGGCTAAAATCAGTGGATGCTAAAATTAGTAGGCAGAATTATGATGAAAAACAATATTTATGTGATCTCAAAGTACCTCCTCCATAAGATACTATTAATTACAAAGGGGGAACTAGTAACATTTAAGTAGAGAACATTGGCAGACACCACCTTAATCAATGACCAAAGTTAACACCATCAGTAATGGAACCAATCAACATGTGCCTCCTAATCTGATGCACTGAGAAAGACACAACCTCACTTCTGTTGTACTCCTACCAAAAACACAAAACCTGAGTCTAATCATGAGAAAACACTGGGCAAACCTCAATTAAAGAACATTCTACAAAGCTACTGGGTTACATTGGGAGGAAGGAGCAAAAGAACCCCATAGTGATGGAGTAGAATCGGAGGTTTCATATGAAAGGATGTAGAAACACTGATAACCGAGTAGCAATGAGCATACCTTATGCCAGAATTTGGTCCCTCACTAACAGGAACTTGTACTTCTTAGAGGAATGGCTTGTTCTGGGGTTGAAGCAGAGAAAGTACAAGGTGAGCCTGGATTATCTTGTTGTACAAGAAAGAAACATAATGCCCAAAACTAATGGGGACATTTTGAAAGGTCAAAGGAGCTAGCTTACAGGAGTTTCCACTGGCCTAATTTGGGATGATGTCAGCATCACGATGAATAATGAGAGGAATGAATTATAACACATGGAATTTTTTAAAATCTATGAGTCTATAGATGAAATAATAGATGAAGGGAAAGCTCTCTTCATAGAAGAATGCCAACCAATAAATATTTAGGCAGCTATAAATAGAAAAATCACCATTTTCCAACTACTTTAATAAAAAACAAACAAACACAAACAAACAAACAAAAAACTTGATTCAGGTAAGACCATTAATGGATGCTAAAGCCCATTGGTGAAAACTGTCAAGGAACAGGAAATTCACTCAAGACTTCATTTTTAACCCCACAGAGTACAGATTAAAAGTACCTTTACAAAATGGAGGAACCTGGTAGACAACACCTTGGTCAAATGGCCAAACTTAATGCGACAAATTGACATACGCCTACTTAGTGATACACTGAGAACACAGTATCAACTATGTAATGTACCTACCAAAAATGTTTAACATGGATCTAATCACAGGGAATTTTCTAGATTCATGTAGTCTAAGAGATATTAAACTAAATACAATATATAATCTTTGGATCCTGCATCAAACAACCCCCAGTTATAAACAACAACAATTACAACAATCTGGAAAATTCTAACATAAACTGTGTATTACATTAAATTTCCTAAGTGTGATGACAATTGAATTGTGGCTATGGGGGCAAATGTCCTCGATCCTTGGTGGTACATGTTAAAGTATTTAAGGGTGAAGTAACTTAAATGGTTCAGAAAACAAAAATATGTGTCTACATATATACCTAGAGAGATGATGCATGTGTAGCAAAACATAACTATTAATGAACTTCTGTTAATGAATATAAAGGTACTGGTTGTACTACTCTTAATTTTCCTTAAAGGTTTGAAATTTATCAAGCTATAATGTTGGAAAAAATAAATCTCCCCAAAACAAAAAATGTCAAGGTCATTAAAGACAGACTGAGTATTTCAGGAGAAAGGAAATTAAAGGCAATATGTGATTCTAGACTGGATCCCGGACCAGAAAAGGGCATTAGTAGGAAAACTGGCAATATTTGATTAGATCAATATAGTTTTTTGTTTTTTTTTTCAATTTCCTGACTTCGATAATCATGCTATGGATATGTAAGATAAATGTCCTTATTCTTAGGGACTATACACTGAAATACAGGTAAGGGGACATCATGACTGCAACTTACTCTCAAACATATCAGAAAATCCGGTACACACACATGTAGAGGGAGAGAGAGTGATAAAGCAAGTATGGTAAAATGTTAACATTTGGGAAATCTGGGTGAAGGCTATACAGGAATTCTTCGTACTATTTTTGCAATTTATTTTGTAAGTCTGAAATTATTTCAAAATGAAAGTTAAAAAAATGTTCAGTTTCTTTCAACTTGTTTTTCTTATGTCACTGTAGTGGGTTGAATAGTGTCCCCCCCAGCCCCCCAATTCATGTCCATCTAGAACCTTAGAATGTGACCTTATTTGGAAATAGTGTCTTTGCAGATGTAATTAGATTAGATGAGGTCATGCTAGATTAGGGTGGGGCCTAAATCCAGTGCCTAGTGTCCTTATAAAGAGGGGAGAGGACATACACAGAAAAAGGCCATGTGAAGATGGAGGCAGAGAATGCAGCGACACGGCTACGCCAGGGATGGCTGGGAGCCACCAGCAGCTAGAAAGAGTCAGGGAAGGATTCTTCCCTAGAACCTTCCAGGGGAGTAGGGCCCTGCCAACACCAGAACTATGAGAGAATACATTTCTTTTAAGCCCCTCAAGTGTGTGGTAATTTGTTACAGAGACCCTAGGAAGTTAATAGTCACCCACCTGCTAAACACAGTGGCTCTCTGGTCTACAAGACATCTCAGTCTGGCATCCACAAGCCTCGGATGATGCTAATAATGGTAATACCATTTACTGAACCTTCACTAGAGCCTAATACTGTGCTAAGCGCATTACATACGTACATTACGTCTTTTAACCCTGAATTCACAGCAGACTCAATGACGAACTCTTCAGATGGGAAATGCAAGTTTGGAGATGTTAAGTAATGTGTACAAAATTATATAAAAAGTGGAGGAGCTAAACACTCACCCCCAGCAGTCCACTCCCTAAGTCCACTATTCCCTACACAAGCTTCTCTGGCCACATAGGTCTGGTGTTTTCCTAGCACACACTCCAGAGTCCACCTCATACGCTGCCTTAATATTACATTGCCTTTCCTTCTTGGCCTTTCCAAACCCTTTCCTATCCCAGGCCAGACCGTGTTCCCTATTCTCTCTGAAAACTTTCCAGGGTCCTCTAGGCCACAGAGGTCCCTCTTCCTTCTTTCAACTCAGCACTCATTATACTGCTTGCTTGGCCCTAAACTATAATGAAGATTATTTTGGATATTAGTTGGATTACTTTGGATGTTATTTGGCTTTTTAAAAAATTGCCTCCAGGGTCGCCTGGGTGGCTCAGTCGTTGGGCATCTGCCTTCGGCTCAGGTCATGATCCCAGGGTCCTGGGATCGAGCCCCACATCAGGCTTCCTGCTCCTCGGGAAGCCTGCTTCTCCCTCTCCCACTCCCCCTGTTTGTGTTCCCTCTCTTGCTGTGTCTCTGTCAAATAAATAAATAAAATCTTTTTAAAAAAAATACTGCCTCCAACTGGAAAGCAAGTACCCAGCAAGCAAATATTATTATGTAGATATTTGCCACAAATCTAGCCATCAAGACTTTCTCTACCTTTATTTCTCTAGGTAGAAACTTATCATGGTAGCCCTCATCAGGTTAAATGTAATTATGGCAGACACTTGACAGTTGCAATGACTATTTTCAAGTAAGTCTAAAATTCATTTGCTGACTCTTAATTTCACTTGTGTGGAAGATATTGTCTGCCAGGACTAACCAGTTTCAACATGACATCATTGTACATTGTTTATCCATGTTGCACTAATTGTTAAATGAATAAAACTTGGTTTGCTTGAAAAGATCCAAGAAAATAATACATTTTGAGCAGAAAATTAGTTTTGTAACTTAGGGTGGAAAGTATTGAACCTCATCATGGCTTAGATTATGATGTGCCTTGTGCTCTGTACAAAGATCTGATGTGTCAAATGCTCTGTATAAAAACAGGAAGAATCCACTTGTGGAGTTTTTCCCCAAGTGCTCCAGCAATGCAAAAGTTCCTCAAATGAGAAATTGCAGTTTGAAAAGGTTAACTGTATAATAGTGGTTAGCCAGTAAAGAGAGGTTGGGCACAGTAAACAATCTGATTTTTCAACTGACCCAGGATCCTATACAAACTCACACATTCACAGGTGTGGGGATTTGTGTAGGTCTTGGATTATTCTCTGTGATGTCAGGGGTCTACTGCAAAAAGACGAGGCAGGGGGCACCTGGGTGGTTCAGTTGGTTAAGCGACTGCCTTTGGCTCAGGTTATGATCCTGGAGTCCCGGAATCGAGTCCCACATCAGGCTCTTTGCTCGGCGGGGAGTCTACTTCTCCCTCTGACCCTTCCCCCTCTCATGCTCTCTCTCTCTCTCAAATAAATAAAATCTTAAAAAAAAAAAAAAAATACCAGGCAGGTAACATCAATGAGCAAAAGGAGCAGGATTCAAGAAAAAGACCACTGTCAGCACACTGATTAATGCAAGCTGACACCTGGCTTCAGTCGCTTCAGTGTTGTAAGAGGGAGTAGAAGGAACTATAATGCACTGGAGTGTGCGCACCCCAACCGGAGAGCTACCTGGGGCCAGTCAGTTGCTGCCAGGGATTGTGGATCTCATGTATTTTTTTAAAAGAAGCTGGCAGTTTAGGTTTTTATGTGAATATTTCCAATAAAAAATGTGGCAGCTAGTTCATTTAAAACTAACATTGCACAAACCAGATACATGTGCAAGCCAGGATTTGGCCATGGCCTACCAGTTTGCTACCCCTAGGCTGTTTTCAGGTCTCTCCCCCTTTGTGAGATCCAGGAACCTAGAACCCTGTGAAAGGAATATATACATTCATAGTTAAAGAACACATTGAAAGCTGAGGGCTTAAAAATGTCAGAGAATCAACAGAAGTGAAATTCATTCATTCCTCAGTATTTACTACATGCCCTATTATGGGGTCAGGCACAGTTGTAGGATTAGGTGAGAGGCATACGATAATGAATAAACCACTTTTTGCTGCTCTCTTGAAGCTTATATTCTTATGAGTAAGAGAGTCAATGATAAAGCAAAATAAGGTAATTTCAGATAGTGGTATTAGGAAAAAATTAGTGCTAAGGAATAGAACATGATGGGAGTGGTATCTAGAGATGCTTATTTTAGATAGGGTGCGAAAGAAGCCCCCTGTGGAGAGAAGGGCACGCGGATGATGAAGCCTATGACATAAGATTTGGGAGAGCATCCCAAGTAGGAAGGCCAAGTGCAAAGGCTCAGGAATAGATGTGCATATTTGAGAAGGACAGAGGTTGGTTGATGAAGAGGCTGATAAGGATTGGATTATGTACAGCCAGAGTCAAGGGTTTGTATTTTATTTAAAGTGAAAGGGGAAACCATTGGAAGCATGTGTTAGAGGAACATGTGATGACCGTTTTAAATAGATCATTAGCTGCTGTTTGAAAGATTGTGGCCAAGGCATAGACAGAAACGCTGCTACTGCATAGTGTTGAGGTGATAGCTGATGTAGGGATAGGAATGGGGTGACATATAAAAGCAGGCAGGCTAGCAATTTCCTCTGTACTTGGAACTGGGTTAGAAGTACAATAAGCAGGGGTGGCAAAAACAGAAGGGTCAAGAGAACACCTGGAATCAGAGGGCCCAGTGTTTTCATGAAAATCTTGTCCAGAATCAGATCTAATTTCAGTGAAGTAGCATTCTGAAATTACTGTATTTTGAACTGTCTTCATAGGAAATTTAGAATTTAAACTCTTCTAAATAGTTGGGATGCTTTCTTATAAGAATTGTTTGAATTGCAGAGCTAAAAAGAGAACCCTATATTTGCCTAATATATACTAGAACAAAATGCTGTGAGTTAAGGCCAAGTCCCCTTAGTAGAGGAGTATCTCAGATTAGAGATGACAGGGAAGTCCATGTTCCTTTCATTCAAGCAATGAACAAAGTCAAGCTGTGACTTCCAGCCACACACATAGCTACTCTAGGGGACATGCAAGGATCAAGGCCCACACAATGAATACTGCTCCCCTCCCAATTTTCCCAGTGGGGGAAGTGATGGTTTTCCTTATCAAACCACATGTACATTTTCTCTCTCCCAGCTAAACTAAGCTCCCAATATGCCTATGCTTTTAACATGAATTCTGGAAAAATCTGGTCTTTAAAAAACTTCACTGTTATCTATTACAGCCCTAAGAAATGGCTCTTAGGACGAGTATTATTATGAGATTATCTTGTTTTTGGAAACCTTCATGAGAGCTACCTTTACATTTTTAAAGATGGCTTTTGATGCAGGTTGTGGGCATAATAATGTGGTTACAGATGGTTAACAGTGACAATATTTAAAGCTTTATAAAACAGCAAAACTTAAGAGCCTCAGTAAAAAGGTAGTAATTTTGATGATATGGAAAGGTGAAAAGAGTTTCACCTTCCTTTAGGGTTAAGATACCAATCATAAAGGACAAATGTAATACTCCATACCATGAAAGGACTTAAGTATTAAGAATCAGGATCATTAGAACAAATACTAAACAATTCATCTGCATTAAACTTATGGCTTTACAGAGGAAACACAAAATGAGAGAACATATACACAATTGGGAAATATGCACAAAGCTGTCAAGGTGCAGGCACTAATGGATTAAGAATCAGGAACTCAGTGAAATAGCTAGTGAATGAGGCAGCAGTCTAGTAACAGTTCTAGAATAACACATAGCCTGGATCCCCAGACTTCTAAATTTCAGAATAGTAAAAAAAAAGTTATCAAATTTGAATCTCAAGTCTTGAGATCTATTAAGTTTACAATACAGGAGACAGAAAAGTATGTCCAGGGATTCCGCAGGGTTACAATGAGCAAACCCAGAATACAAAAATGTCCTCAACAATTTTAAGGGAAAAAGGATGGGAGAATCTGTGATTAAAACCAATGTAACATATATGAACTTCACTTGAACATCCCAATTATAAAAAAAATTAGAGATAGTAAGGAAAATCTGGATATTGACTGGGTAGTTAGGCAGTACTGTTAATTTTTTTTAAGTATAACAAAAGTATTGTGGTTGTATTTAAATCCTTACCTTTTAGACTGAAATAGCTGGGGATGAAATCAGTTGTCTGCGATTTTCTTCCAAATAAGCGTGGGAAGTGGAATGGTGAATTGGTAGGTGTGAACAAGGTAGGCTGACCATGAATTGATTATTATTTTTGGAGCTTAGAAATGGGTATCGTACTACTTCTACTTGAAATTTTCCTTAATACAAATTCAAAAATTGATATTCATTTTTAAATTCAGGTACAGCAGCAGCAGGATGTCAACTTCTTGACAAAAACCTAGAAAACGGAGTGGTTTTTTTTTGCCTGTTGCACAAGGCAAAAATTAGGGTACCTGAAAAGAGACATCTTTGCAAAGCCATCTCTGACATACAGATCTCACCCCCCATGCAGTGTATTCTCTGCATCTTCCATCTTCACAAACCTCACCCGTGGTGCTTTTTCCAAACGATGTAAGTAAAGTAGGTAAAAATTTAAGCACTATTAAGAATTCAAGACTAATCTGTTAAACAGGGCCTTTGTTGACTTCTGCCTTTGCCTTTTTTCAATGCCTGTCTTGTAAAGGAAATAAACGGTTTCCTGTTTATAGTTTAGGCTTTTAAGAAAGTTACAGTTCAGCAATATGTATTACAAGATCATATATAGAAAGAACGTTCTTAATACTGTTAATCCCCTTTCAGAAGTTACTCTTTCATGCTAGGCCATGTTAGTTTCTAGTTAGAACTGATTTAAGTAGCACACTGAACATTTTAAAACCCAAGTGAGTCTTGTCTCCAATGTAGTTGCCTTGTTTTTCTTTTTCCAGCCCCATTGCCCACCGCTGGTGAACATGTTTGTAAGTCTTTGGGATCATCTTCAGCAGCTTTTTTTTTTTCTTCTTTTAAACATCCTGACAGGAAATGTTCCTGTCTCTGTGGGTGTATTTCATTTTTTGATACAGCAAAAGAAATCATTTGGAGCCAAGTCTAGTGGACTAATAATCAAAAGTATCAAGGTATGTTAAAAAATGGAAAACCTATTTTAACTATAAAATAATGAAATCATATATGGCCTTTTAAAAGAATTTCTGAATTCAGGGGCATCTGGGTGGTTCAGTCAGTTAGCATCTGATCTTGATTTCAGCTCAGGTCATGCAGGATTGTGGGATCGCCCCACATCCGGTCCCATGTGGAATCTGCTTGAGTTTCTCTCTCCCTCTCTTTGTCCCTCCCTGTTTATGCACGCTCTCTAAAATCTTTAAAAAGACTTCTAAATTCACTTCCAAATTATTGGGAAAATAACTCTCAAAGTGAATAACTTAAAAAGTATTCATTTGAATATAAGGACTTGTAGCTTTTTCAACAAAATTTCCTTTTCTTTGTGGTCAGACTTTATCAGCCCCAGCCAAGTCTGGGGGAGCCTCATTTTATTACTGAATCCTCCTAGCCTAGATAAAAACCATCACTAAATAGCTAAAGAAAAACTTTAAAGGTCAATAGTTGGGTCTGATTTACTGTCCTTTTAAAAGTTTTGATTTGTTCAAGAGGGTAGCTCACTTAAAAATAACCTTATGGTATCACTTCTGAAGTTAATTTTCAGTACTATTTATGTGGCAAATGGATTTCGATTTGAAGACTGGTTTAGTGCTACAGTATAATATTTAATATTACATTGTTGCACAACTCCATATACATTTTTTCCATATATAAGGCAAAGACTTACAATAGCTCCCAATGCAAATATGAACTGCATTTAGTAATCTCAAACCATAGCTAATGGAAGAATAGGTTTGTCAGAAAATCAGTACAGGCACTTTACTATTAAAGTTTTACTCTTTTTAATAATTTATTTAAATAAGATATTTGAAGCAGTTTAGAAAAAACAAGATTTTGTATTTTATTTCCTTGTAAAAATCTTTACACATGCAGACAAACCAGTGTTAAGAAAGTATTCACCATCATTTAAACAAATAACCACTTAAATAGAACAGTGTCTGCAATTTTATCTGTATAAAAATAAGATACATTTTTACAGAATTCACGCTCCAGTTCTTATAGCAATAAACAATACACAACTATAATAAGTACAATTGAACCTGACCATGGTTTTCAATTAGATACTGCTAGGGCATTTTAATGTGCAAAAAAACCCCCAAAAACAAAAACCAAAAAGAAAAAAAAACAAACAAGAAAACAAAACAAAAAAAAACATAGTTCTTTCCAAAAGAAAATGTCCTCAGTGTTTCTAGAGACCTAGAGAGTTTTAAGAAATCAAATCCTAATCAGTTTGCTTTTAATGTTTTTGATTATGAGTCCATACATCACACTGTAGATAGGCAAAACCAGGAAGTGATGCAGGCTCAAAGGAAGGAAGTCAGCGCCTGTGCCTGCTATGTCCTGAGCGACTGCCACCATGGTGCTTGCCTTTATGGGACCTCTCAAAGGAGCGAGACCTTTCACGCCTGTCCCTATGATGTCCCCTTTCATGCCTGTGTTTCTTGGCAGCATCTGAGTGATCCCGAGACTTGCTCTGAGATCGAGAACGAGATTTTTTCCTTTTATGACCATGTCTATTTGAACTTTTTAAATCATCTCTGGTATGCTTGGCCTTAAGGTGAGGAGAACCATGATTATGATGTCTTCTTGGGCTTTCACTGTGACTGCGTGACCTGCTTCTTGATCTTGAGCTGTATGTTCCAGATCGGCTCCGCCTATTATTATAACTTAGATAATAAAAATTTGAGGTTTAGATTCAGTTTCTGCTGGGAACAGATTATTTTGGTGGTGCTTTTAACAAGTTCAAAACAAAACTATTGACCTGTAGCAGTACAGGCCAGATGGAAAACTTTCATTAAATCTCCCTACCCCTAACTCCCATCCAACCTATAGTAGACAAATCTTAAATGTACTGTATGTCTCTATATGCCAAAGAGAAGAGTACTTAGTAATTTTTACAGTGTCCTGGATAGCTATGCTTCTTATTGAGTATTTCACACATGCTCAAAAGAGCCACTGAATAGGTATAAGCAGTTAGCGATCTAATTACAAAGCTACTAGGAAAGACTCTTTGGCTATGATCAACTTGAGTTTTGGTTGTTAATTAGCAGTTAATAAAATATTAATATTTTCTAACTGATATTTTCACACATTATAAGCAGGATATTATAGCTTTCCATAGCACTTTGTGGCCAGCCCGTACACTTCTTCAAAAAATGGGCAAAGACAGAATAGAATGCTTGTAAGCGACACCACACCAAAATAAAAAAGCCACATATAAGCAGGACCTATTTCCAAATTCATTTCTCATAATTTACCTCATGTTAAAAAACTAAATCTAACCCAACTGTGAAAACATCTACGTTCAATTTTTTTAAAAAGCAGGAACCTTACTCCAAATAAGACTGCTTTCTCTTAGAGAATATTTACTTACTGTCTTCTTGGAGTATGTGATCTAGAACGTGATCGCGTTCTTGACCTTGATCGACTAGCACTTCTGCTATTTCTACTTCTCTTGCTGTCTTTTCTTACACTTAAAAAAAAAAAAACCAAAAAACCCATTATTTTAGATACATGTTTAGTATGTTAGAAATTTAACACATAAAAGATTCCTTAGACCAATTCTAACTCAAGTATACTCACCCATTGTAAGGGCTTTTGGAAGCCTGTTGTCTGTCCTCAGGTTCTTTCTTGACAGTCTTCACATTAACGGAGATTGGTGACTTCTCTTCAGCTTTCACTTCTCTTGGAGATGCTTAAAAAAAAAAAAAAGACATGTTACCTATTGGGACTTAACAGAGGGCCAAAAAGTTGTTTCTAAATGTAAATCAAAGTACCATGCTTTCAAGTATTAGTCTTAGTCCTGAGTTGACTATCATGGGAGAAAACAGTAACAGCTTCTCTTATCATTGTTTATATGCCACTATTAAATACTAAAGCTTTTTTAAAAAAACAAATTTATTTTATTTATTGGGGAGTGGGGCGCGCAGAGGGAGAGAAAATCTCAAACAGACTCTGCACTGAGTACAGAGCCTGACATGGGGCTGGACCTCATGACCCTGAGATCACGACCTAAACCGAAATCAGGAGTCGGATGCTCAACTGACTGAGCCCCACCCAGGAGCCCCTAAGTGCTAAAGCTTTCTAATAACCACACACCTGCAGTGCCCAAACATTTCAATTCTGAATATATCTTACATGGTTTAGAGGCTGGAGAAAATCCACCAAGGGTTGAAAGGGCTGGAGTTCCATCGGGATTCAACCCCTTTGCTTTTAATTTGGCTTCTTGTAAGGCTACTTTTCTTTTCTCTACTTCTTTTTCCAGCAATTCATAGTTTGGCTGATGGAAGAAAATGAAGTTAGTATTTTTCCCTTATATTAGTTTAGACTCTTAAGTACTTAAAAAGTATTAATACAAACATGAGTAGACAACTACCTTTTTTCTGGTATAAAGCCTAAGCGTTTCTATGCAGATTTCCTGGATCTCCTCTTCTGTAGTACCAAAAAGAAGAAACCAATGGGGACGAGTTGGTAATGGAATCTAAACCATAAAAACAGAATGGTTTAGATCAAATTTCAGTTTTTATCAGGACTGCTAATTCTTGTGATTTATCCTATAGAACAAAACAGGCTATATATACCTACCTGAAGAGCTCTAGCCGCAAGGTAGATACAAGCACATGCTATAGTCTCTGGTTGAAATCGAACAAATACATTGGTTCGAAGACTGTCATTCATATAATTCCTGAAAAATATTTCAACCATAAGCTTTGTACATAAACAAAGTCCTTCTGAAACTCACATAAAATTGGAGACTCAATCTACTTTATTCTTTTTTCTTCTCATATTTATATTCATATCCTCATATTCTAGCATACAACAATTCTTAACTCAAAAATCAGTAAGAGAGAAGAATTTAACACTAGAACCATTCTTCAGTTTTCCTATATATGACCAAAGTCCTTTAAAATAATTCCATATTATTATTCCAAATAGAATTTTAGAAATAAGTTATGTTTTTCTAATTTTGACATAACTAGCTTCAGAAATAATAAACCACTCCAACAATACTTCAAGCCATTAATTATTGACCAACTCTCCTTTATCCACAATGAAAAGCAGTGTCAACCAAGTTCTTTCAAAAACTCAAAATACTGTGACGGGTAAAAAAGGCATTTTTGGTAAGCACTCACCAAGTTATATTAAGAAATCTCAGCTACTTCAGAAAATTTAGGTAGGGAAGAGCAGTAAATATACAAAACAGCCTTGTTTACATACCTTTTTTGTGACTAAGTATAAACAAAAGCAATAAACTACTTCAGTTAATGAACTGCTGGACTTTTTTTTTTATTAGTGAACCCTCCCCACAATATCCCTATATTAAAGAAATTTCACAAATTGTTTAAAAGGTTAAAAGACTATTTCTTAAAAATCCTTACCCATGAAATAACTGCGTAAATGTTTTATAGAGCATATTATTAAAAATGTCATGCATTTTATAAAAGCAATTAGACTTTTCTAATATTACTAATATTTACTGAGTCCTAAAGAAGCATGGCAGTCATTAAGTCCAGAACATAAAAATTACTTAAGTCCTGCACATCATCAACAGTCTTGAAGAAGTAGCTGTAGCTGGACCAAATTCCTTGTTTTACCTTAAAATAAGCCAGCCCTCCAAATCAAACATCTTCATGTCAAAAGTTCAAGTTCTAAAGTGCTTATGTTAATATTAACATCTCTTTTAAAAATGTACTTCTATTATTATTGCTTCAATAGTCCAGCAGCTGTAATTCATCCAGTATGGGAATGGTGCCCATTTTAAGCTGCCAAGTTGTAGTTTCCTTTGGTAGAATCCATGGTATACATACTAAAAATAGAAATCTAAGTCAAACTCCTAACAAAAAAAATCATTTAATTCATAACGGCTGGACAACAAATCTATCAAAAATGAACTATTCATTTTGATAGTTACAGGTATACATTATACACATAGGCATGTTGAATAGTTACTTCTAGAAGCAAATATACAAATCCTTTTGACACCCCGACAGAACTAGAAGATGCTGCCAGATGGATATGGACCACTTCAGTGAATCTCGGATCAGAGCTTGCACTGGATTGGCTGGAGAGCAGGGCAGCCAATCAGGCCATCCTGAGGTCATGGGCTGAAGTGCAGAGGGCAGAGTTCTATGACTTACCATCATGGACTACCCTTTAATTAAAGAGTAGAAAAAAGAACAAAGTTAAATTGAGTTCTCCATTGAAAGCAATTAGTCAAGCCAAGAAAACAGGAAGCAGAAATAAGCATTATTTACCTTTTGGTTAAAAAACAAAAAAAAACAAAAAGCACCAAAACAAACTCTTCTCATTATTTTGGAAAGGGAAACTGAAACTTACTTTATTTCTGCTTCTGTTTTCCTGGCTAGGAAAGAAATGTAAAAATGTAACTTACCAGGCAGTCTGAACCAGGGTTTGATTACGTTCACATTCTAAGACTTGTAAATACATAACAATGATCTGAAGGACAAGGGAAAAAAACTCAATTTAGCATATCAGTGGGTCTTTCAGAGTTCAATGAATATAAGTAATTGAAATGTTAGGTGCACGTTTTAACTCTTCTACGAAACTGCATAGATAATACAGACCAACCTAAAATGTACATTATAGGCAATGTGGGTTATTATGCTACTAGATTCTATAAAAACTTTAAATATGATCCAAAATTGCACAGGAAAAAAAATGAGAATTAAATCAATTAAAAACATACCTAATTTCTCATGAACACTTTACTATGTGACAGGCACTGTGGTAGATTATTTCACTTAATTTCCGAAGTCCAATTCTCCATGTCCCAAAACCGTACAGACTATGTTTAAAGTTACACAAAGAGTATGATATTATGTAATATGGTGGGCATTAGAATAAGTAAACACTACTCTTTCTGCAGTGAAGCTTATCATGTTTAAGTGTGATAAATAAATACTACACATGTAAATAGCTTCACAGTTCAAGTCAGAGCTTTCTGGACCTGTATAATCAATCATTCCCATTTTACAATCTTGAAAATGTGGAATCTGAGAAAGAGATATTTGCCAGTTACAGAGCTAATGGCATAGACAAGTTTCTATCGCAGATAGTCCTGTCCCTACAGCACTCATATGGTAACCACTGTGCTCTTATGATGATCGTATGTAAGCCAAGAGATACTGGAGAAATCTATAAACGTACAATAATGGTAACAGAGAGCAAGCAGCCACCATGCTTTGAACATTTTACTGTGCGACAGGTAGCATGCCAGGTACTTCTGCAGATGTGTATTATTTACTCCTAGGAATAAGGTACTTCACTGTTTTCTAGGTGGGGAAACTGGGTTAACCACAGAGGAAAAAAAGAACTTCTCTATGCCCACACAATGAAGAGTGAAGATTTGAACCCAAGTCTTTTTGACTCCTATTTTAGTGGTAAGTTTATAAAGAATGCTTTTTAAAACCAAGGTTAACTCTCAAAAATAACCGTAATATAAATTCATGTAAGATACAATTTTAAGAAAAACCCTAATACTTACGAATATAATTTCTGCACTCTACAACTCACCTTATGGGGATGCTTGACATGAACACAAAATCCCAACTCCTTTAGCACCCTCCTCTCTGCCTTGATAACTTGATTTTTGGTGTTAATGTAGTTCTGATCAAGGATCAGGGGGCTTGGAGTCCTATAGTTTGTAAGAAATAAAATCAAAACTGTTTTGCACATCCAAAAAATTTTATTTGTGGCATCTCCATTTTCCCTTCCAACCAACTATTGGCAACAGAAACCAGCTTTTTAAACTCCTGCAAACAAGTTAAAGCATTAATCTTGTGCTGTCCAAGTTATGCTAATTAAACATATACTTAACTAAACTAAGTTTCTATAAACACTAACTCAACCCCCTGTAGTGAAAAATTCACTCTAATGCTTCTATCTAGCCTTTGTTGATCTTTTTCATGATTATCTTTTAGGTCTGTATGTGTATATATATAGATAATCTTATGTGATCGTTGCTTTATCATCACAAACCCCATTAGTCTCCAGACTCTTTCCAATGACAAAACTAATTTGCTCTTGAAAATATTTACTATAAAGTCTTATAGATGACAGTGATTTTACTCGTTTTCTAAAATATCAACTCTCGGCTAGTTTATGGCCAAAGTAAAAATCAGAGGAAAAAATGGTAGGTAGCTAATCCAGATTCTCCTAAGTGGATAATCTGCTTAAACAAATTGTTGTAAGAATCCACCACTGTCAAAAAAAATCTGAAAACTAAAGATTCAGCTCAATTACAAAAAGAAATGTTTTAAAAATCAGATTCAAAACTAAACGTGACCAATAAAAACTAAGTTTGAATTTGGTCTGAGTTGTCATTATTAGGCAGAATAACTTTTAGAATGCAACGTAAAAAAGAAGGAAGACCGTAATGAGGGAACCAGAACAACACTCAAGGTCTGTGCCAGACTAAATTCTGATAGCTTCTAAAAAGCTGTAACGCAGAAAGCTATCAATGGTTCAATGCTTTGGAAAAAAAGACTATCTGATTTAAATCTTAAATTCAAAACGTTTCTTCCTGAGAAGTTTGTTTTCAGTCAAGACTTTTGGACTTTCATTTCCCAATGTCCTTCATTTGATATGTTTTTAGATCCAACCACCAAGAAGTACATTTTCATTAAAACATGATTATATGGTGTATATATATGGGGAGAACATTTAAATATTTTTCCCCATACTGAATTCATTTTCAGCCAAAATATTCAAGAGTTTTTGCTCTGGACAGAACACAACATCTATTTTTAAAAGATAGTCATTCTGAGTATTACCCCAACTCACAACTCATTTTACCATGCACACCAAATCCAGAAAAATGTAAGCTCGTATTTAAATACATCCAGTTGAATATTAGAAAACAATCTGAAATTAGCTACAATTAATTAGCCCTGCAGTGACATATTATCTAAAAATCTGCTTTCATTTATTTTCCTTCCTAACATCCATCTAAAATTATAGCAACTGGAATTCTTATTAGACTATATTTCAAATTATTTCATACAATGATTTTTATCAATTTAAATAAATTTGGCAAATTTGGCAAGATGGAAACTAGCTTACTTAAATTAACAATACTGAAAATTAGCTTCCCTCAGTTCAATTCCTATTACAGCTATGAAAAGTGTGAAGAATGAGGCCACCAACTGGACAGGGGACTGATTTCTAACAAAAATATAACAATAAATCTATCTGATCAGAATAACAGACTACAAGTTAAATGCTCTCTGGGAAAAAATTAATTTAACTTCAGAGCAATCAATGTTCACAAGAAATGTAACCCAAAAATCTTAAGGTTTATAATTTTTCAGGGTTTCTCACCGTAACAGGAAATTTGGAAAAAGTCAAATCCACATCTCAGACTCTCAAAACTAGTTATTTGATGGCCCTCCTTCAACATGTATTAAGAGACAGAATCTATCTCCAGTGTCGTATTTGCCTGCCATTAACTCTTTACCCCTTGTAATTCAGACCGTAAACTGTACCATTACAGTCCTAAAATTTTACAAAATCAATTTTCTCATTTCCCCCCTTTTTGTGTTGAGCCAACTCATCTACACCTTTTATTTACTAAGCCTGCTTTCAGAGTTGCCTTCAAATTCTGTTAACATTCATTTTTTCTGCAATTAACCAACTAAACACTTGTTTGAATAATGGCTACCATCTGATTCCCAAATCAGGCTTACTCATTCATTAATTCTGCTTAAATGAACTATTTTTCATTTATTCTGCCACAATATTCACTTTCCCTTCTTTGTGTATCAAAATCTCAGTAACACCAAAACCCAATTAAATAAACGACAAACTCATTATTTACTATAATGCAACTGTATACTCAACTTCTTGCTTAGGCCTTCTATTACCTAGTTTTGAAAGTTAACAACTTTGTAGGTATGTAATTTACTATCTTCATTTTGTTAAGAATTGGTTTTAAATCAAGGAAGGCTCAATGAGCATGTAATTTACAACTGCCTTATGAAGGTTATGTTGTATCAGAAAAAGAAATGTGTCCCCATAAGTCAGCAGTATGAAAAGGTTAAAGAAAACCATCTAAGCAGGTGGTTTCCTTACTTATGTTAACAAAGTATCAATTAGTACTGCCTATGGGAGCAAGCATGTAACACTGAATTGAAGCTTGCTAGAATTTCTTCATCTCTAAATCCGTAAACTTTCCAGTAAGTTTTAGGAGATGACATTCTTAAATCTCTTAAAAAGAGAACTTTCATCTACTCAGAGAAAAAGTAATTTTCAACAACCAATCAAACCTAACTCTACCTCTCCCGCTTTTGAGTTTGTCAGATTTTTCAAATTAAATTTAAATGAAAAGAACAATTTTTAAATTTTAGTCCTAATAGGAAATCTTGGACTTTGATCACTGAAAGTTTATCTGGTCTCTCAGAATAACTGTTCCTTTAGCATAATTGATTTAGTTGAAATACAACTTAACAGAAAAAAAAAAAAAAAAAATTAGGAATAGGAGATCCAAACATGGTCACTCTCACTCACGTGGTACAAAGACCTAGAAAATTTGGAACTAGCTCTTCAACAGACTATACTAAAAAACGAGACTGAGTAGTTTACAGAGAGCAGACTGTTGTTCAATATAGAAAAATGTGTAAGGCCTACTCCAAAGGAATGTTCCTTCTTTAGCAGTGTTTAAACAAACTTAAGGCCACCACCTTTAGAGCCACCAAAATAAACTGAGAAAGGTTGGGCTAAATGACAAGATCACTTAATACCCTTCCAACTTCATCTATGATCTATACACATGTTGAAAATACCACACCATATTCATCAATGAGTGGTTGCACCAGTCTGAAGATCTGTCTTCCTTTAGAGAAGCCTTCAAAGATGCAAGCAGGCTCCTTACAATTACAGAAAATGCTTAATTTTCTGGAAATATGCTGCATCTCAAAAGCAAATTAAAATTGGAAACTGCTAAGAAGGCAATTTCCTCTTTCAATTCAGCCATTTATTCCAAGCTTAATTATGAAACTACATAAAATTTGGGGAGGGAAGGGGGGGAATCAAATAATCCAGGATAGGACTTGGGCATTGGTACTTTCTAAAAGCTCCTCTGGTGATTCAAAAGTGTAATCAGGACTGAAAAATGACCAAAAAGCTACAAAAATGATACGTCCTCTGTAATTACCAAGATCACACTACAATTTAAAGCTATGAATAAACCAGATTAAAACAGCATCAAGATAAACCAATATGCTATTAACTAAAGTGTAATACTGATAGTACCTTCTAGTGATATTACTCTACATAAAAATATATCAAGCTATAGTTCTAATAACTTGGACAGCAAAGACAAAAGCTTGTAACAAGAAACAGGAGTTTTTCTAAATGGTTCACCAGTGGCCAACCTGTTAGTCCCCGATTCCAGTGACCTATTCTCAGAGCACTGGCTTCTCCTTGGGGATTTTCGATACTTCACTCACTGTTGCCATGACGACAGCTTCATCTCTATGTACCACTCCACATCACCCAGGCTTTGGTAAATGTAGCTGGTCGCTGTATAGTCGGTTGCAAGGGAAAAAAGAGTTGAAGTTAATAACATATACAAGTTACGTGTCTGAGTAAACTTGTAATATGCATAGAAACACTTTTACATCCTGCTTTAAAAAAAAAGGCTTCCATGCAATTAACAACTCCTTTTAAATTTCATGCTATAATCAACTTGTAAGATTGAGACAAAGTCAAATTCTCTGTAATAATGACCAAAACACACTATTACATCAGACACAGCAGTCAGTCAGGTGAGATGTTTTAAATTCCAAGGTTTTTATGGTTAAGAAGACCTACTCTGACATCAAGGAAGAATACTCTTAAGTCTCACAGAAAAACTTCAAAGTAGATAATCATTATTAAGTGATAATACAATAGTTGGCTCAATGATTCAAAGAACACGGACAGAAAACTCCTTTAGGCAAACATAGAATCCTTTGACTAAGGACAAAAAGCCTTTTTATTACTGTCATTTTGTTTTAAACACCCTGAACAATCAGCTAGATATCTAAAAACGAATTTTATTCAGACCATACTAAATACCAATTTGAAATCTTCCCAATTTCCAGGGATTCCTCACCAAGAAGCTAAAAGATACTTTAAAATGAAATAAAAAATTAGTCTATCCCTGAACATGGTTAGGATGAAGGAGAGAAGATGGTGGAAAAAGAATGTAAGAAAACTGAAAAATGCTGTGAAAACTATCTGGGTAGCAATGTTTCAGACTTTGTAACTAAACTAAAGATTACTGTTTGTCTCTGAATAGGTCCATGACTGCCAACTTATAGATTCAGCCCATAACGACCACTCACGTAGGATACTAATTTGGCACTGACACCCAACCCCAACAACTTAAAATCCTTTTATAACTAACTCCCATAGTGTAAGTTTATCTAACATCACCACAATTAATCTTAACACAAAAACTAACCTACGCCAAGAATATCCTTCTGTAGCATGTACTGGAAGTCACCTCTAGATGCAGGAAGCCCTGCAACTAAACTTTTTGCACTGCCTCACATGAACACATAGGTCCACATAACGTGTTGTCATGTAGCCACAAAATCTGTAAAATATCACTACTTGGTCTCTATTTTCTTACTTCTTACAAGATCAAATAAAATGGGCCTTATCTAAATGTAACCCAATCAGTTAGTTATTTCTCTACCCCACTCACTGATACTGTATCTGACCAAAACAAAATACCTGTTTAATCCCTTTGACTTCAAACTTCAACCTTTATCATCCTGCAGTCCTTTCAGATCCGGTATTATGCGATATATCGTAGTTCAATGTTGAGAAGTATTCTAACAAAAGCCAACCTCAATTGATAAAGAATTAACTGGGACTTCGAGTAGAAAAACATAATCTACACAAAACTTTGCCACAATATTAACTTGAACTGCAGTGTTCACACTTCCAGCCTTCAGTCTTCCAAGAGAGGGGAGGGGGGATATAACTTACAGAATACACTCACACTTGAGCCAAACGTATTCCCTTTCTTGTTTAATCTTAAGCCACAGGACTGGCTTCACAGCACTGTTAGGATTGTCCATAAATGCAACTGCCTCTACAAACTTTAGATAGCTGGTTAATTGTGGTTTGTTTCAAATTAATTTAAGTATTAGTGAGCTCCTATGTGAATTTTAACACCTAAATTAAAGCCGGTTTTCCTTTGCATCAGTTTTGAGAGGAAAGAATGTTTTGATGATTGGTGCACAATACAGTAGCAGCAAGAAATACTGTGTTCAATAATGCCAATCTTACCTTTTTCCTCTTAACTGGCGCAGATGGTGAAATACATTAATCACATCTCTTATTCTTCTAGGTGCTTCTTCAATTTTTGATGCAAGATTAATACAAGCCATGGCAACAATCTGAAAGAACGCACAATCCAATGAAAGATTGTTAGATTATAGCATTATCAAGTAAAATTAGGAAAAAGTGACCCCCCCCCCCAAGTTTAACTAATTCTGATGAAAAAATTTTAGGATACAACTGGGACAACTTTTGGTGAAATAAAAGTACGATAGACCTTTCCAGGCCATAGGCTTAGCAGATATGCTAATACTACGTTTTCTTTTTTAAGTAATCTTAATTTTGAATACAGAGTCAAGCTCAAGTCTCCCCGGAGTTTTGAATTTGGTTAAAATGTTAATTTTTGCTAAGGGAGCACCTGGGCTCAAGATACGCTTTATAGCTTTCAAACACATTCCAAAAGTCTTTGCTTCTGGGTTGGTGAGAACTAGGTACAAAGGCCTAAACTAACCACTCCCTTTCTAGAAAAGCTGGCTGGAGACACTACCCGCTCCTTTCCGTTTCCGGATGAAGAAATCCCTCACACCCGCCCCCGCGATGCTTACCTCGAAACTGTGTTTGACGAAAGACTTGGAGTAGAAAAAACGATGAAACAACACCTGCCCCGTTGCCATCGCCACCTGCAGACAAGAGACAAGAACGGAGGCGCAGGGGTCAGGCGGGCCCGCACCAGGCGCCGCCGCCATTTTGTGCCGCCGCTCGCTCCCCCTCCCCCTCCCGCCGCGAACTGCTGGCGGCCCGGTCCTCCCTTCGCCTCCGCGCCCTCCCGCCCTCGACACACCCGGGATCCGGCTGGGACCCGTGGCTGGAGAGCCCGAGAAGGCATCTCCACCCTGACGAGACACGGTGATACCGGGATGCAGCGGAAGGGACACCGGAGAGGAGAGGCGCGCTCTGCCGGCCCGGGGCCGGCGCACTGACCTGCGGCAACCGGAGGAGAATGCCGGCGGCTTGGATGAGCTCGCAGCCCAGGATGCGCAAATCGGTCTCGCTGGGCAGGTCGAGCCCGTCCTGCATGGACGGGGTAGGGGAAAGCCGCTCCTCCGGAATCAGCGAGTGATCGATGGTGAGCGAAACTTCCGAGTAGAGGCGGTCGCCGATCAGGATCCCTCCCGTCGTGGTCGTCGTCGTGGTCGTCGTCCCGGAGCTGGAGCCGCCCGCGCTCGGGGCGGCCGACGAGGCGGCGGCGGCAGCGGTCGCGGTCGGGTGAGGCCCGGACGCCATAGTCTCAGCGAGCTGCACGCACGCCCAACGCAGCCGGAACCCGGAGCGAGACTAACCAGCGTCCTCGGCGCGACGGATATTCCCGTGACCGCCGGGTTCTGGGCCGCTTCACGCAGCGTGCGCTTCCGCCCTGACGTCACCACGCCCCGCTGGTGCGCGCCAACTAGTCCCTTCAGGCCTCGCCTAGGCCTGCGCCGCGGGTGGAGCCGCGGGCTGCAGTGTGGGACCCTCCTGTCACCTGGAGACCTCTCGGCTGGGGCCCCGGAGAGGTCGAGGAGGCCGTCTCTTTAGCTAAAACAGATTTTAGCCGCCGCGTTTTTAATAGTATTTGCCACAAGTATAAAGAAGGGAGCTTTACAAGCTACTTTATCCCCAAGGTAGTGTTGGCAGAATTTGCTCTAATCCCTGCGCGATTTCGGTAGTTTGTCTAGAAGGTGCGTCTCTTTGCTTCCGTCTCTCGCCCTCTCCTAACTTTCAGCATTTGCGCGGCGCAGTGCAGCGGGTACAAAGGGAAACTTAGGGCCGACCTTCGCCCGCATTGGCGGGCAGAAGCAGTTACTCTGCTGTCGTGCTCGGACGAATTTGTAATTTAAAGTGACCCGCAAGGAATCTGGAGAGGGCTGGTTTAACGGTATTTTTAGACAACACGAATGTGAACTACATTGGTTCCCCCAAAAAAGCTCTCTGATGAGCAGGTAATTCCCCGTGGTATCGAAGTAAAGCGAAGGCTTCATAATGACCGGGAGAGAGGCTGCTTTTGCCTGTTCGCTTGCGAAACTCAGGCCTGAGTCAGTGGCATGGCCACAGTTCACAGTAATCTGGAAAACCCCTAGTTTCCAAAAATAGGGCGAGAACTTTCCAGAGGTAATTGGATTATACCCGGGGATCAATGTATTTATATTGGTTACCACAATTAGGCAGAATGGGAGAAATCAGTCTCCTTTGTGTTTTTTTTTCCCCTCTGGGATGTTAGCAATTCCCAGAATTTCTTCAAATTTGAAGTAAAAATAACGATACTGATACAAACTACTAGAGTCTAGAGTTGGAAGAAAATGAGATCTTGGTTTACTCCAGCTATCTTTTTATCGCGCACTTGAACCTCAGAGATGGTTGGCTAGGGATGAGAAGTCCCATTATCTTTCCATTACATAGCTTGAACCCAGGGCTTACTTTGTTTAATGATGAAAACTGCACTGAACCTTGGATCTTCAGAGCAAAGGAAATTTGAATGCATTTTGATATTTGTCAGTGATGTGAGGAAAGCAAAACAAACTCAGAAACCTCATTTTTTAAAAAGCATTAAATCAGTTTTATTTAGTAAATCCCTACATGAGTAGTTCTGAACCCTGGCTGGGAATTAGAATCTTCTGGGGAGTTTTGAAAACATACTGATGCTTGAGCGTTACCTGCAGAAGTTGATGTAATTAATTTAGGGTGGGCCCAGCCAGTGTTTGGATTTTGCCCATCCTCCAGTGATTCAAATGTTCAGTCAGGGTTAAGAAATACTATTCCAAGAGAGTGTAATTCTGGTGGTGGCTAAAGCAGTTAACCTCTCTGCCCATCATCTCCTTGACCTTTCTAACCAGGCTGTTTCCAAGGAAACCTCCCTTCCCAATATTCATAGGGATTTAAAAATACTATTAACTTTGAAAACTTGGGAATCTTCAAAAACTAATCGATGATAGGCTATTTTCCTGATTCTGATAACCTGTGGTTATGTAAAATAGTGTTGGGGAAATTTGGATCAATGATACATAGGAATGCTGCCATTATTTCAAACTAAAAAAAAAGGCAAATTGGTAATATGCTTCATTGAAACATTGAGTTTCAATGAAATAACCGCCTGTATTTTTAATGACCTGAGAGTAATATAATTTAACTTACTTTTAAGATACTTCTTAATGGAAATTTTTTTTCTCTTTAGGGGCTCTTCCACCCTGCCCCTCCAATAAGCTGACTTGGTGATGTTTTGATATATTTTATAATATATTTTTACTCTCTAGGTCCTTGATACAGTTCACAAGCATAGGAGTGAGCTCTGGGAGGAGGAGGGGTTCCTTGCTGTGTTCCTGATATCTTTTCCCAGTAGACTTCCCTGCTCACCACCTCCTGTGTCTGACATTCATTTCCACAAGAGCAGAAACACCCTGACTATTCTATGCTTTGGGCCTATTTCCAACTCCTTCTGACTATACCCCAACTTATATCCAATAGATAAGAGTATTTTCACTCTTCATCCCTTCAGCTTCAACAAAGGTGGTAGAAGAAGTGGGCCAACATTTTATTTGTTTAGCATTAACTCATCAAACTGATGTTACTTTTACTTTTAACTTAAAAAAGAAAAAAAGCCACGACTAATCCAGAGGATGGAATGCAGTAGGTCTAGTGGTTCTGCTCCACAAGGTTATCTAAGGACAAGGGGTAAAAAAAAAAAATTATGATTATCCTTTTCAGGGTCAGATTCCAAAAAAATCATGGTTTAGAAAATTGTTACATTATTTCTAAGTTACTTTGAAGAAAGTTGTTTTTCCACATACCTACTTCCAAAACATCAACATTAAAATGTAGAAAGACTAAGACCTATTCAGTGTTGTAATTTCCAGAACTGGGAAGAGTAAAGCACACGCTTTAATTGTATAAAAGCGTTAGTAGAAATGTATTCAGGCAAGTGAGAGAGTTCCATTAGGAAGGTAAATGTTTGAGTTGTCACTTAAAAGAAAAATGGAATGGTGTGTCTGTAATAAATTTTGTATATTCTTTCTCAAAGAACAAATGTCCTGTTAGTAGACCCTGAGTTCACCCACGTCTAAAAGTGATAACTTTTAGTGATAACTAGAGTAAAGTTGCCGTTTTTACTGTTTTAAGCCTTCCACGCTTCAGATAATGACTGGAGAGACAAATGGAATTATCATTGGCCTTCCTGTGACTACTGAAGAATCACATTCTTGATGCTTTAATCAGTTCTCATTCCATTAAACTGTGTAGCCTCCCTGGGGATCATGTTTTTCATTATTATTTAAACTTTCAGGTTCTTTAATCCTAAAATCATAATTGATATAATCTCATTAATTTCTTCAGCAATTGGTATTCATCAGTAGACCACCAGAATTTAATAACAACACTGTAATTTAGGCTAAATGCAAATGAAGTGAAAGTCCCCACCAGAAGAAGCTACACTTAAAAAAAAAAAAAAGATTTATTTTTATTTATTTGGGGGGGAGGGACAGAGGGAGAGAATTTCAAGCAGACTCCCCACTGAGCGTGGAGCCTGACAAAGGGCCTCAGTCCCAAGACCCAGGAGATCATGACCTGAGCCAAAACCAAGAGTCAGATGCTCAGCCAACTGAGCCACCCAGGTGCCCCAAGAAGCTACACACTTAATAAAGGGAATGGTACACACAAAGATAAATGTTAGGGTGACCAGTAAGTGCAAAAAGCAGGCAGAGAAGGGATAAGTCATCATGGTTAATGTGATCAGGGAGAATTCATAACCTTAGGAAGTTGCTAATCAAGTTTCTGTTTATAGCAGAAATCATAGAATATTTGACTTTACACATGAACTGTTCATGTGACTACATGATTTGTTTTAGTCTTGTGGTTATATGACAATAGATTCTGGTCTGGTTGCTGTCATCATTAAATAGTTATTCTGAAGATGATTTATATGTAATTAACCCTTAGGCATATACTGCTTGGTCAATCTCGTAATAGCACTGGCTTGGGCATTCTGCTGCTGGCTCTGCTGAGCACTAGTTCTGAGATTTTAAGCAACCATAGTTTTCTCATTTCTTAAAGTGAGGGAGTCCAGCTGGACCCCTTGCATGTCTAAACTTCCATGACTCTGCTTATCCAAACATCTTGAACCTCAGACTCCTCTTTGGTTCTTAATTCTTCTTTATTTTAGTCACCTAGTCCTGTTGTTCCTTCCTTCAAGGAAGGAAATTGTTCTCAAATCTGCTGTTCCTCATGCCTGGTCTTCTTGGCTCCATTCTCACCCATTCCTCATTCATCCAGGTAAATTTCTAAATTAATCTTTGAAATTCAAATATCAATTTCCTCACCTCACTTTCTCAAATAAAAACTTTGGAAATAAAGGCTGTTGAGGCTTTATACAATATAAACTTACCAGGGCACCTGGCTGGCTCAGTTGGAAGAGCTTGCAACTCTAGATCTTGGGATGTGAGTTCAAGCCCCATGTTGGGTGTAGAGATTACTTAAATTAATAAAATTTAAGAAAAAAAGTTTCAACTTGCCTTGTCACTCATTTCCTTATCAAATTACCACCTTGCCTTATTCCCTTCTATGTCTCTAAACCAAGACCAGCTGCACTTGTCTCCTAACAAATACATAGTTTACCTTCCTCATTTCACACTTTCTATTTCTCAAGCCTGCAACATTCTTACTCTTTCGTGAATTAAATCCTTCCCAGTTGCTTGAGATCTAGATGAAGCTCTACCTCTTGCCCGAAGCCTTTCTACCTGATCTGGCTTGCATTACTTTTCCCCTTCTTTGGGTTCCCTCCTAGCATTTATGACCTCTAAAATACATTTTGACACATGATTTTATACTGTTACGCATTGTTACTTGATAACTTCATGAATGGGTGTCTTGACTCCTTAAAAATAGGACCATTTTTGCATTTATTTTCCATTGTCCACAGAACCTGGTAGACACTGTGCCTATGGGAGGTAGTTAATCAGAACTTATGGAACTGAATTGCCTATTTTTTTTCCCTAGTGCCTGGCATAGGAAGGCTGGTCTTGCCTTTTCCTTTCTGTCCAGCAGCCAGTTCTATCCTCAGGTGTCTGTCCTACCACCACAGCCATCTCTCCCTAATAGAGAGCTAATGTACTGCCTAATGGAGGTCCCCATTTGTCCTGTTCACTTTGCAGCACTCAGCTGTGTTTCCACTTCTACTTTTCTGTGTCCTTACGGTGGGCTACTTTTGTAGCCCACAAGCTATATAGGCATGAGCTGCAGAATAGGAGGCCTGTTGGCATTGTTATAACCAGAGTTGTAGTTCAGGGACAGGAGCTCACAGCAATACAGTGGAGTAGTTTGATGTTTGAGTGTAGACAGAGGCTCTGGGACAGTTTTTGGAGGTGTGTCCCGAAATCGGTCAAGTGCGACTAAGAGTTAGGCCAGTGCCAGTTAGATAAACTGAACTGTAAAGCCAACAAAACCATAGGTTTGCTTTGGGAGCTAGACTAATGTTAATATCTGGTCTGATCTCTTTTTCACACAGGAAATTAAGGTCCAAGGAGGAGGCTGCAAATAGTAGCTACTCATTAGTATTTGCTGATTGCAAATTATTCAGTGCAGGCTATGTTTGGATGGATTCATTCTTTATGGTATTAAATGTCAGGAATTGGCCAACTAGTCTTGGTATTAGTCACTTATTCAAGAGTAGTAAGAGTTTGTTGGTATGACTTCCAAACAGATTACATCAAGGGAATGTGGCCCTGCCAGCTCCTGGATTTTGGCCCAGTGAAACTAATTTGGGACTTCTGACCTATAGAACTGTAAGATAATTTTTGTTGATGTAAGCCACTAGATTTATTGTAATTCTTTATAGCAGTTATAGGAAACAAATGCAGTAAGATTAGCTATTTCCTGATACTATTTTTTTTAATATTTTTTATTTATTTGTCATAGAGAGAGAGCACAAGCAGAGGGAGCGGCAGGCAGAGGGAGAAGCAGGCTCCCTGCTGAGCAAGGACCCCAATGCGGGACTCCATCCCAGGACCCTGGGATCATGACCTGAGCCAAAGGCAGACGCTTAATGACTGAGCCACTCAGGCGCCCCTAAACTCTTACTTATTTGTTGACAACTAAGTACTAGGCTCTATTACAGGCATTGGGGATATGGTGATGAATGATAGATTCTGCCTTCAAGGAGCTTGTAGATGATACACAGATATACAAGTGTGATAATTTTGACTAATTTTTTTTTAAATGGAAGGATCTTTGAGATAGTAAGTGAACGAAAGAAAGTTCCAGCTTGGGCTCCTGGGTGGCTCAGTTGGTTAAGCAACTGCCTTCAGCTCAGGTCATGATCCTGGAGTCCCAGGGTCGAGTCCCACATTGGGCTTCCTGCTCAGCAGGGAGTCTGCTTCTCCCTCTGACCCTCCCCTCTCTCATGCTCTCTCTCTCTCTCTCTCTCATATAAATAAAATCTTTAAAACAACAAAAAAAGAAAGTTCCAACACCATACATGTAGTGTGATACTTTTTATATGAAATTAACTACATATATATGAATTACTAGTGAAATGAATTTTTAAGTGTTGAAACAATGCATATCTGAATTGTTTATTAGATTCAACAGATGTAAAATTACTTTGTCAAATTGCCATAACAATTTCTAGACACTCTCAGTTTCTGCACTTATTAACTACCCATAACGAACAGTTCAGAGTTTGGTGCCAGCCCATGGGCCATTCTTTGGTATTATTCTTTGAATTTTTTAAAATAGTGAACATTTATTTTTTGTATAATTGCAATTGTTTTGAAAAAAATTCCAATTCAGTCTGATAATTGACATATAGGTACAAGGTAGAGAAGTGGTTCCGAGGATGGGGTAGTTTTATGGACAAGCAACAAAGATGGCAAAAAGGAGATGGATTTTAAAGGGTACATAGGCATTTGTCAGAAAGGTAAGTGTGGGAGAGTGTTTTAAACAGGGAAAACAGGAGCCATGGTAGAGAGGTATGAAATTGCTAGGTGTGTTGAGAAAGGTAGTGGACATCTTTCCCTTAGGGACCCACAACTTCTCCATTCTCAGTGTAGGTGGTTTGGGTAGGGCTGACCTCCTCCCTAGCTCACAAACTAATCAGCATTTCTCACCCCTCTTCACTTCCTCCCAGTGATTGGTTCAGCACGTCAGTTAAGTCCAGGACTTTTACTGTAACCCTGGCTAGGGAAAGAGAAAGAAGTATTTGTTTCTTCTGGGATTGTCAAGAGGGGAGATGTAAGCCCAGACCTACAGAGTGCCATCTTACTACTGGATAGGGGAACCAGTTTGAGAATGGAGTCAGCAGAGAAAAAGAACAGAGGCCAGAGATAGAAACCCAATCCAAAGACTTCATTTAAGGCTCACATGTAGCCATACCCTATCTTCTACCCCTGGGATTTTCAGTTACATGAACAAATAACTTCCTTTTTATTCATTTAATCTTAAATCCTCTTAACTGAAAAGACCTACATAAAGAATATTATGGTGTGCTAGAATATTGTGTGTGCGTGTGTGTGTGTGTGTGTATGTGTACACTAGGGACTAAGATGCTACAGGGGTGGGCAAGGTCTAGAAGGGCTGAGGAACAGGTCTTCACTTTTGGAGGCTCCCAGAAGCTCTGGAGGATCTAAAGCAATGGTAAAAGGGAGTCACTAGTGCTAAGCCCACATCACCAAACCAAAACTAACATCTAACTTAATTGCATTTTTAGCCTCCTCCAGGAATGTAATCTTAACCCTTCAGTCTAGGGTTTCTTGGTTGGCAGTAGGGAGGTAATTCGTCTAATAGGTCCATTTGTCCCCCAGAGGAAGGTGACCTTGCCTGAAATAATCCTTCCTCCCCACCCCACCCCCACTTATGACTTCCTTGTCCCATTCCTTCTCTGGCTTTAAAGCCTTTACTTTTCTGGAGCTCTTTGGAGCTCTTTTCTATTTGCTAGATGGAGTACTGCCCAATTCATAAATCGCTCAATAAAGCCAATTAGATCTTTAAAATTTACTCAGTTGAATTTGTTTTTTTTATTTAACAGCAGTGATTACCTCAAGAAAATGAAGAGCTATAAATCAGAAAGTAATATTAAGAACAGTTACTTCCTCAAGTTTTTCTAGTAGTTTCATTTTTCTTCTGTTTCTGTACTTCTGGTTGGGGCTAGGCAATTAAAAATGGAAAGGACCTAGCAAGTCCTTGAAAATTACATATTAAAAAATACTGTTTTCCTTTTAAGGATTGAGAGTTATACTATAATTTACAAAATTACAATTTTGAGCAATGAAGTAGGTGACTCCATTTACTAGTGTTTTCTGTTTCCAATAAGCATTCAGCATAAGCAGACTTTCACTGAAGAAACTTTTAGGAATATTAAGAATCAGCTTTTCTGAAGCACCCTACTCAGTTAATTAGTTTTCTTAGCAGGAACAAGAAGTAACTGGGAATCTCAGGAATGCTTTGGCCGTTTTGGACATTATAACAAAAATAAATGAGCTTCACATCAAGTTCCCTACATATAATTATCATGCCTCTTTAACCTAGAATAATTACCTAGGGTTTTTTGTCTTTTATAGTATTTTTCATGATTCCAGGCCAATGGTTTTGCAGCATGTTCCTCAACTTGGATTTGTCTGATTGTGATTAGATTCAGGTTGAACATTTTCCCAGGAATGCTCCGTAGATGATGTATCCTCCAAGTTTCACAACAAGGGGCGTACGATGTTAAATTATTGTCCAATTTTTGGTTACTTTCAATGATTTGGTTAAAGGTGGTATCCACCAGATTTATCCATTGTAAACATACCTTTACATTTTTGTAATAAGTAACCTGTGGGATAATTCTTTGGCAATAAATAACATATCTTATGTACATTGTTTCAAAGAAGAAAAATGGCCCAGTTGAAACCTTATAGAGTTGGAAAGGATTATTTCAACAAACTTCTAGTGAGTACCCACTAATTATGTCATGCTAGGTGCTAAGACCACAAAGTAGTGAGACTGACCAGAGTAAAACAAAGAGCAAAATACCACAGGAGAATTTGGGAGAAGGACAAAGACCACATTAAAAGTGAGGAAAGGAAAGTTCAGAGATATAAAATGACCAAAATCGAATGTCAGAGGTGAGATTAGAACTCTGGTTTTTCTAATGCCCAGTACAGTGTTCTCTCCATGACAGCCTCTGAAGATTGTATTGTAAAGCTGGTTCTCTGGGACAGATAACAACATTTGTTCTTACAGTGAAAAAAGTTCATGACACCTTATTGTGTAACTAAAAGAACAAGCTTTCTCCGGGCCCACCATAGGGTGCTTTAGAAGAAATGTTTTTTAGATTGATTTAAATTATGTACCTCGTGACATTAAACTCCTCCTTGGAGACCTAGTCGAGTTTTGTATCAGGGAAAGTTTTTCTCATAGTGACAAGGACAGACACACAGGTGCCACACCGTAAAGAGACACACACACACACACTGTTGCCACACCATAAAGACACACACACTTGCCACATACACATACACACACACGCACACACACACACACACACTGTTGCCACACCGTAAAGAGACACACACACACTGCTGTCGGGAAACTAATTCAGAGGTATTTACATCCTACATCCTGGGACTACTGAACAGTTGACACGTAATTCCCGTAATTGCTTTATGAAATACGGAATGTTTGCATATATATCACTGGAATCTCAAAAATAACCCAGTTAACTCCTTAAGGTGGGAAGCACGGATCAGTAGATATAGGCTGGATTGCTAATTATTTTGCCTTTACATTTAAGAATCTCTCGTGTATAATTAATTTTCAGAACAGAAACATAAGGGGGAATAGTCTCATACATTCATTTATTCATGTATGTATGTCATACATTCATTCATTCAGGACTACCTCGGCTTCAAACTTAAAAGCTGGTTCTGGAGATGTGCTGTTTTAGGCATGCGATTTCTTTTGAGCTCAGTTTTGAATCTATAGACGCTGCAATCCCAACGTGGTCTTTTCCCTGATGGGGAAGTTCAGGGAGAAATAGGTGGCTTCAGGCTACAAACTGGAAAAGCTCAATTCTACCCCCTCAGTAGTTTCAGGAATTGTTTTTAAACGTGAAGGCCAGGGTATCAGTTGCCCTTTGCTCGCTCTTCTCAGTACGGAACTTCGTAACGTCCTGCGTACTTGGGATAAATGAATTTATTTGAACAGGTAAGTATTTACAATTTTTTACATTAGGACTGTAGTGAGAACTCCCTCCGCCAGCAGCTGAAGGGCCCTCCCTAATCTAGAGGAGGCTGGGATCCCCAAGGGCTCTACCGTGGGGGAGGTGACTTAAGTGGGCTGGTCAATTGGAAAGTCCTTTTCCCCTTGCTACGAACTTGGCGAAAACTGTCCACACCCCGTGAGACAACTGACCTGAGTGTATCCCCACTACCCCAGGCCCCCAGGCCCTGCGAAGCCTCACGGTCCGCTCAGGGACAATCGCGCTCAGCTCCGTCCCTGAACTCATGCAAGGCCGGACTGGGCTATCGTAGGCGTCAGGGGAGAAAGATTTCTCAACTGTCAAGAGGCAAGAGCACGCCCGAGTACTCCGTCATTTCTAGGAAGCCCGGAGCCCGCCAGGGTGCGGGGGCGGACAGGAAGGACAACGCACAAGCCAGATCTGCCAGCCTAGAGCCAATCCGCGCAAGCGCAGCGCCCTTTCCCTTCGCGTCGCTGCGGTTGACCGACTCCCTCCGCCAATTGCCGGATCTAACTTGGTGGCCTTCTCCGCGCGCCTGACTTCCGTCCCTGAGCGGCCGTGACGTAGCGGGTCTCCTCCCCTCGCACTCCGCGGCGCCGGTCTCTTGTGACGTAAGCAACAGAATCCTCTCAGTCCGGATCTAGGGCGGAGAATGGGGTGGGTCGGATGGGAAGGTCGCCTGCTCCTCCCGCTGACCTGAACGTGTTTTGTAAAGGAAACCTCTCGTAATTTCCTAAGACCTCAAATTAAGTCTTTAAACTGTTCCCGTTTCCTAATAAGGGAGAAAACGGCCCCTCACCTTAGTTCCAGCTCCTTCCAAGCGGAGAGTTCTGTTAGACGTAAACTGCAAAATGTGTCGTTATTTGGATTTATTTGCATCTTTTGCTTGTTATTTTTATGTATTCTCTTAGTGTGTAATTTGGAAGAAAGTGACATCCATAAAATCGTAACTTTGTATATGGAGGCAGGGATAAGCCGTACATAGTTTGGCTTGATGAGATTAATGTAATTTTAATTTAGTTTAAAGTTAGTTTCCATTTGTATTATCCAGGAGTGGCATCAAGAAAGGCTGGGCATAAAAAACGGTTAAAAAGCTTTCAGGAGTGTTTAATCGTTTTGTAAGCTATTTTTTTTTTTTTTTAAGATTTTATTTATTTATTCAACAGAGAGAGACAGCGAGAGAGGGAACACAAGCAGGGGGAGTGGGAGAGGGAGAAGCAGGCTTCCCGCAGAGCAGGGAGCCAGATGCGGGGCTCGATCCCAGGACCCTGAGATCATGACCTGAGCCGAAGGCAGACGCTTAACCCACTGAGCCACCCAGGCGCCCTCGTTTTGTAAGCTATTTAAAGCCGAGATAAAAATCAAGGTGTATTAGAAATAAAAAGACCTTAAACTTACAAAGGGTGAAGATTTTGTTTACAGATAGTGAAATAGACAACAGAGATTTCTGTGACTTGCTCAAGAGGGATGGAATTCAGGCCACTGCTTTCACAATGCCAGTACTCTCGCCAGTTTGACGAAGGCTGTCTTCAGAACCCCCTGCTGGACCTGGGCATCTGTTGCTACTTTTCTTGCCTTTCTCCCTCACTTGTCTTTTCCCCTTTTCCATGATTCTGGTTCCCTTCCTGAGTTCTCCTCTTGTTCTCCCCACCCCGTTTTGCATTCTGTTTGACTTCCTTTGTTTTCTTCGTAGTTGAGCCAGCCTTTCCTTTCCTCTCCTTTAAATGCCTCTTTTTAAAATACCTGTAAAAGGAAATAGAAGAATTTTTAAAGTTTATTTTCTTGTTTTAAGGGAGGTTTGGGGGGGCGGGTAAGTTTGTGTATAGATAGATCTAAAATTTCCTCTGGTAAAAGCTGCCTTCTGCTTTCTTCCATAGCAGTACAGTGAAAGTAGGAGTGTGTGTGTTTGTATGTAGTGAAGAAGAGAGAGGAGGGAGTGTGTAGTGAGCTGTTTGGAATCAGAAACTGGAGAAAAAATATATAAATAGGTGCTCTACTCAATTCAAAACAACATAGCTGTAGGTTCTATGAAACAAACACATCATTTCCAATCAGTCCCTGCACATTGCCTCAGTAATGCATTTCTTTAGATGATTTGTGTCATTTATAGAATAAACCTGTAGCTGTAGCTGCCCCAGAAGTAGTAGTCACAGGGATTCTGTTTATCTATTTATTTCATAAATAATGAAATAATATATCAGTGTTTCCAGACTACATGGCCACCCTAGAGGCTTCTCAATGTGGTGACACCTGTTTCCAGTTCTGCCAGTGGATGCTGCTATCCTTGTTCTACACTTGGGGAACCTAAAGCAGAGTCACTTGCCTGACATTACAGACCTATAATGAGGCAGAACTTCTGCTGCTTTTCCCAATTCTCTAGTCTCTGTGTGAACATGTCTAGTAATAATATCTAATTTTGAATGAGTAATAGAATTCACTAAAATATGCTTATAGCAACTGAATGACGTATTTATTTACCAATTTATTTCTTTGGTGTTTGTCTTATTCTGCTTGGTCAATAGTAATTTACAGAAATTGATTGGAAACCTATTTTGTATATTGCTAAAGCATTTGAGGATAGTCCTGAAGTTTGGTTTATGTTTTAGTTCCCTATATTGAAAGAAAATATGCTGCTCTGTATCCCATAATTTAAAAATAATTGGAGGGGCGCCTGGGTGGCTCAGATGGTTAAGCGTCTGCCTTCGGCTCAGGTCATGATCCCAGGGTCCTGGGATCGAGCCCCACGTCAGGCTCCTGGCTCAGCAGGGAGCCTGCTTCTCCCTCTCCCTCTGTCTCCCCCCTTGCTCATGCTCTCTCTCTCTGTATCTCTGTGTCTCAAATGAATAAAAAAAAAAAAAAAAAAAAAATTAAAAATAATTGGAAAGTTGAGTGCATTAAACTAAGTGAAACGGAGAAAGACAAATACTATACTATATTCACCATCACCCAGAACTTACTGCTCTTATAACTGGAAGTTTGTACCCTTTGACCAATACCCCCTCATTCCCCACCCGTTCCTGCCAACCACTGGTAATCACCACTCTACTGTTTTTCTGAGTTTGGCTTTTTTAGATTCCACGTATGTGAGATCATACAGTACTTGTCTTTCTCTGTCTGACATTTCACATAGCATAATGCCCTCAAAGTTCTTCCAAGTTGTCTCAAATGGCAGAATTTCCTTCTTTCTCATGGCTGAATAGTATTCCATTATATGTATACTCCACATTTTCTTTATCTATTCATCCACTGATGGATGCCTACATTGTTTCCATATCTTGGCTATTGTGAATAATGCTGCAACAAACATGGGAGTGCAGATATCGCTATGGGATCCCGATTTTAATTCCTTTGGATATACATCCAGAAGTGGGATTGTTGGATCATATGGTAATACTATTTTTAATTTTTTGAGGAATCTTTATACTGTTTTCCACAGTGGCTCTACCAATTTACATTCCCACCAATAGTGCACAAGGATTCCTTCCCATCCAGGACCTCACCAACACTTGTTATCTCTTGTCTTTTTGATGATGGCCATTCTATCAGGTATGAAGTGATATCTCATTGTAAAGGGAGGGATGTGTTGACTACCCTTACTGTGGTAAATGTTTCATAATATATATGGTGTATCAAATCTTGTGCACCTTAAACTTACATAATATACTATTATAGCTCAGTACAATTATAGCTCAGTAAATCTGGGGAGGAAAAGAAAACAAAATAAAAAGAATTGTTGATTTCAATGAAGAGTAAAAACAGAAAAAATGATATGATCTATGATATTCAACCCAAACATTTATATTAGAATAAATTATTTCCATAATGTCTGTGTAATGTTATTTGTCTATCCTGAAGTTTACAATTCACAGAAGACTCTTATTCTATATTATTCTTTTTTCCCCCAAAATTCTACCTTCCAGAGTAGTGATTCTTTAACTTTTATATCTTACACCTTATCATAAAGTTAGGAACCTGGATCCCTGGATGGTAGAAACACAAAGCTTGCTTATTCCAAAAAACTTTTTTATATATTGATAGGACTTTATTATTATCCTTACCATATACACTATTTTAAAAACAAAGCAGAAACATCGATCATTGGGGGTTAATTTTATTTTTGTGGCTTTAAAATACAAATAAAAATGATTATATTAGTCTTTAAAATGTCAGCAATGGTGTTGACATTTTTACTGCTAGAACTGTAAAATATATCGACATGAAATAATATCATCACCTGAGAAATTATGCTGATCAGTTCTCTTATTGGAAAACTTGAGGATGCCATGGGATATAATTTGAAATGGGGGCTCAAAGAGCAAAGTCTACTAACTTTATTCTTCTATCTTAGAACTCTCACAATTAACATGTAGTCTGAACAGAAAGCATTAACAAGGGACTAGGCTTTACATGTTTCATTGCTCTGAAGCTCTCAAGTGGGACAACACATATGTAAAAAAATTTCTTTAGATTATTTGGAAAAACTTTATTCCAAAGTATTGTGAACTTCCATTCTGCAGATGATTGGAATGTTTTTGGATAATGAATCTATCCATTTATACTGATATGTCCTTGACCCTCACATTCTTTTGCAGTTACTTTTGCTGCATAAACAATTGACCTAAATTTGCCATCTTGAAACAACCGTTTTACTATGTTCATAGTTTTTGTGGGTCAGAAATTCAGACCAAGAACAGACTGGTTGATTCTTCTCCTTGAAGTCCCTTGGACTGGTCTGGCTCAAAGACTAGGACTGCTGAGGGGAGCAACCACCCTTGGCTATTTTGTGTGGGTTGCCTTCCTTACAGCTAGTGTCCTCTGGGTAATTAGACTTTTATGTGGCAGCACAGGGCTGCAGCCTTAAGTGTTCTAGTGTATAAGGCTGGTACTGCATTGCCTTTTACGACACAGCCTCACTGTTGTGTCCACTGTAGTCTATTGGTCGAAGGAGTCATAAGCCTACCCAAATTCAGGCAGTGTGCCCATTGATGCCCCCCACCCCCATGCCATGGAAGGAGCATTGAAAGAAGGGGCACATTCTAAGACTGCCATTTACTCTATATCCAACTCTCTCATACTCCTATTCAACGGTAAAGGAATTCCTTTAGCTATTTTCACAAAGTGAAAACAGGCATATCTCATTTTGTGTGCTTCACTTTATTATGTTTACAGATATTAGGCTTTTTACAAATTGGAAGTTTTGTGGCAACCCTGCCTTGAACAAGTCTATCGGTGCCATTTTTCCAGCAGTGTTTGCTCATGTAATTTCTCTGTGTCATATTTTGGTAATTCTTGCAATATTTCCAACTTTTTCATTATTATTATATTTGTCATGGTGATCTGAGATCAGCAATTACTAATTGCTGAGAGCTCAGATGATGGTTAGCATGTTTTAGCAATAAAGTATTTTTAAAAATATTTTTTTTATTTAAGAGAGAGAGTGCAAGCAGGGGGAGCAGCAGAGGGAGAGGGAGAAGCAGGCTCCCCACTGAGCAGGGAGCCCGACGTGGGGCTCGATCCCAGAGTCCTGGGATCATGACCTGAGCTGAAGGCAGACACTTAACTGAGCCACCTAGGCGCCCCAATAAAGTATTTTTTAATTAAGATATGTACATTTTTTTAAGACATAATGCTATTACACACTTAATAGACTATAGTGTAAACGTAACTTTTATATGCACTGAAATACCAAAAAATTCATTTACTCACTTCATTGCAATATTTGCTTTATTGCAGTGGTCTAGAACCAAACCCACAATATCTCTGAGGTAAGTCTATACGTGTATTTGTATAGGTTAGCACTTGGAATTAAGCAGATGCCTGTACCCCCAAAACCTTACTCCTGTGACCTGGCCTCTCCAGAGACCAGTTTCAGGCCCCTAGCTACCCGAACTTTCACTGCCCACATGTGTGCAGACTGCACTCTGTCAGCTGGCGTTTGGCTGTTGGCATCCTCCAGGCCTGTTGTGCTCAGGCTGGTCTCCAAAAGCTGCACAGGCTCCAGGGTGGAAGGTGCCCACTTCTCCAAAACCTTTCTGAGTTGGAAGCTTTAAACCAGTGACAAAAGTGCCCATTTGGACTAGCTGCCTGATGTGGTCCTGGGCTTATCCGATCATCAATGCTCCCAGGTGTCTATATTGGAGAGTACCCAGCCACGCTGGCTGCCCCACCTGCCTGGGCAGGTTAGTGCACTTTCCTCCAGCTCTGCCCTCAGGAGGAATATGCACATTGTGTAGAATAAGGCTTGGAGTTAGGCAGATGCTGGGTACCAGAAAAAGACTGCTGCTGTGTCCCATGTTCCTGGCCACCCCAACTTACGTGACATGCACATGAGCAGTACGTACCCCGTCATCAACCCTGGGCAGCCAGAACCCTCCAGGCTAGGGCCTGGAGCTAGGGCCCATCCTTAACCACTGGCACATCCAAAAGAATGGAGGGAGACCTCCCCCTGGAAACCACTCTGACACAGCTACTGAAGTGGGTGGCTGGGACCCCATGTGGATTTACTGTCTGCTGGAGTCCCAGGTTTCTGCAGCAATCAAAGCTTCCAGGTGTCTTCTTGGAGGAGATCCTGGCCAGACCACACATTCCATCCCTGCTAAAACAACCCAGATTATTCGGGCTCTGCCATCAGTGGGAATATGCACATTTGTGTAGATTATGATTTGGATTAGGCAGATGCCTTGTAACCCCCAAAGCCTGCTCCAGATACCTGGCCTCTCCAGATGCTTTCCCTGTTTAAGTCCTTGGCTACCCTGGCCTATGCCCCCTGTGCATGCTCACTTTTTTTGCACCCACTTTTTTGCACTCATAAGCAGGCCTTGGGTAGACCTGGCACTGAAGCCCATGGAACTCTGGCCCCAACCACTCGCATACCCTCTGGCGTGGTAGAAGACCACCTCCTGAAAATCGCACTGGATTGGCAACTGAAAATGACTAACAGTGTTTATATGGACTTGCTTCCCTATCCCACTATAGACTAGTACTCCCAGATGTTTTCTAATGGAGGATACCCTGTCCTGCCTGCCTGGCCCCTTCCTGGCAAGGAAGTTGAAAACCTTCCAGCTCTGCCTTGGACAGGGAGAATGTTACACAATGGTGGGCAGGCCTTGCAATTAGGCTAATGTTTTGTACCTCCAAGAACCCACTCCTGTGACCTAGCCTCTCCCAACACTCACCCTTTTCCAGGACCCTGGCCACCAGGATCTGTGAGTCTGGTACACGCACAACACGCACACTGTCAGCTGCCCTTGCGCAGAAGGGCCCTCCAGGCCTGTGGAGCTAGAGCCCACCCCTAACCACCTGCATTGCAAAACGTGGAGGGAGCCCACCCTCCACCCCCCAAAGTTGCTCTAAGGGGTCTGCTGAAGTGGGAGACTATCAGTCTCCCTGTGGACTGCTTGCCAGGTGGGGTCCTAGGCTTCTGCTGCAATCAGGCTCCCAGGTGTCTCCTTTTGGAGGATACCTTGGTCAGCCAAACCCCACAAATGTGCGTATTTCCTCTGAAGGCAGGGCTGGAGGAATCTGGACTGCCTTGCCAGGGTGGGTCAGCACAGGATGGTTGGGGCACCCTCCAAGAAGAGATACCTGGGAGCCTTGATTGCTGGGAACCCCAGGACCCCATCAGGCAGCCGTTCTACAGCGAGACTGATTGTTACCAGTTTAAATCTACTGCCTCAGAAAGAGTTTCCTAGTGTGGGCTCCCTCCACCCTAAGGCAATGCAGATGGTTGGGGTCCTCCTGGAGCACCAGGGGCCTGGAGTACCCCCTTCAGCCAAAGGCCAGCTGATGAGGTACAGACTATACATGTGTAGGCCATGCGGGTTCGGGTGGCCAGGGACATGGAACAGGGCAACTGTCAGGAGAAGCTGGGTAACAGGAGTAGGCTATTTGGGGTACCTGGAGTCTGCCTAATTCTGAGTCTTACTTTAAACAAATGAGTATATTCCCCCTGAAGGCAGAGCTGGGGGAAAGTGGACTGCCTTGCCAGGATGGGGTCAGGCTGACCGGACAGGAGCTCTTCTAATAAGAGGCACCTGAGAGCCTTGATTGCTGGAGTGCCCAGGGACCCCACTGACAGCTGCTGCAAATGAGGACTGTTAAAGCCTCTGCCTCAGAAAGAATTTCAGGGGCAGGATTTCTTTGCCCAGGAGGCTATGCAGGTGGTTCGGACCAGCCAGCTCCACGGGCCTGGAGGGCACCAGCTGCCCTGGGTAGGTAGGCTGATGAGGTGCCTACTACGCATGTGTAAGCTTTGCAGGTCAGGGTAGCCAGGGACCGACAATAAGGCAAGTGTCTGGAGAGGCCAGGTCACAAGATTGACTCCCCCCTGTTGGGGATGCCAGGATCAGCTTAATTCCAAGCCCAACCTATGCACATGTGCATGTATGTTCCACCTAAAGGTACAGCTGGAGGAGTCCGGGACTGCCTTGCCAACATGGCGCCTGGGGTGCTGCCATGGTATCCTCCAGTAAGAGACGCCTGTAAGCCTTGATTACTGGTAAGCCTAGGACCCCCTCAAGCAGCTACTCCAAAAGGGTCCTGACTGTTGACAGTTTAAAGCTGCTGTCTCACAAAGATTTCTGGGAAGTGGGTTCCCTCCACCTTGGAGACTGGAGGTTTGGGGCCTGACCCAAGCTCTACCAGCCGGGAGGACCCAGGATGCCCTCAGCAGGCTGACAGGGTGTGTATTGCCCATGTGCAGACAGCACAGATTTGGGGAGCCAGGAACCCAGAACAGGCAAGTTTCTGGAGAGACACAGGAGTGGTCTGTTGGGATTCCAAGGCATCTACCTCATTCTAAGCTTAGCTTACACAAATGCAGGTATTCTCCCTTAGGGCAGAGCTGGAGAAATCTGGACTGCCTTGCCAGGGTGGGCCTGCGTGGGATGGTCTGGGTACCCTCCAGTAAGAGACACTGGGGAGCCTTGATTACTGGAGAAGCTGACATCAGGGAGCCATCCTAAGTTTAAAATGGAGCTATAGAAGTATGATCAGATTGTGGGCTTTCTACACCCAGAGGCCGTTCATTCTGGGGCTTGGGGCTCTGCAGAGCTCCATGGCCTGGGTGCCCCCTGCAGCCCGTGGGATGTGATGATTTGAGCATGCACCACCTCGGCAGGCTGACAATGTAGGCAAGGCCAGTTCACAGGAGCGGGCTATTTGGAGTACCTGGCATCTGCCGAATTCCAGGCCTTAACCTACACAAAGGTGCATATTCCCCCTGAAGACAGAACTGGAGGGCCCTGAGCTGCCTTGCCAGGCCTGGGTAGAGAGGGATGGGCATCTACTACATCTACTAACAGATGCCTGGGAACCTTAAAGGGATGGAGAAGCCAGGGACCGATCAGGCATTCAGGCCAGTGAGACTGTCACCAGATTAAAGCTGCAGACTTGGGAAGATTTACAAGGAGGGGGCACTTGCCACCCTGGAGGCTCTGCAGGTTTTGGAGAACAGCCTGAACCCAAAGGCCAGCTGACAGTGCAGACCATGCATATGTGGGTGGCCCAGGTCGGGGGAGCCAGAGACCTGAAACAGGGCAGCTGTAGGGAGAGGCTGGGTCACAGGAGCAGGCTACTGGGGGTACTTGCATCTAATTCTAAGTGCTAATTTTCACAGATGTGCATATTTCCTCTGAAGGCAGGGCTGGAGGAATCTGGACTGCCTTGCCAGAGTGGGTCAGCACAGGATGGTTGGGGTACCCTCCAAGAAGAGATACCTGGGAGCCTTGATTGCTGGGGAACCCTAGGACCCCATCAGGCAGGTAGACCAAATGGGGACTGACTGTCACCAGTTTAAATCCACCTCAGAAAGATTTTCCTGATGTGGACTCCCTTTACATGAGGCCATGTAGGTGCCTGGGGTTTTTCCAGAGCTCTAGGGGCCTGGACTACAGCAACCTATGACCAGCTGAAGGAAGGTGGACTTCCTTGCCAAGGTGGGGCTGGACCCACTGGTCAGGGTCTCCTCCAATATGAGACACCTGGAAGCCTTGATGACTGGTAAGCTCAGGACCCCCATCAAGTAGCCAGTCCAAATGGGGATGGACTGTCACCAGTTTAAAGCTGCCATCTCAGAAAGATTTTGGGGAGGTGGGCATC
Source organism: Phoca vitulina (assembly GCF_004348235.1). NCBI lineage: Eukaryota > Metazoa > Chordata > Mammalia > Carnivora > Phocidae > Phoca > Phoca vitulina. Next base: position 2,251,983 of record NW_022589713.1, on the reverse strand, counting down.
CTCTGCCCCGATGGTGATGCTGGTGGTTCAGACTCACCCAAGCTCTGCTGGCCTGGAGAGGACTGTACTGCACATTCTCAAGCTGTTCTGGTCAGGGTAGGCAGGAGCCTGGAACAGGGTAAGTGTCTGAGGAGGCTGGATCATGGGAGTACATTGTTGGGTATCCCAGGCATCTGCCTAATTCCAAGCACTAATCTGCACAAATGTGCGTATTCCCCCTGAGGGCAGAGCTGGGGTAATGCGGACTGCCTTGTCAGGGGAGGTGAGGCAGGATGGTCTAGGAACCCTCCCATTGCATCAGGCAGCTAATCCAAATGGGAACTGACTGTTGCCAGTTTAAATCTGTGGCCTCAGACAAATTTTCCCAGAGCGGGCTCCTCCCACCCTTTCAGCTGGTTGGGGTCCTCTGGAACACAGGAGCTTGGACTGCCATCTGCCACCCAAGGCCTGCTGACAAGGTGGGGACTCGGTGGGGGATGGGTGGGACAGGCAGGTCAGAGTAGCCAGGGACCTGGAATGGGGCGAGTGTTGGGAGAGGCTAGGTCACTGGTGTGGACCATTGTAGGTCCAAGTCATCTGTTTACTTCCAAGCCCTCACCTAACACAAATATGCATGTGGGGGCAAAAGGCAGGTGCCCCCAAATGTGCCATTTCAGCATATTATTTTGGACTAAAGTCACTTAAATAGCCAGTGCAACAATACCACTCTGACCCCTTCGTCTCTAGAAAGTAGGAAATAAAGCTCTCATGTGAAAGGTACCCTCCCTGTACCAGGATGTAAAGATAAATTTTAATTGCCAGATAAGGAATTCAGAGCTAAGAAGGCTGTGTAAACACCTTGTTACTTTTACTAATTTTACTACCCCAGCTCAAATTCTGTTAGAATTTCTTTAAAATTGAAGCTTGCAAATGTAAGTTTTCTTTGTACTGTTAATTCATCACAGATGTATTGTTTCTATGTCTAAAAATGCCTCAAAGCTGCCCGCCCTCGTTGTTTCCCTGATCTCAATTTTAATATCAGGCCTCTCTGTGCACGGAATTAAACTTTGTTTATCTCCTGTTAATCTGTGTCTTGCTGATTTGATTTTTTTTTTTTTTTTTAGATTATTCGACAGAGAGAGTACAAGCAGGGGGAGCAGCATACGGAGAGGGAGAAGCAGACTCTCTACTGAGCAGGGAGCCTGATGCGGGGCTCGATCCCAGAACCCCAGGATCATGACCTGAGCCAAAGGTAGACGCTTAGGCAACTGAGCAACCCAGGCGCCCCATGTGTCTTGTCAATTTACTTCTTAGATCACCTGGGAGAATCTGGAAGGGCAGAGCGTAATTTTTCCTCCTCAACAGCTGTTAGAGTCGGCAGGATAAACGCTAACTGGCCGGACTGCTGCAGCTGAGAGATGGTGGGACATCCGACGAAAGCTGACAGAAGGGAAGAAGCCTCACCACCACATCACCTACTGGATCTCTGCCTGCACGGGCTCAATTTAGGTTAGCAGGAGAAAATATTTGTGGAACTAGTTCCTTGGCTTTAAGGACTCTGGTGACGTTGGTAGAGCTCCCGTGGCTTGAGAGGTCCATTTCCATCCAGAGATGGCCACAGTTTTCCTTTATCCTTGTCTTTTGTGTCATTTGTCATAAAAAAAGAATTACTGTAGAAAAGAACACAGGCATGGGTCCAATCAGCCTGTTGTTTGAGTTGGCCTCACAGATTGGTGAGTTCACAGTCCTCATCATACCTGCATCTGTTTAGACAAACTTTGCTGTGGGTCCTCTATGTAAAAGCTAGAGGAGGTTTATATTTTTGTCTTGTTTCATGTCCTAAGAGCTTTGGTTTGTGACCAGTGAGAATATTCTCTCTGGTCTCCATACTCCAAGGGTTCACTTACCGGGGTGCACCTTGGTGGCCTGTCAAGTCGAGTGGGGTTCTGAGACTCACACTTACAAGCAGTACTCTCGTTGTCCGCCCATGCCAGCTCACAAGGGAGTGTGTTCTAGGAGGTCCCAGCCCATAAGGGACCTTTGTCATCATAACCTCCATTAGTGCTGGAAAAATCTCATTACAGTAGTGTCTGCCCCATGTCACACATTAGTGGGTCTATGACTACAGATGTCTCACATTTTTGTAGGAGACCAAAGGTACTGTTTTCTCTACATTATCTTTACTGCCTGTGCAATGGAGGCCTTTGCTGTCTTAGACTTTTTGGAAGTAAAATTTTGGGTCATGGGGGATGCATCATCTATGCTTTCCAAGGATGCCTCTTGGGTCCATGGTCTAAGCCTGGAAAGTTGCCTCTGTGTCTTCCCATAAAAGTGCTTATTGGTTTGAGTTACTATTGAGATTAATAAGATCCTATTCATCATTGCCAGATGATGGATCCTTTACATTGGCTATATTTGAAAGAAAAAAAATTCTTTATAGGAAGTTTTCAGTTGTCTTATGGCTAGCTTTTGGGACCCTGTTGAAGATACGAAAAACAAAAACAAAAACAAAAATTAGACTGAAGACAAAAACTAATGTTTATATCCAATGTAAATTTCCCTTCTCAAAATCTGGCTCCATTTGCCTATTTTAATTTCCCTTTCCCAACAAGCTGTACAGAGAGCACACTGACCTAATCTCTAAGTTCAAAGTATGTAGGTTATTCATGTAAATGCCGAAAGGCAAGAAATAAATTTAACAAAAGCACCCAAGACTGGCAGCAAGGCTTGCTTTGCTCCTACTTTCAAGGGCTCTGTAAATTTTTTTCTTACTTATGTAGAGCCACGCGTAAGTGAAATCTCATGGTATTAGTCTTCCACTGTGAGATTTGCTTCTCTTAGCAGAATAGCCTCTTGACCAATCATGTCGTCATTAATGGCAAGGTCTTATTCTCTCTTGTGGCAGAGTAATATTCCATGTAATATATACCACAGCTTCCTATCTATTCCTCTATTGATGGATACAGAAATTGCTTCCATATCTTGGATATTGCAAAAGAAAATGAAGTGATAAGAGTGCGTATATCTTCTTCTTTTTTTTTTTTTTTAAAGATTTTATTTATTTGACAGCGAGAGAGGGAACACAAGCAGGGGGAGTGGGAGAGGGAGAAGCAGGCTTCCCGCTGAGCAGGGAGCCCGATGCGGGGCTCGATCCCAGGACCCTGGGGTCATGACCTGAGCCGAAGGCAGACGCTTAACGACTGAGCCACCCAGGCGCCCCAAGAGTGTGTATATCTTCTTGAAGTAGTGGTTTTCCATTCCTCTGACTAAATACCCAGGAGTGGAATCACTGGATCCTGGGGTATGTACTTTTTCACTTTGTGCAGAATTGCCATGGTCTTTTCCCCTGCAGTTGCACCAATTTACATACCTGCCAGGAGAGAACAAGGGTCCCCTTGTGGATATCCTTGCAAACACTTTCTATTCGTTGTGTGTTTGATCCTATACAGTGTGCTTGGTGTGAGATGGTATTTCATGGGGTTTCCTAGTGGGTCTTCTTGATGATATCTGATGTTGAGGATCTCTTCCTAGGTCTGTTGGCTAGCTGAATCTCTCCCTTGCAGGGCGGGAAAAAAAAAATACTATGCCCAATTATTCACAAAGTATTTGGGTTTTTTTGGTGTTGAGTTGTACTAGCATGTTATACAGTTTGGATATTAACCCCTATGGCATGTATCAGTTGCAAAGCACTTCTGCCATTCAACAGGGTGTCTTTCATTTCATTGATGTTTCCCTTTGTTGGGCAAAAGCTTTTCATGCCAGTGTGCTCGCATTAGTTTATGTTTGCTTTGGTTTCTCTTGCCTGGGGAGACCTATCTAGAAAACTATTGCTCTGGCTGTGTGCAAGAGATTACTGCCTACTTCTACTTGAGCAAGTTTGATGGTTTCCAGGGTCACCTTCGGGTCTCCTTTGCATTTTGGGTTTGTTCTTGCACATGGTGTAAGAACATTGTCCACTGTCCTTTTGTGTGAACCTGTCCAGTTGCCCCAGCACCACATAATGAACATGCTGTCTTTTCCCCCTTGTCAATTCTTGTCAATTATGCCCTAGACTAATGAACAATATAATGGTGGGTTTATTTCTGGGCTCTTTAGGTGGTTCCAGGTATCCATGTGTCCACTTGTTTGTGCCAGGACCATACTCTTCTGGTTATGTACAGATTTTTAGTATATCAGGAAATCAGGGACTGTGATAACTCCCACTCTGTTCTTCCTCAAGATTGCTTTGGCTCTTTGGGGTCTTTGGTAATTTCATACTCATTTTAGGATTATTTATCTAGTTCTGTGGAAAACATGATTATTCTTTTAATAGGGATCACGTTAAATCTTTCGATTGCTTTGGGTAGAGAAGACATTTTGACACTATTGATTCTTCCACCATGGGTGTTCTCTCTCCATTGATTTGTGCTATCTTCAATTTCTTTCATCTGTGTTTTATGGTTTTCAGAGTAGAGTTCTTTCACTTTCTTGGTTATATTTCTGCCTTTTTTGTGTTTTTGGTTTTTTGGGTTAATATAAATGGGATTGTTTTCTTTCTCTTTTTCCTACCTCCTTATTCTTGTGTAGAAATGCAATGAATTTATGTGTATTAATTTTGTGTTCTATATCTTTATTGAATTCATTTATCAGTTTAAAGAGTTCTTTGGTGAAGTCTTTAGATTTTCTGTATATAATATCATGTCTTTTTAAATATGACTTTTCTCATTTTTACTTTCTATGTCTTTTATTTCTTTTTCTTGTCTGATTGCCATTGCCAGAACTTCCAGCAATCTGTTGAGAAAAAAATTAATGAGTGTGAACATCTTTGTCTATTTCTGATTATTTCAGTTCTTTTCTACTGAGGGCAATATCATGTGTGGTTTTGCATATGTTTCCTTCAGTATGGTGAGGTATGTTTCTTCTAAATTTAGTTTAGAGTTTTTATCATGAACAAGTGTTGAATTTTGTTAAATGTTTTTTTTTTTGCGGGGTGTCTGGGTGGCTCAGTTGGTTAGGCGACTGCCTTCGGCTCAGGTCATGATCCCAGGGTCCTGGGATCGAGCCCCACATCAGGCTCCCTGCTCAGTGGAGAGCCTGCTTCTCCCTCTCCCACTCCCCCTGCTTGTGTTCCCTCTCTCACTGTCTCTCTCTCTCTCTCTATTAAATAAGTAAATAAATAAAATCTTTAAAAAAATAGGGGTTTTTTTTTTTTTGCATCAGTTGTAGTGATCCTGTACATTTTATCCTTCCCGTTTTATGTTTTGTATCACACTGAATGATTTGCAATATTGTACTCTCTTTGCATCCCTTTAATAAATCCTCCTGTTTTTTTAATGGTTCTTTCAGTGTATTGTTGAGTTTGTTTTGGTGAGGATTTTTCCATCTATGTTCATCAGGGATATTCGTCTGAAGTTTTCTGTTTCTGTAGTATAGAAATAGAAAACTTTGTGTGTTTTTTTGTCTTTATAGACAAAATTTTGGTCTAATTTTGGTCAAGGTGATTTTGATCTCTAGAGTGAATCTGGAAGTTGTCCTTTGGCTTCTATGTTATATACTGATTTAAAAGTTAGGTATTAATCTTTTTTTTTTAAAGATTTTATTTATTTATTTGACAGAGAGAGAGCACACCAGAAGGCAGAGGGAGAGGGAGAAGCAGGCTCCCCACTGAGCAGAGAGCCCGACACGGGGCTCAATCTCAGGACCCCAGGCTCATGACCTGAGCCGAAGGCAGATGCTTAACGGACTCAGCTACCCAGGTGCCCAGGTATGAATCATTTTTAATTTAATGGGTTTTTGTTTATTTGTTTATTTGTTTTTACAGTAATTTTATTTTTTAATTTATTTTTTACATCATTAGTTTTTGATATAATGTTCAGTGATTCCTTAGTTGTGTATTGTTATACACACCCAGTGTTTTTATTAACATTTGGTTAACATTAACATTAAATTAGCTTCAAGTGAGCAACATAGTGATGTAACAGCTCTTGACATTACACAGTGCTCACAAGTGCATCTCATCTGTCATCACAGAATGCTATTTCAGTACCATTGACTATATTGCCTCTGCTATACTTTAGTTGTCATGACTTTTTATATCATAATGGAAGTTTTTACCTCACATTTTCTTCACCCATTGTTCCCTTCTCACTCTCCTCATCCCAGTCCACCACCAGTTTGTTCTTTGTGTTTATGGGTTTCCTTCTGTTTGTTTGCTTTCTTGTCCATTTGTTTTGATGTTGAGATTCCACATATAAGTAAAACCACATGGTATTAATCTTTGTCTGATTTATTTCACTTAGCATCATACCCATCCATGGGTCACAAATGGGGCATTCTCATTCTCTCTATGGCTGAGTTATATTCCTGTGTGTGTGTGTATATACATATATATATATACACACATACATAAAACATCTTTCTCATCCATTTATCTATGGATGGACACTTACGTCACCTCCATATGTTAGCTATTGTAAACAATGTGGCAATAAACATAGACATTCCTATATCTTTTTGAATGTGTGTTTTTGTTTTCTTTGTGTAAATACTTAGGAGTGGAGTTGCTAAAACATGGTATTTCTCTTTTTAATGCTTTTGGGGAACCACCATACATTTTTCACGGAGTTTCATAATGTACACTCCCATTAAATGTGCATGAGGCTTCCCTTTTTACACATCCTGGCCGGCACTTGTTATTGCTTTTTGATCCCAGCTAGTGTGACTGATGTGTGATTATACCTGATTTTAGTTTCATTTTGCATTTCCTTGATGATTAGTGATGTTGAGCATCTTTGCATGTTTCTGTTGGCCAGTTGGATGAGTTCTTTGGAATAAAGCCTGTTTAGGTCTTCTGCCCATTTTTTAATTGGAGTGTTTGGTTTTTTGTGTTGAGTTGTATAATTTCTTTACAGATTTTGAATATTAAGCTTCTTTGATATATCATTTGCAAATATGTTTTGCCATTCAGTAGGTTGCCTTTTGTATTGTTGATGGTATCATTTGCTGTGTAAAAGATTTTTTTTTTTAAGCATACTCCCAGTTTTTTTTTTTTTCTTTTGTTTCTTTTGCCTAAAGAGACATACGTAGAAAAATGTTGCTAAGGCCAATGGCCACGGATTACTATGTATGTTTTCTTTTAGGAGTTTAATGACTCCAGGTCCATTTTGTGCTTATATTTGTTAATGATATAAAAAATGGTTCCATTTGATTCTTTTGCATTTGGCTGTCTAGTCTTCCTTGCACAATTTATTGAGGAGACTGTCTTTTTCCCATTGACTATTCATGCCTCCTTTGTTGCAGGTTACTTGATCATATAGTTGTGGGTTTACTTCTGTGCTTCCTCTCCTGTTCCATTGTTCTATGTGTCTGTGTTCCTGTACCACACTCTTTTGATGGCTATACATTTGTCATACATTATGAAATCAGTGATTGTGTTACCTCCAGCTTTGTTTTGCTTAAGATTGCTTTGGCTCTTCAGAGTGTTTTGCAATTTCCATACACATTTGTAATTCATTTATTCCAGTTCTTTGAAAAATACTATTGTATTTTGATAGAGTTGCATTGAATCTGTAGTTTGCTTTTTGTAGTGCGGAATTTTAAAATTATTTGTACTTGTCAACTATGGGCATGTTATATATATATATATATATATATATATATATATATATATATATCTCCATTAGTTGTGTTCTCTTGAATTTCTTTCATCCGTGTTTTATAGTTTCAGAGTAGAAACCTTTGTGGTTAAGTTCGTTTCTAGGTCTTTTTGTCTTTTTGGTGCAATTGTAATTTTTGTGTGTATGCAATTTCTGTTTCCCCTACTTTGTTCTCAGTGTATTTTGAAACAACCAATTTATGTATATTAATTTTGTATCCTTTAACTTATGCATTTGTTCATTCTCATGGTTTTTTGGGTGGAGTCTTTGGTGATATATATATATATATATATATATATATATATATATATATATATATAAATTGTGTCTCCTGCAAATATGACAACTTCTTTCTTACAAGTCTGGATTTTTTTTTTTTAATTTATTGTATGATTGCTGTGGGTAAGAGTTCCAGTACTCTACTGAATTAAAGTGGTGAATGTGGATATACTTGTCTTATTTTTGATTATAAAGAAGAAGCTTTCAGCTTTTCTTCATTTAGTATTATGTTTAGTTGTGTGTTTTTCTTATATGACCTTTTTTATGTTATGTTTCTCTATACCCATTTTTTTGAGAATTTTTTATCTTGAGCAAATGTTGAATTTTGTCAAATATTTTTGTGCATCTTGGGAGATGATCATATAGTTTTTATCCTTGCTTTTGTGTTAATGTGTTGTTTTAGATTGTTTGATTTGGAATATTGAATCTTTTTGTGTCCTGGTAATATATATCATTTGATCATGGTGAATCATTTCTTTAATATAATTTTGAATTCAGTTTGGTAATAATATTTGTTTGGTAATATATTTACATCTGTGGTCATTAGGGGTATTGGCCTGAAGTTCTGTTTTTCTACAGTGTGTTTGTCTTGTTTAGGTATTAGGGCAATGCTCACCTTGCAGAATGAATTTAAAACTTTGCTTCCTCTTCTGTTTTTGTTTCTTTTTTAATATATATATATTTTACTAGCTTGATGAAAGCATGTATTAACTCTTCTTCAGATGTTGGGAAAATTCACCTGTGAAGTCATCTGTCCTGGACTTTTGCTTCTGGGAGTTTTTTTGTTTTTTTTGTTTTTTTCTCTACTGATTGTATTTCCTTTTTTGTAATTTGTTAAATTTTCTATTTCTTTCTAATTCAGTTTTAGAAGATTGTGTGTTTATAGGTGTTTATTTCTTCTAAGTTGTCAATATTGTTGGGATTTAATTTTTCATATTTTCTTACAATCCTTTTTGTCTCTGTGTTGTCTGATGTTATTCCTTCCTTCCTTCCTTGGTGATTCTTGCTAAAGATTTATCAATTTTATCTTTTCAAATAGCTCCCCTTTTTAATCAGACTTTTTTTTTTTTTTAGTATCTTTTTGTTTCTGCTCCAATCTCTATTATTTTCTTTTTTCCACTAACTTTGGGACTTTTTGTTTTTCTTTTTCTAGTTCCATTAGGTGTATGGTTCAATTGTTTGAGATTTTTTTGTTTCTTGAGGTAGGCTTATGTTGCTATTACCTTTCCTCTTAGAATTACTTTAGCTGTCTTGAAAATATTTGTATCATTTTGTTTCCATTTCCATTAGTCTCCATGTAATTTTTAATTTCTTCTTTTGATTTCTTCATTGGCCATTTCTTTTTTTTTTTTTTAGTATCATGTTTAACCTACATGTGCTTGTATTTTATGCAGTTGTTTTGTAATTGGTTCTAGTCATATTGCTGTGACCAAAAAAGATGTTCGATAGGATTTCAGTCTTCTTAAATTTTTTGAGGCTTGTTTTGTGGCCTAATATGTCATCTATGCAGGGGAATGTACCATGTGCACTTGAAAAAAATGTGTAATTTGTTATTTTGGGATGGAATGTTCTGAATATACCTATTAGGTCTTTCTAGTATAATGTGTTTTTCCAAGCCACTATTGGCTTAATTTTCTGTTGGATTTTCTGTCTGGATGATCTGTCCTTTGTTGAGTATTAAAGTCCCCTACTGTTATTATATTACTGTCAGATTCTCCCTTTATGCCTCTTAATATGGCTTTAAGTTTTTAGGTGCTTCTGTGTTGGGTACATATATATTTATAATTTTTATGTTCCCTTGTTTTATTGATCATTTTATCATTATGCAATGCCCTTCTTTCTCTTTTGCTACCGTCTTTGTTTTAATGTCTATTTTGTCCAATAAAGTATTTATCTAGTATTTTTACCCTAGATTTTTTTCCCTTCCATTTGCATGAAATATTGTTTTCCATGCCTTTACTTTCAGACTATATGTGTTTTCAGGTTTGAAGTGAGTCCCTTGGAGACAGCGTATAAATGGGTCTTGTTTTTTTAGCCAGTTACCCTATTTCTTTTGATTGGAACATTTAGTTCATTTACTTTTAATGTAATTATGGATAGGTATGTACTTATTACCATTTTGGTGATTATTTTCTGAATTGTTTCTGTAGTTCTTTTCGTTCTTTTTCTTGCTCTCCTTTTTGTGGTTTGATGGCTTTAGTGTTATGCTTTGATTCCTTTTTATTTTTTTGTGTATCTATTGTAGGCTTTTGATTTGTGGTTACCACAAATAACATTGCATGTATATAGCAGTCTATATTAAGTTGATGTTGCTTAAGTTCAAACACGAACTAAAAGCACTAAATTTTTACTACCCCCCTCAACATTTCATGTAAATGAGGTCATATTTTACATCCTTTTATTTTGTGTATCCCTTGTCTAATTTTACTACATGTAATTGATTTTACTACTTTTGTGTTTTAACCTCCACACTGGCTTTATAAGTGATTAATCAACCACCTTTACTATATGTTTTTTTTTTTTACTAGAGATTTTTTTTTCTTTCATAATTCTCATTCTCATTCTTCAATAATTCCTTTTAACATTTCTTATAAGTCTTGTTTGGTGGTGAACACCTTTCTCAAACTTTTGTTTGAGAAACGCCTCATCTCTCCTTCAATTCTGAATCATAACCTTGCTGGATAGAGTATTCTTAGTTGTAGTTTTTTTGGTTTTTTTGTTGTTGTTGTTGTTGTTGTTGTTTTCCTTTCAGCACTTTGAATATATCATGCCACTTCTTCCTGGCCTACAAAGTTTCTGCTGAAAAATCCATTCTTCTGCATCTTCTAATCTGTGGTTGATTCCCTCTAGTTTAAATTTTATTTCATTTATTCTTTAGCTCTAACTGGTCCTTTTAAAATATTTTTTATCTCTTTGTTGAAGTTCTCAGAGTTCTTCCACTCTTTTCTCAACTCCAGTGAGTATCTTTATGACCATGACTTTAATCTCTTTGTCAGGCATATTGCTTATATCCATTTTGTTTTGCTCTTTTTCTGTAGTATTGTTTGGTTCTTTCATTTAGTCTTTGTTTCCTCATTTCTCTCTGTGTTTGTTTTTATGTATTAGGTAGAGCAGCTATGTCTCCTGGTCTTGACAGTGATGACCTTGTGTAGAAGAGGTTCTGTAGTACCCTGTAGTGCAGTTCCCCTGGTCACCAGAATCAGGTGCCCCAGGGGCATTCCCTGTGCGGACTGCCTGCACCCTTCTGTGTGGCTGTGCTGTGATTGCTGTGGACATGCTAGTGGGTGGGGCTTGTCTTCAGCCCAGCTAGCTGTACTGACCCAATGTACTTACTCCCGGTGCTATGGGCAGGGTTTGCTCCCTGTGCTGATGAGAGGCCTAACTGCAGCCACTGTGGAATCTGTCTGGTGGGGCTGGTGCTCAGCCTGTCTGTAATTAGCCTCTACAAGAGCTGCAAGTAGAGCAATGGCAGGGCTTCATCCCTGCACAGCCAACAAGGAGGCCCAGCTGTTGGAACTGCAAGTGTGCTGGTGTGTGGGGTTATCTCTTCTGCCTCAGAGCAGAAATCCCTTTGGAGGGGCCCTGGTTCCAGCCAGGGCTACCTGCCAGGTATGGCCTGGCAGGAGCTGATTTGGAGAGGTGTATTTTCTAGGGCCTCATAGAATGTTTAGATGAGCCTTTCAATTGGTTGGTGTATGTTCTCAGACAATAGGAACTCCATAGTGTAAAGCC